>NC_139023.1:82150628-82750628 GCF_964662115.1 Mustela nivalis
CAAAGATGAACCATCTTACCTTCCATATTTATTTACCTGTAGTTTTTTAGATCAGTAGTCAGCCCCCTGTTTCCTGATGCTGTGCACCTGGCAGATGTCTTCCTGCACAAAATGACATGGGCACGCCAGGCAGCTAGGTCTGTGGCTTAGATAAAATAAAGTCTATGATGACTGTCTCACGTAAGTTACTGTAACTCTATCTCTTTTGGTACCATCAGTTTGAGACCAGTTAGGTTACTATACTGCAAATAAAACTTGTTGCTCTAAGAATATGCTCAATGGCTTCAGAAAAGGTGACAAACATTTAAAGTCTGAAACTTCAAGGATGATTTCGCAAGAGACTTTCCTTTCTTCATTTACAAATATTTTCACTGTGTCCAGGGTGGCTTTACCTTACTCTGTGCAATTAGGACTATTGAGAAGGCTTCAGACAATCTTTTGCTTAAAACAAAATTGTGTTTTGTTGCATTAACTCCACCCTCCCCAACACCTGCCAATAATATCAAAATTGTTCTTTTTGTTTGGGTCTGATTTTATGTCCTATGAACTCTAAGAAGTTTTGGTTCCTTTAAATAAGTATGCAGTTAGAAATGTGAACAAGCTACATGCAAATTAATATAGGTAAGAATACATTCTCACTGTTTATAGTTGATAGGTCTGACATTCATTATTTTATGCATACAATTTTTTATTAGTAAATTTATTGTTTAAGACACATTTTTCCTCAAGAGAATTTAAAAATTGAAACGGAACTTGAAATTTGTCAATTTCAATTGGATTGCTTATAATAGCCAACACTATATGAAGGCTCGGGTCTGCGTTTGGTTTATAAGAGTGCTGTTTTATGTGCCAGTCAGATGATTTTAATGATGCAATGGGAGTAAACTAGAGGTTTCCCACAGTCAGCTCATAAGAATCACTTGGACCTCATCCTCAGGTGATCTTGACTGGAAAAAGAGGGAGGCAAGAAGTTTGTCTTTGATTAGCCCAGGTGATTCTGAGAATCAAGCAGATATGGGAACCTTTTATGATAAATGTTTTTCTCCCCACAAGTTCTAAAATTCCATGACTATTCTCTATTTATTGTTTCCGAATCATAAATATTTAGAGCTAGGAAGTATCTTAGAGCACAATTGGCCTGAATTTCCCATTAAAAATAAAATATTTTTACCCATTCTCCACAAACTTCCCCTCTGGTAAACCATTAGTTTGTTTTTACCAGTTAAAGTCTGTTTCTTGGCTTGTCTTTCTCTCTCTCTTTTTCTTTTTCCTCTTGATCATTTGTTTTGCTCCTTAAATTCCACATATGAGTGAAATCATATGATAGTTGTATTTGAGTTATTTCATAAATGATATATTTATATTCTCTAGCTCCATCCATGCAACTGCAAACGGCAAGACTTCATTCTTTTTTTATGGCTGAATAATATTCCTGTATGTGTGTGTGTGTGTGTGTGAGAGAGAGAGAGAGAGAGAGAGAGTTTGTGTATCACATCTTCTTTACCCATTCATCAATCAATGTACACTTGGGCTGCTTCCATAATTTGGCTATTGTAAACAGTGCTCAGTGCTGCAATAAACATATGGGTGCATGTATCCCTTTGAATAATGTTTTTGTATTTTTTTGGTTAATACCCAGTACAGTGATTACCGGATTCTAGGGTAGTTCATTTTTTAACTTTTTGAGAATTTCTGTACTGTTTTCCACAGTGACTGCACCAGTTTGTATTCTTACCAACAGTGCAAGAGGGTTCCTTTTTTCTCCACATCCTCGTCAACACCTGTTGTTTCCTGTGTTGTTGATTTTAGCCATTCTGACAGATGTGAGGTGGCATCTCATTATAGTTTTGATGGTATTTCCTTGAGGGATGAAATAGGTGATGCAGATTAAGGAACACCCTTGTTTTTTATTTTCATTTATTTTTTAAAAGATTTTATTTATTTATCTGACAGACAGAGATCACAAGCAGGCAGAGAGGCAGGCAGAGAGAGAGGAGGAAGCAGGCTCCCTGCTGAGCAGAGAACCCCCCCAGGACCCTGGGATCATGAGCTGAGCCGAAGGCAGAGGCTTTAACCCACTGAGCCACTCAGGCACCCTATTTTTTATTTTTAAGTAGGTTCCATGCCCATTTGGGGCTTGAACTCATAACCCTGAGACTAAGAGTCCCATGCTCTACCAACTAAGCCAACCAGATATCCCAGGAGCGTACTTGTTGTAGTGAGCACTGGCTGATGTATGAAATTGTTGAATCACTATATTATATACCTGAAACTAAATAATACTCTGTTAACTCTACTGGAATTACAGTAAAATAAAATAAAATAAAATAGCAAGGGCAAACATGGAAAGTAGAGGCCAAAAGCAAAGTTTTCATGTGAAAATTTCCAACTTTAAAATTTTGCAAAAGTAAAGTTGACCTTCATTTCTTAAAAATATAAAATATTTTTATTTTATTTTATTTTGAAAAGATTTTATTTATTTATTTGACAGAGAAAGGCACAGTGAAAGAGGGAACAAAAGCAGGGGGAGTGGGAGAGAGAGAGAAGCAGGCTCCCCGCTGAGCAGGGATCCTGATGAGGGGCTAGATCCTAGGAGCCTGGGATTGTGACCTGAGCGGAAGGCAGACGCTTAATGGCTGAGCCACTCAGGCACCCAAATATAAAAATATTTTTAGAATTATTTGTAGAAAATTTGGAAAATGGACATTAAAAATCATTATGCCTACTCTCCCACTTACTCTCTATACATTATTAATATAATTTTAAAATTTGAGTATCATTCACATACAATGTTATTTTAGTATCAGGTGTACAACATAGGATGATTTAATTTCTCTATATGTTATGCTATGCTCACAACGTAATTATTATTTACACATTTGCAAATTTCTTGCCTTCCTCTTAATATATATTTCTTTAAACAATGGAAGCATTCACTATATATATAAATATGAATGTATGTATGTCTCTAAACTGTTATTTTCACTTAGTATATTTGATATATTTAATTATTTTACATTTTTTCCCTATTATAAATGATGCTGAGATTAACACCGTGATTGAAAATTCTTTGTGTACATCCTTGGCTATTTTCTTAGGGTAAATTCCCAGAAGAAGAAGTTCTGGGAGTATAGTATAATAGTTAGCAGCATGGACTCTGAACCATATAAACTGGGTTTGTATCCAATTATTGATTTTGTAAACTCAGACAAATTTCAGTGTCTCAGTTCCTTGCTATATAAAATGGGGTTAATTATTAATACAACATTATAGAATTTTTGTAAGGATTAAATGAGCAAATATACTTAGAGCACTTAAAACAGTATGTGGGACAGAGTACGAGTTCAACATTGGCCATTATTCTGGCACTAAGGTGATATACACATGGAAACTTTTGGTTTTTGAGAATTGTTGCCAATGTACATAGGAAATTGTTAGAGAGTTATTGAATCCAGAAAGGCTGTAAAATCAATGCTCCCAGTAGAAGTGTTTACAGTCCATTTTCCTGCATCCTCATCCACCCTTTTTTCATTTACAGAGGAAGAAAAATGAGGTTCGGTGAGACTGAGAAATTGCAAAGAAGTTCTTTGACACTGGTCTCATTGTCAGGCATTGACAGATTCCGGACTATAGTACAGCTCCACAGCTCCACAAACCTGTCCTCATCACAATTCTAGATTAAGAATCTTACATTTGTATATATTAATGTATCTTGTTTTGCAGGATTGATTGAAATTAAGCCCCTTTTCCCCTCCAGATACAGTATAACTGTGGGAGCACTAGATAAAAAAGGGAGTTATTCTTCATTGTGGTGTATGGCTAATTTATTGTAACTTATACTTTCCCCCATTAGAAATAGAAGTTTCCATTTATAAATATGTATTGCAAAAAAACAAAACAACAAAAAAGTTCCCTGGAAATGTGTAAGAATCCCTTAAACTTTTTGTTCTCTGAAATTGAAATAAAAGTCGGTCTTACCAATGAATCACTAGAGGGCACTGTGACTCTTCAAGTTTTCAAGTTGTACAGTTGGGAAAAGAAATTCTGTTGTGAAGGTTATTTTTGATTTCAGTGAAGATTTTTGCTGGCATCCCAAAAAGTGAAATCAAATATGAAGAGTGAGAGAGGTGCATAGAAGTGGATACAAGACTGTGTATGAATTGATCAGGAGGTTACCTTTTTTGGTTACAAGAAAATCCAAGTTTTAGGAGCTTTTAAAATACGAAAATTGTATGTTCTAATCTTCCTTCCTTTTAGTGTAAGACGGTGTACTGGTCTTGAGACTTCTCATTGTTTTTTTCCTCTGGAAATATTTTATGTTACAGTCATAGCTGTGAGTGTTGAGTTACCACATGGCATAAACCAATATTTATGAAATATGAACATATATTGTAGTTATTTTAAAGCACATTAGTCATTATATAATGCATCCCTCCCCTCCCAGAAAAAAAGAACCCGAAAAACTGACCTGGGCCTTTAGTAGGTACTTTAGAATTTACCTAAAATAGCTTCAACGGTATCTTTATTTTTACTTCTTTAAATGCTGTGCTGAAGAAAAAGCTCTTCTTTCAGTTGATTTTTCCCACTTCATTGCTAAGCCTGGGATTAAGTTAACCAAATTGGTAAGCAGTATTGCTTTGCCCTTCCAAGTAACCTTCCTGAAGGACTTCCTACTGAGTAGTGCATCAAGCAGCATCTTTGTTAACAATTTAAACTATGATTTCCATTCATAGAACATAAAAACCCTAGGGCATTTGAAATAGTAGTTGCTGGTTTTAATTTGATAAAGTTGCAAATGATTTACCACATTTTTTGTTCTGTATGTTTGTCATCTTATAGTAGGCTGTTTAGAAAAAAAAATCCACACATTGTTAAGTTTGAGTTTGTTCTGGCCTTATTAAAGGGACTTGGTTTAAATAAGGAGTTATTTTGTATAGTCTTCAACAACCTGATGCTGGGTTCTTTCTTTCTTCCAATAAATAAATAAATTAATTCAATAAAAAGAAAGACTCTTAATAGTATATTGAAAATATAAGACTTTTATATTATATCTAAAATATATTTAAAAAAGAAAAAAAAGGTTCTATTATTGCTCCTTTCTGGAAGATAATATATCAAAAGTTACTTGTTCAAATTGATTTCCTTATGTTTCCTAACCATCCTCACCTTCCAAACCAGTTTACCAGCCTTATCTTCTCCACACTCTCCACATCTCCTCAATTCAGAATTTATGTTGGTAAGATTTTTTAATTCCTTCCCTTCCTTCCTCCCTCTCTTGCTCTCTTTCCTTCTCTCAGTAACAAGTCTAACAGGCTGAACTCTATCTCCACTTGTGAGTGTGTATATATGTATACACACTCTCTTAATAGCTGTTCAGAATGTTAATAAAAGTTTTTTTGCATGGTAGCATAAAAAAAAATCCCAAACACCCCTTCACGGCTTTTGGGTTCCTCTCCTTCCCAGACACACATAGATACTACTTTAATTTTTGGGGCCATTATCCCATGCCCCTTATTGCTATGAAAACTACATTGGCTAGGGGCTGGGGCTGGATGGACAGACACCTCCCCCTACCCAAACACCTCCTGTGGTTGGAAAACTTTTTTTTTTTTCTCTGAATAAAAAAGTATATCTATCTATATATTTATATCTATATCTATATCTTCATTACTAGAGTGACATTTTCTAAAACTAGCCAAACTTTGTCATACAGCATCTTGCTGTATACACAAAAAATTCATCTTTTTGTGTATTTTCACTGTAAAGCAGAACCTTTTAAATAGTGGTTCCAAATCCAACAACCCTGTCCATTTGAGATCAACACTGAGTGTGTGTTGTGTCCTCTTTGTTTCCTGGATTAGGAGAGCACATGAAATTAGCAGTGAACTAGTAGCCAGTTTAGTTTTTATGGATATATATATATATATATATATATACACACACACACACACACACACACACACACATACATATATATATATCTATATCTTTATCTATCTATCTCACTACTATAAGGATCAGTTCTTTCCCTACTGTGGCATTCTGATTAAATTCTGTTTCTGCTACCTTCGGCAACATGGTCATCATAGCTAACATTGAATACCAATACATCTGGCAGGCTAAACACTTCATATATATTATAGGGTCCATGCAGGTCTCATCATGCTCTCTCAGCCTAAGCAGGATTGGCAATGTGCTCTTTTGGAATTCAAAATAGAACATATTTCCAGAAAGGTTATCTTGTTGGCAGTAAGTGAGAATTACCTGGCTGTCTGTGACTTTTAGAATGACCCGAGGACTCCCATAATTACACTTTAAAAATAATATTTTGGTAAAAGATTATATAAGTAGAAATGATGCAATGAAGAATCTTATACATATTAAACTCTTTTTTTCAACCCTCCCTAAATTAATGTTTCTCTGCAACCACTTCACCAGTACAGTTGTTGAGTAGGGGAGAATTGCTGCCTTGGGAAGAGGAAGATGGATGGAAAGGAAGTCTAAGTCAGGCCAAGTAAACACAAAATCAGGCGGGCCTGAGGAAGCGAATGGTCAGACATGCGTGTCGGAGTTTATTCCGCGGTGGGAGGGTGTGATAAAAAGCAAGGAAGCTTGGCTTTCACTCCCAGAAAACTTGAGGGTGGCCGTGGGAACCAAAAAGCCCCTCATTGTGCCTTAAAGGGAGTGACGGCCGCACAGGCTGTGTGTGCCTAGGCTCAGGAACCAGGGCAGCACTGCGCAGGCGTGGGCCACAAGCGGCCCTCCCCCCGCCCCAACAAGAGAGCAGGAAATACAGGGAAGGCGGGTCCGCGTAGGCCTATGGTAGAGGCAGAGCTGCGCGGCTGAGGTGCGCAGTGCCCAGGGAGAGCCTGGGAGCCGCGCGGTTAGCTGCTGGCGAGCCTTGACTACTCCCCAGTGGTCGTCCAGCACACCTTGGGGCCTCGGGTGGGGCCCACATGCCAGGTGAGGAAGCACTTCCTCGGTGGGTTCCGGAGGACGGAGACCATGGCTTGGAGATGGCAAGCGGGAGAGTCGTAGCTTGCTGAGCTCCTCCGCCTCCATTTTGGAGAGCAGGAGAGGACAGGAACCTTGAACAATAGGCCATTACCCCAAAGAGGCCGAGACTACCGGGAAGTTGCTGTTGTACTCAAAACACACTGTCTTACAATCAGGAATAAAGGAGTAACCTTGATCAACAGGTTTACTTCCTCACGCCACTGAGAGTGGGAACCTGAACGCCACGTTCTGTCAGTTCAATGGAAAAGAGTGCCACATTTTCACGGAACGCTGGTGTAGCGTGCCCCTTTTCAGTCTTACCAGGCACAGATTGTGTTAAAGATAGGAAAGTAGAATGGAAAAAATTAAAAGTTTAAGGGGAAAAAAAAAAAACCCTTAATATTTGGTTTTCTTCAAGAAAAGACACAATTTTACCAGAAAACTGGGGCCATTCTGTATGGACAATTGCCTGTCCCAATTTTTAATGCTTAATGGTTTGAGTGTTTTCCCAATTCTTCAAATATTTAATGGTTATAACTTGACTGCACTCTTCACCTTCCTCTTCCCGTTTTCTCGGATGTTTCCCCTGGCCCCTTTTACTGCCACAACTGTCTCCTTTATACCTCTCCTGGGTGCATCAGGCTTCCTCATTTTCAGTCATGCCTGGATATTGGGGAGCTTTTTAGATAATGCAGCCACCATGAAGAACTCAGTGACTTTGTTGTGTTGTGCACACTCTGCTCCATTTGTGAATTAGTGCCTCACCCACAAATGGATTTGAAATTAGGGAACAATGGGCCGACTGACCCGCTAGTTCCATATATCGGAAATATATTTGAGAACTAATGTGAGGAGTCTTACCAGAGAACATGTCCATAACCATCACAAACTGTATTCTCTGGGCTTCCAGCAAGTCATAAATACTTGATAGGAAGGGTTGTTTAGTTGGGATTAAAAAATCATGACAATGGAAAATGCTATCACAATGGTGGGAACATTCACCTGTGAGTATTATTTTTTTCCCTCCTGTATACAGAAGAAAGTTCTCTTTATGTGTGGGGAGTTTATTATTACGATAGTTTTGGAAAATGTGGGTGTATTTTCATTTTCTGTCCTTCTTTAAGACACCTGCAATTTTATTCTCTTTAGCCATGACTGGTATATATATCTATAGTTAGTATTTTCTAATCTTGGAATTATTATTATTATTTTTTTTACCAAGGTAACTTTAGTTTCTACCTTGACCTTAATCTATATGAGGAAATGCATCTAGAATGAATGAATGACTAGGCACTTGTAGTGCAGTTATTTAAGAACTGCTTCAGCAAGTTATTTTTATATTTTAAAATGTAAAGATACCTGGTTTTAGGTTTGATTTGATTATTTAAATTAAAGAATTTCTAAGAAGATTTTGAGATTATTTTTGATGAAGCAAGCATTGACAAAGGAAACATTGTTCATGCCCCCCGCCCCCCCCCCCCACCATGTCAAAGTATACCCTTCCTATTACAAACCCAGCAGAATCCAAATTTGTCAATTTCTGTAAAATTAAGGGGACATAATTTTGAGTTTGAAATCTTGAATAATGATTACTTGCTGAGCCTATATAAAAATAAAAGAATAACTAGAAGGAAAGGTTTATTTTAGAAACATATTAAGCTTAGGCATACTAATATATATGATATACATAATGTGTATTATGTTGTATTATAATCATAATGTTAGGCATATTATGTAATATAGTGTATATTATTGTTGCCTTTTTACTCTCTTGGCAAAGGTAGAGATGCTGTTGTGGTTTCTGTTACGTTCAATTAAAATATGTAACATTATTCTCAGACTGGGGCCTTACGTAGAACAAGTTATATTATGGAGGTCATCTGTTGGAGCTATATTACCAGGCTTAGATTGAGGAAAGAAAATTAGTTTATAGCAATTAGGAATTTAGAACCATAGTACTCACTGGAAGAGTGCTAATTAAGTTTAGGCAGAGAAGACTCTTAGGATAAACAGCCTCTGGATATGCTAGTTTAAGTTTTATACATTAGGGGGAAAGTACATGTGTTTTACCTGAATTCAGTGCTATACATGGTTGCTTAAAGAGTAGATATAATGCCACATCTGTCAAACATGGAATAAAAGTGTGCTTCATCTGGGGGCTCTCCCATACAAAGGTACAATTTTTACTTTATGATGCTAACTGGGTTCTGAGAAGAAATTGGAAGAAAAAGAGGCTGTTCTATAAATAATATTGATACAGGATTAAATGGAAAAAATTCTGCAGTATATTGCAAATGTAAAGAAACCATATGTAGGAAAACTCCACAAAATATTATACTACAATAATGTGAGAAGGGAAGTTAAGATTAAATGGGGCAGTGAAGGTTAATAGTAACTTTCACCATGAGGCCAGCACAATCCCTTTTCTTCTATACTATTGGGTTTCTGTGCATGTGTTTGAAGAGAGATGTTTGGACCTAGGTTACATAATCCATTGTTCTTTGCTCCAGAATATTGTGTTGCATCTTTGGAGATTTCCTGTCAGCTTCTCCATAAAAAGAATTGTTCTCAAACGCTCTGCTGCCTAGAGCCATGCTTCAGCTAGTGCAATTTTTCCATATTAACCCTGCTGATAAGCAGAGCCTACTTTAAATATAAGTTTGATGCAAATTGGGAAGAAAAGGAAATAATAATGGGGCTTAGCTTGTGTAAGTTTTGCCTGAGGAAAAATGGTACAAATATTTTATTATTTAATTATCTTTTAGGCTCGCTCTCACTCTCTTTCTCTGTCACTCTGTGGAAGGTAGTTACCCCATCAGCGTACTGAAAGTCTGTTCAGCAGAGCAAGAGCTAGTCAATAGACAGCATTTTCTCTTTATTATTTGTACTGTTAAGATTGAAAAAAAAATTGAGTGAAAGGAAGCATATTTGTGGTATACATCATCTGAAGAACATTTGGCTATTGGGGATTAATAATAGATTAGCTGTGCGAATAGAAAATACCCTAAGGCTCTAAAACTTTTATTTAGTACTTGGCATTTGCATTCATCAATCTCTTCTAAACCTTTTTTTACCTCACAACAGTTTTGAGTAACAACCATTTCTCCCATTGTGTGACATCGACTGCTTGAACTACAAATCAGTTCAGTTATGACACTAAGTACCATAGTTAGCGCAGACCTCATAGGCTAAGGGCTCAGTTTCATGACTGCCCCACTTCTTAAAAAAAAAAAAATTATTTTATTTTATTATTATTATTTCTAAAGATTTTATTTATTTATTTGAGAGACACAGTGAAAGAGGGAACACAAACAGGGAGAGTGGGAGAGGGAGAAGCAGGCTCTCCAAGGAGAAGGGAACCTGATGCAGGGCTGAATCCCAGGATCCTGGAATCATGACCTGAGCCGAAGGCAGATTCTTAACCAACTGAGCCACCCAGGCTCCCCAAGACTGCCCTACTTCAAATGCTAGTAACAAGTTCCAGGTTGTTACCTATATTTATGACCACCCAACTATATATTGAGGATTTCCATGACTTCCTCCTCAGGTTAGATAATTTACTAGAACGGCTCATGGAACTGAGTTAAGTTTACTTACTCTTACTGATTTCTTATAAAAGATACAATTCAGGACTAGCCAAATGGGAAAATGAATAGGGCAAGTTATAGGTGAGGGGCACATGGAACTTGCATGTCACCCCTCCTAGCACCGTGGTGTGTTCACTAACCCAGAAGCTTTCTGAATCTTATTAGGAGTTTCTTTGGAGGTTTCACTGGTTGATTAAATAAATCATTGACTGTTGGTGATGAACTCAATCTCTATCCCCTCTCCCCTCTCTAGATGTGAGGGGGCCGGGCTAAAAATTCCAGTACTTTAATCTTGCCCTGGTCTTTCTGGTGACCAGTATACATCCTGGAACTATCTAAGGGCCCACCAAAAAAATGGCTTCAATTGAAGAAAAGATGCTCCTATTACCCAGGAAATTGCCAGGGACATAGGAGTTCTGTGTCAGGAACCAGGGATAAAGACCAAATATTAGACCAGAAGATGCTCCTATCAACGGTGTCATTCAGGAAATTATAGAGGTCTTAGGAGATCTGTTGAAGGAACTTTGGGCAAAGACCAAATATATGTTTGTTTTTTACTCACATTCTAATAATTTTTGATCATAGGAAAGAAATACCGTCTTTCCTCCCTCACTCATTATATGTGTCAATTGTATTTAAGAGTCTGACATATCCCCTTAGAGCTTCTTCGTTAAGAAATATTTTCATGAAAATTAATAAAAGGAGTAGAAAAGACAAACTTCCTCATATAGGTTATGTTCTTTTCCCCCTTATAATCTTGGCCAATACTGTTTTCTGAAGGGTATGATAATGTTAACAAAAGTCTTGTGATTTGTTATAAATATCATAAATTACAAATAAGTCTCCTTTGTCAGATAGGAAGTATGGTAAATGGGAAATAATAATCTTACTTATTTCTGCCTGGTTTTAAAAAAATGTTGCCATTTCTTAGTCTACGTTTGCTCCTTTCTGTCCTCCATAGTGTTCATGTCACTTGATTTTAGTCGGTCATACATAACTTCCAGATCTGTATTTCTCAGATCCTAAATTTCTGATACATACAGGCAGAAATCTTTCAGTTTTCCTACAGACATTTTAATTTTAAGCATTCATTTATTTACTGCATTTTATTTTACTTTACTATTTTTAAATATTTGTTTATTTAAATCTAATTAATTAACATATAATGTATGATTGGTTTTAGAGGTACAGGCCTGTGACTCATCAGTCTTATCTAATACCCACTGTTCATTATATCCCATGCCCTCCTTAATGTCTAGTGCATGAAAAAATTTTTATTTCTTTCATTTCTTGAAGTACCATTAACATACAGGGTTATATTAGTTTCAGCTGTGCAATATAATGAGTCAACTGTTCTACACATTACTCAGTGCTCATCATGATAAGGGTATTCATTTTTTTTTTTTTTTTAATGATAGCATACTCTCAATCTCTTTTTTCTGCATCACCCATCTGCTCACCTCCCTCCCATTTGGCAACCACCAGCTTCTCTGTATTTAAGATTCTATTTTTTTGCTTGTTTCTTTTTTTATTTTGTTCATTTGTTTGTTTTGTTTAAGTGCATTTGTTTCTCAATGCATTTTTTTCAAGGGCCTATTATGTGCTGGCACTTAACATGTTGAAAACTATTCATTTCATTTCTATTTTCTCTCCATAAGTAAATACTTATATCCAGATAACAAACATAGACACCTAGGGACTGATTTTCCCCTCATTCCTTTGATGATGGTGGTAAAAAGAACTGGTCAAATACTATGAAAGGCATTTAGCATACCTCATTAACTCATTGAATTCTTATAACAGTTTTGTGAGTTAGGAACTATTATTTTAAAGTCAAGGAGAGGGGCACTTGGGTGTCTCAGTTGGTTAAGCGGAGAGCCTGCTTCTCTCTCTCTCCCTTTGCCTGCCGCTCTGCTTACTTGTTCTCTCTGTCAAATAAATAAATAAAATCTTAAAAAATATAAAGTCAAGGAGAAATTTGAGTTGAGAATTCTGTGACTTATGACTTAAGGTCATATAGCTACTGGGTGGGAGAAGCAGGTCTGAACTAAGGTCAAATGTAGTAACTAAGACTCTAAGCTGATTTTCCTTTGTTAACATCATGGATATAAATCTCCCTCTTCTCCAGTCTCACTGCTCCAAGTGTAGTTGAGTCCATCATTATCTTGGCCTGGATTGCTTTAACTGGTTTATATTGGTTCATATGTCTCCATTTCATCTTCAGTACTGCTACCAGATAAATCTAAGATCTGATCATGTTCCTTGTTAATTAAAAAACCTTCTATGGCTTCTCATTAACTACGTGACATGGCACAAACTTCTCTTCCAATATTCATCTCACTCTCCTACTGTCCCCCTCCACAGGTTGTTTGCTAACAGAACACAGATTTTGTTTGCAGTGTGGTAGCAATGGGCCCGCCCACTCCAGTGGGTGGTTGCAATTGGTCTAAGCCAGTGTCTCTTGATGGAGGTGTTTTGGTGTTTTAAACAGTACAAATCTCCACTGTGGGGGATTGTTTTCCACATTTCAGTGTTTTTAGCATCTCTGGCCTCTTGGCATGGGTAGCTAGTCATGCCATTGGGTTCTCTCCCTCACTGCAATGATCAAAATGTCTTCACACATGTTAAAGCATTCCTTTCGGTTTAAGGGAGAACCACAGGTGTAAGTTAATCACGGTATTCCTTCCCCCTATTCTCAGATTCCCTCCTAGCTAAATGTAGCCATGTTAGGGGCCCTGATACCTAAGGGAAGTCAGCTATAGGATCTTTAGGGAAGCTTTTCATTTTCTTTCTTTTCTTTCTTTTTTTTTTTTTTTTTAAAGATTTTATTTATTTATTTGACAGAGAGAGATCACAAGTAGGCAGAGAGGCAGGCAGAGAGAGAGAGAGAGGGAAGCAGGCTCCACGCTGAGCAGAGAGCCTGGTTCAGGGCTTGATCCCAGGACCCTGAGATCCTGACCTGAGCCGAAGGCAGCGGCTTAACACACTGAGCCACCCACGTGCCCCTCATTTTCTTAATTGAAAGAATGGATATAGCTGCTGATGTTCCTCTCTTTCTTCTTCCTGCCCTGAATGAGGGACTAGAGCAAAGCTGTAGAATTCATTTTGCAACAAGCTAGTGTGCCAAGAGTAGTGGAATAGAAAGACTGAGGCCCTGAATTTTAGTACCAGTGGTGTCTTCTTTATCTCCTTGTAATTTATTTTTTAATCCTGTACAATACAAAATGCTCACTATGATGTTACCATGGATCACCATACAAAGTTATCACAATATTATGATTATATTCGGATGCTGTACCTTTCATCCCTATGACTCCTTCATTTCACGCCTGGAAGTTTGCGTCTCTTAATTCCCTTCACCCATTGTGCCCATCTCCCCACCTCCATCCCCTCTGGCAACTACAAGTTTGTTTTGAATAGATTTTTGGGAGGAAGAATTGTTTTATTTTGAATTATGAACTCTGTCATACTTGGTATCTAATACAGTGTGTGTCAATCTAGAACAAATTAAAACATTGGATATAATCCTTGCTTGAGGATAGCATTCCTTTAGACTCACATTTCTGGTTCATTGTGTCCTTTTAGTTGTGACATCATTTTAGGGGACGATCATGTTCATGTCTGTAGACAGTTAAACATGTCACCTGCTCATTTACTTGGCTCTGGACAGCTTTATTTCCATTCTGTTTCTTCACCCTTTTCTATGGCTATACCCTAGACATTGACATACCTAATACTTCTTTCTTAGAAATAATAAACCATCCTTTCTGTTGTTGCATTGGTCTTTTTCACTAGGCTTGCTTTTTTTTTTTGCTGCTGCCTTCTTCTTCTTCCTCTTCTTTTTTTTTTATGCATGGGGACCTCTTGTCCTTGACTCTGCAGGATTCTCTCTATTGATACTCCCTGTCTTTCTGTCTTATCTGGTTTAATTTCCATGGTTCATCATTTCAACCACGCTTGAGCAATTCCCTAAACTTCCTTATGTTTTACATATCTTGGTCATTTTTTTAATGTTATTTTTTCATTTTACTTAGAAGTTCTTTAAAAACTTATCCATTCTTGGGATGTCTGGGTGGTTCAGTTGATTAAATATCTGCCTTCAGCTCAGGTCATAATCCCATGGTCTGGGACCCAGCCCAAAGTCAGGCTCCCTGCTCAGTGAGGAATTGGCTTCTTCCGCTCCCTGTGGCTACTTGTGCATGTATACGCTCTCTCTAATAAATAAATAAAATCTTAAAAAACCAAAAACAAAAATGAAAAAACTTGTCCTTTGACTCCAGCTACTTATGCCCTCCCCCAACCACTCCTTTCTTAACAGATAAATGTATTTTGCCATAAAGAAAATCTATACTATACCCATCTTTTACTCATTCCCTCCTGTTATAATTCAGAGAGGATCCTTTTTTTTTTGTTTAAATATAATCTCTCTAGGTGAGCTCTGAGTCTCATAAACTGCCATCATCACAGGGACCTTGTCCTTTCTCCTTCTGTTATATTCTGTCAGAATTTAAATATGGCATAAGTTGTTCCCATCTTGTAAACGGATCATACTTAGATCTTTCTTCCCTTTCTGGATTCTTTTGCTCTCTTTCCATTCCCTCCCAGTTACACATTTTGAAAGAATTGCTTATACTTTGTGCTTCCACTCTCACCTCCTAACTTCCTTGATTAGTTCTGTTCCTTCACTACACTGGTTCCTTGGCTTGGGTGAAACTTGTCTCTCCAGAGTCACTAGTAATCTTGCTAATGCCAAGAGGCATGGCTCAATCCTTATGTTATTTGATGTCTTTCTTGTCTGACATTTTTGATCCTGACACACTTTCTTCCTTTGACCTTCTGATATTTTAGGTAAAAGTTTCCTTTTACTTTTCTGGCTGTTCTTTCGTATTCATCTTTCCAGGATTCTTTCCCTGAGGAGTCTCTCCTACGGCCTTCTCTTTTCATTCTATAGTTCTTTTCACTAGACCATCTGTTCCCATGACTTAAAATACCAACCATATGCTGTTGATTTCCAAGTGGTTGATTCCTTCTCAGCAGTTTTTAACTCCAAACCTATATATATAATTGCCTACTAGATGTTTTCACTAGGCTATCATGTAGGTATTTCAAAACAACACATCTTATCTTTTCCCACAAACTTGCTTATCTTTTGTTGTTTCTAATCTCATTAAGTGTCTTCATCTAGTTTTTCAAAGGAGTAACTTGACAATGATCTTTGACTCATCTTTCTCCTTTATGTTCCCTATCTAAAGATGGTTAGATCCTATTTGTTCTGCCTTCTAAATATTTCTCTGATAGGCCAACATTTCTCTCTTCTTGTGCTGTTTTCCTAGTTCAAGGTGACATTTAGCTGTCATCTGGATAAACACAAGAGCCTTCTATTTCATCTCTGTGCTATAATCTTTCCTTTTGTAAATCTATTCAAATGCACATATTATTATCCACCTGGCTAAAATCCTCCAGGAACTTCTAGTTCCTCTTCTGACCTAAACTTTTAAGCATGTCTTATAAGGTTCTACTTTACACTCTCCACTAACCACTTAACCTTTTTTATTCTAAGCACTAGACATAGGAAAGTTCTTTCCATGCATTTTTCACTCATATTCTCTTTATTTTCTCATTGGCCCATGCCCTCTTCTTCCTACTTCATTCGTTTAACTCTTGCTCATTTTCTAGATTTTATCGTAGGTATCGCTTCCTTTAGACAGCATTTTTTCTTTAGGACTTTATTTATTAGGGAGTGAGAGAATAAGTGGAGGGGTTGGTGGAGAGGGGCAGAGGGAGAGGGAGAAGCTGAGCAGGGAGCCCCACTTGAGCCTCAGTTCCAGGACCCTGGGATCAAGACCTGAGTGGAAGGCAGATGCTTAACTGACTGAGCCACCTGGATGCCCCTAGAAAGCCTTTTCTCTTTTCACATCCCCACTTCACATCTGGATAGGTTTTACGGCACCCTGTATGTATGTCATCATGGCATTAATAAAAATGTATTTACTAGTGTATTTGTCTGTATCATGGAATAGACTATGAGTTCTGTAGGAGCAGTGACTAGCCCAGCATTGCACCCTAGGGTCTGGCACATTATATGGTAATAAATAGAGACTTAACACCTGACTGAATAAATAAATCAATGAGTCGGTGACTTTTAACCGATTGAATGTATAGACTGAGTGAACGTTTGGGACCCAAAACCCTAATATGTGAGTTTGAGATTCGAATTGGCTGATGTTGCCAATCATTGGGGAAAGGAATCCAGAAAGCAGAGCCATTTTGGAAGTGAGATAGCTGAAGCATTTTTGTGGAGCTGTCTGGTGAGCTGCTGAATTTATAGGACTGGTTTCAGGAGAGGAAAGTGTGCTAGATACATTGATTGGAAGTCATTATCCTATGAGTATGAGATAGCCCAGGGAGAGGCTGTATAGTGGGAGAAAAGAGCAAATTGACAGATTACTTAGGAACACTGGCATTTATGAAGTGAGCAGAACAACAGAGAACCCACAAAGGCATCTGAGAGGAAGGTTGACAGGTTATGGGAAAGCACCCCACTTGCTGTCATGTAAGCAAAGGAAATGGAGAGATAATTGACAGTGTCAGATTAATTATTTTTTTGTCATTTAACAAATTGAGTTTTTAGAAAGGATGTAGTGTCAGGTGATATATGTCTACCTTGCTTCACTACAGGTTTCTTGGATGCAGAGATACTGTCTTATTTGTGCTTTTAATCCCAGAATTTAGCTCAGCATTTGACACCAGTAGAATTTGATAAACCAGTGTTAAAGGCATTGCTCTGGTTAAGTGATGGACTCAAAATGTATGATGACATTGGCATAAATAGCTGATTTCTCTTTATTCTATAAAATTTTTCTTCTAAATCATGCTTGGATTTCAAAGACATCTGGAAAATGGAATATAGTTAGGTATTTCCTATTGTATCATTTTAAAGTGGGTCAACCTTAGTGACTATTTTCAGTTTAAGCATCCCTGACTCCTCTGTGTTTTTTACTACCCAGTTTCTTTGCTTTTTTTGGTTTGTAGACATTACTAGTTCTGTGTCTTATTCTGAAGATTTAAAAAATCTGATAAAAATAGGTAAGTCATATTAAATGGTGTTGACTTAAAATATTAAAAACTCCCAGAGATGCTTTCATCATAAAAGAAGACTTACTAGAATGCAGAGCTCACTTATCAGTAGGGTGGAAGTAGTGGTAGTGGAGATGGTAGTACAGGGGCTCTGTACTCTCAAATACAGAGCTTGCCCTAAAAGTCATGTGTGGAGAGACCCCTAGTTCTCAAATAACATCTGTTTTGAATCCTTACTCCTCACTTACTAGGTGGGTGCCTTTGAAAATATCCCAGACTTTCTGAGCTTTAAATTCCTCATCTGTAAAAGGATCATAAGAACTTCCCTGTGAATCTCTTGGGTTATCCAGAGGATCAAATGAGATTGACGATGTGCAGCTAGTTTGCACATGAAAGACTATTATTCTCTGCAAGCAGTACATGAAAGTGTCTAATACTGTTGCCTTGTGTTTTCCAGTCTTAGGTTTACACCCTTTTGTTTGTTCTTTGAGTACTCCAGAGCCGCAAAAGAGTTTATTATGTTATAGTATAATTGTAACATTATATAATATAATGCAAAGTAATTATTTCGAAGTAGAAATACTGCAGAGTAACATAGGTATTTAGAGGTAGTTGTACTATAGGTATGCAAATGCTTTAAGCCTCCTCTCTACTTTAAAAAAAAAACAAAAAACAAAAAACAAGTAAACCAATAGCCTAGGACACAAAACAGTCTTCCCAGTTTATTCTTCCTGGAGACACCCAAACTCTTCAGAGAGCTGATTGGTGTTCATACTTCCCACACAGCTGCAGTTGAACCTGTGCAGTTACCTCCAGGGGATTGTTTTGGCTCCAGTGTGCTGGATAATTGCCTATTTGGACAACTTTGCCTTGGATAATTTCCCTTTGTTCAATCACGGGACTCATAAATCCATGCACAGGGGGACATATTTCAGAAAATAATATTTGGCCATAGATAGTTGCAATTTCAAGACCCTTTCAAAGGGTGATAATGACATATTTTTACTGGACAATGTAAGGTTTCAAACTTTGAAGATAAATTCTGGGATCCAGATCATTTATGCACCAGTATAGAAAATGCATTGCTTATCCATCAACCTGTTTCAAAATGTTAAGGTCATGAATAAGAATGTTCCACAGCCCATAAAATACTTTTCTTGGAGTATAACTTAAGCAGGGGGAATATTATTAAGTATGTAGGAGTTCTACTTTAGTATTCAACTGAGATATAAAATGAGAAAGAAAAAGACCCACTTCTTTCGAAGTATGTTTTCCTTACAATATTAAATGCTTAGAAAAGAAAATGCACACAAAGTTTTTTTTTTATCCTTTCGTCTCTGAATTTATTTTGATTTCATCATGGAAATTTGGATGAATGGCTTGAGTGGTTATCTCATTTATAAAATCTGTTGGACATAGTTATGGTTATGTTTTCCAGAAACTACTATGTGCTAAATATGGGTCAGGAGCATTTAGAAAGGAGGATACAGCTGTATACTATTCCTATGAAAAAGGAAACAATGTCAGGAGTCATCAGAGAGATTTAGAGATGCTTTATGCAGGATTTCCAAATTTCAACAAAATTGTTTTACCCTGAATAATGGTAGGTTTAGTCTTAGCCAAAATGCAACTGGGCAATCTGTTACTTCCCATATGGAAAGCAACTGTTCAAGTAAATTATATAATTGTACATTACTTTGCTTCTGTCATACATTATAAATTCAATTCTATCCCAAACTGTGACCATTGCATGATTGAGCCAAGTTTAGTGTTGCTGTAACCAGCCTTTCTTGTCGTAGTTGCATCCAGTGGAAAAAAAAAAAAAAGGTGAATACTCTTTATTTCTCTTAACTTGGCTTCTTCTTGGCATCCACTGGACCTGTCAGTGGATGTCACTTTTATCCTGATTTTGGGAATCAACCAAGAAGATTTTCTAGAGTAGCCTGTTGTGAAATGAAGAACCTAATAGGAAAAGGTAATTGTTCTTTTGGATTAATTTTTATTTTCTTCTGAATGATATTGTTGGTATTAAAATTTATAGAGCATTTATAAAACCTAAAAATTATTACATGGACCTTTTTATTTTCTCACAATGGTGTTCTGTCATGAGAGAGCTGAGCTCATCGTCTCACTGGGCTGGTGCTCGTGAGGCATTGTACAACGTTCTCTGTTTTGTTATGTTGGCAAAGGAAATTACACCAGTGCCATGATTGTCAGAATGATGCAGCACCTCTGAGGAAAGGGATTACTGCCTTATTAAAGATAGGTTTGGGTGAGCTATGCCAAATGTTGAGTGGGATTTACCGTACAAACACAATGTGAAATTTCTGTGTATTTTGGTTGTGAGAAAACAAGTGTTGGTAAGAAAAGAACAGAAATGCAAGTGGGAAAATAATCATCTTTTTCTGGGTTCTTTCATGAAGCAAAGGGTTGAAATCTAAAAGCAACAGAGACTTCTAAAAAAATAACAGATTTTACTGTCAAGAAAACATTAACTTAAGTGAGGCAAGTAAGTAATATTATTCATGCTTTATAGTAAATTGAATAGCTGAGACATGATATTCCTATGATGTGTCAGACTCTTTACCAGTGGTTTTGTTTCCTTTTACTTGGTTTGTGAGGATGTGTTATGAATGTACAATTATATTCATCCTCTCTAAAATTCCAGTGTTTAACATTCCAGGACCTCTCAGATTAAAATGATACCTTTCAGATTATAGGCCATCATATTAAAATATAAGCCTTAAAAATGTATTAACCATTGCATAAGTGATATGTAGCTTAATTCTTTTTTTATGTGACTTACTATTTTTTTTTTTTAGAATATACAGTGTCCCTTGTTTGGAGTTGTCAGATTATTTGCCTTATAGCAGATTTATGAAGTAAGCTCATTAACATACTCTGCCTACCTTTAAAACTGGTAATGTAAAAGAAGAAAAAACTTACTGTTTTTTTATTGAACAGTGTGTTATGTTTCTACAGATGTCAGCATTGGGCTATGCAAACAGCTTAATACTTGAGAAACCCTGAAAATTATTACTTTTTGTTATTATTAATCCATAATTGTCTTCCTATATCATGTGTTATTTATCTTTATCATTGTAGAGCCTTAGAGAATTAAAGAGAAGTAACAAAAGATAATTTAAATTATAGCAATGAATAAGGGTAACTTTGTCCTGCTTAAAAGCTTAACAATAATGAATTACGAGAATTTCAAAGTAAAGCTACTATTCAATTTTTAATTAGGCAAGTTTATTCATCTTTTATATTTGGGGCCATCACTGACCATAATTCATTAAGATACCATTATAAATTAACCTCTAGTGAATAATTGAAACATAAATTATCATCTGATAAATAATGGTTTATAAGGTGGCAGTTTAATGCATTGGTTTAATGGACCAATAAAGGTACTACAAAGTGATACAGAATTGTTTGGTGACTTTTGGAATAGTAGTACCTCAGGGAAGTAGATAGATGAGTGTGCATAAAAGTCATTTAAGCATACTCAAAGACATTTCATCATCATATTTTATTTATTTATTTATTTATTTTTAGAGATTTTATTTGTTTATTTGACAGACAGAGATCACAGGTAGGCAGAGAGACAGAGAGAGAGAGAGGAAGGGAAGCAGGCTCCCCACTGAGCAGAGAGCCTGATGCGGGGCTCCATCCCAGGACCCTGGGATCACGACCTGAGTTGAAGGCAGAGGCTTTAACCCACTGAGCCACCCAGGCACCCCTTGACATCATATTTTATTTAATTAATTAGTTAATTAATTGATAGATAGGGATCACAAGTAGGCAGAGAGGCAGGCAGAGAGACGAAGGGAAGCAGGCTCCCTTCTGAGCAGAGAGCTTGATGCGGGGCTTGATCCCAGGACCCTGGGATCATGACATGAGTTGAAGGCAGAGGTTTTAACCCACTGAGCCACCCAGGTGCCCCTTGACATCATATTTTAAATTGGGAAGACAGAACTAGATTTGTTAAATGCTAATCACAGTGAGAAATTAAATGTATTCTTGAATGCTTTCCTGAGAAACCAGCATTCGGAAAATTAGCAGTGCGTCCCTTAGTTAAACTGTATCTTTGGTCTCAACTTGTGCTCTTCCTTCTCCATCTTTTATTTCTTTGAGCCATTTCTTCCAATTGCCTGTATGCTAAGACGTGAACAAGAAAATACTCTTAATATATTTGAAAATTGTTGCTTTTATTTCATTAATCTTTATAGCTCATAGAAATATATTTTCAGATTGCTTGTTTTAAAGAAGTAGGCAAGTTCAAATGATGATATCTTTCTAGTGCACAAAGTTGGTAATAAAGAAGTTAGTAAAGTTTAAGTCGATTCTTCCTATTAGGAAGACTGAGAAACTTGTGCAGAAAGGAAGTTCAGCTTTAATTTTTCTTTTACTAATAAGCAAAGCAAACAACTGTTTCCAGTTTCTTTTACCTCCCTCACTGTTAACATGGTAGTTTGGTACCTTGCTTTATATTTGGAAGTATTTGCTTTCTCTGTGTTTATGACGGAACAGAATTGTACGAAAATCTACCACTAGTGGTAATGGTACTTTTGGGGAACATAAAGAGTTTTCTAGTGGATAAAAAGACGTAAAATGAGCTCCAATAATGATATTAGTTTCTCCTCTGATTGAAGGGATTTCCTTAATTTTGATGGAATAGGAAAAGAGTTAAACATAAAAAAAAAAAAAGGAGAATGCATTTTATTATTTTTGAGTTAAATGTTAGTCGAAAGCTTTTTCCCCTTGAATAATGTAAAGGAGAAGTCACATGAGATTAGCACAAATGTGAGACAATTAAGGTAATAAATTAGAATTTTCAGAAGCTCTGACTGATTACTGATTGTAGGATTTATTTTGAAGACCTTTTGGTAACCTCAGCTGTAATGTTTGCTTCCACAGAAGTCTCAGTGAGTTGGGGGAGGAGCATATGGTCCCTTTATGTCACAGCCTGCATTTAAAACTGATTTCCAACTTGGGGCTGACACTTTTGTTCCAAACCTGATCTTTTTGGCTTCAGAGCTTGTGTTCTGATGGCCAATTTGGACTTTCAAGCAAAGAAACTAATTTAAAAGTCTTTTGGACAACAAATGACTTTTAAAAAATAACATTTTAATGATTTAAATGGAAGCAACCAGAAGAAGTTGTATTAAATTTCTCTTAAAGTATACATGTTTAGCGATTAAGAGGAAAAAGTGGCTGAAAAAATGCTGTCTGTTATTTTTCTTCAAAACCCCAAATAGTTGAGTAGCTCAAAAGACTTGAATTGGGATATCTTTGTGGAAAATATTTTTGGCAATGAAAGTACTGCTAATAAAACAATGAGAGACAATAAACTTTAACAGTGAGTTTTTAATCTGTATGGTTTCTAAAGATCAATCTCAGTGCTAGAAGTATTTTATTGGAGATCTTTTATAAGAAGGTCAACCTTATTCAGGAATTTCAGGAATAGAAAAAAGATTAGATATTTAGGGAAAAATGGTTGTGAATTAAGGTTTTCCTTGATGGCACTTGCTGTTGTTATGCTTTCCTAAGCTTTTAATACCAAATTATTTCTAAGTGTCTGGATTTTCTTAGCTACCACAGATTTTGCATATGACTAGGAGAGGGAGAAAAGACTAGATTTTTAAAAATGTGGGCTTGATTTGGATGGTGAAAAGTTTTTTTGAAGAAGGATGTGTCTGATGGGGAAAGAAATCTAGAATAGTAGAAAATTTAAGTTATTAGATAGGCAGAAGTATGGTAGGTATTTGGGTTTGAGAAGATTAGTAAATAATATCTTCCATTTCTTTTAATTTTTTTTAAAGATTTTATTTGTTTATTTGACACAGAGAGAGAGAGAGAGAGATCACAAGTAGGCAGAGAGGCAGGCATGGAGAGAGGGGGAAGCAGGCTCCCTGCTGAGCAGAGAGCCTGATGCAGCTCGTGATCTCAGGACACTGAGACTATGTCCTGAGCCGAAGGTAGAGGCTTAACCCACTGAGCCACCCAGGCGCCCTTTTTTAATGTTTTGAATGAACTGAGAAATGATATAGGAAGGATGGCAGATCAAAGCACCACCTTTATTTTTCATGAAGCTGATGTTGGTGGTTGTGGTTTAGCTGTAGGGACAATGAACTTCCTCAAAACGGACTCCAGAGCTAGGCAGTCTTCCCTTCCCAGGTCCAAAAAGCACAGGACTAGGCAGGCTGCCCCACAGGGTCACAGCTGCCCTATACAACCTTCAGCCTGTGGAAGTTAACACTGAATGTTTGCTTGTTGCAGTCAGATTATTTCAAAGAGAAAAGGAAGGGGAAAGGGTTGAACATGACATTGTATTTTTAAAAAATTTGCAATCAGTAAATCTGTGTGCCTCTCTTGGGGAGGAGGGAGTAAAGTTTTGGCAAGAGCCCAAGAATGTTACTTTAATGGGGCTCCCTTCACATTGGAAGGAAACCTCAAGAGCAAGAAAGGAGTTACTTTTTGAAATTCTTAATCTTTTAACCTAGTGGTTCTAAACCGGGATTATCTTCCCCTAGGGAAGTTTTTGTTGTAACAATGATTATGGAATACTGATGGTATGTAGTGGGGTGGTCAGGGGTGGGGGGCAAGGATGCTAAATATGCAGCGATGCACTGAACAGTCCTTTATAATGAAGAATTTTCCTAAAAATGTCCCCTAGAGACACTCTGAACTGAACTTACTGGGTTGTGTCTGCTTCATGGGAGTAGTGATGAGTACTGTGTCAGGAGCATTCCTGCTACATTTTACTGAGACGGGTCCCTCAGTGCAACTCATTGCTTCTTTTGGATCCCTTTTGAGCTATTGATGGCAACATAGGTTTTGTTCTTTGCAGGCTCTGAAATGGGTCAGAACTGCATATTATTGAGAGATGGGGTCTGCGGCCTGGGCGGAACCCAGGGCATGTAGGTCACCAGCACCTGGGGCAGGTTCTTGTCCAGGATTCTGGTGGCTGCGGGGCATCCTGGGTTTTACCACTTGTTTTGGGACAGCATGTGCACGCCTGGGAAGAGGGCATGGTTTCTGAGCTGGTTTTGCATTTTGGGAGAGCTACGAGAGCTAGGAGGCCTCCGGCTTCTCCTCAGTCCATGCTGGAGGAAGTGGCCGGTGACCTCCAGAGCCACATAGTCACGAGGCAAACAGAGGCCCAGAGAGAGGGGCACCTTGACTGGATCATGGTTGATACATTCAGCTATACATCCCCTCAACCACCCTTCACCAAAATGGCTAGGAGGAGGAACACCTAACAGAGGAAAAATTCAGAGCCTGTGAACTCTGTCACAGAACTACTAGATATGGACATAAACTATATGCCGCAAATGGAATTCAGGGTAAAAATTGTCCAGGTAATGGTTAGGTTGGAGACAACCATTAGTGGCAACATAGAATCTCTAGGGGCGGAAGTGAGAGCTGATCTGGAAGAACTAAAAAATGCATTTATGAGATTCAATCTAATCTAAATACCCTAACAGCTAGGGTAACTGAGACAGAAGATCAAATTAGTGATCTAGAAGACAAACTGATAGGAAAGCAGGATCAGGAAGAGGCCTGGAACAAAGAAGATAGAAGCATGAAAACAGAATTAGGGAAATAAATGAGGTCATGAAACGTTCCAGTGTCAGAATTACTGGGATCCCTGAGCAGGTGGAGAAAGAGAAAAGACTAGAAGATATAGTTTAACAAATACTGGAGGAAAATTTCCCTAATCTGGAGAATGGAACAAGTGTTCGTGTCCTAGAGGCAGAAAGGATACTCCCAAGATCAAGGATTCTAGAAAGATATCCAGATACTTAATTGGGAAATTCATGAATCATAATTTCAGACAAGATGTCTTAGGGGCAGCTAGGGCAAAGAGTTTCCTTATGTACAGAGGAAGGACCATCAGGATATGTCAGACCTGTCCACAGGAATCTGGAAAGCCAGAAAGGGATGGCAAGACATATTTAGGGAACTAAATGAGAAGAACATGCAGCCAAGAGTACTTTATCCAGCTAGGCTGACATTCAGAATGGATGGAGAGATAAAAAGCTTCCAAGACTGGCAAAGTCTAAAAGATTATGTGACCACCAAGCCAGCACTACAAGAAACATTCAGGGGGATTCTATAAAAGAAGAAAGAACCCAAGAGTGACACAGAACAGAAAGTTACAGAGACAATGTATAGAAACAAGGACTTCACAGGCAACATGATGTCAATAAAAACTTATCTTTCAATAATCACTCTTGACATGAATGGCATAATGCTCCCATAAAAAGGCATATGGTTGCAGACTGGATAAAATGACAGGGCCCGTCCATATGCTCTCTATAAGAGACACATTTTGAGCCTAGAGATACATCCAGACTGAAAGTGAAGTGATGGAGAAGCATCTTCCATGCCAATGGGCCTCAGAAGAAAGCTGGGGTAGCAATTCTCATATCAGATAAATTAGATTTTAAGCTAAAGACTTAGAGATACAGATGGACACTACATCATCCTTAAAGGGTCTATCCACCAAGAAGATCTAACAATTGTAAATATTTATGCCCCCAACATGGGAGCAGCCAACTACATTAAACCAACTTTTAATAAAATAAAGAGTCATATTAATATGAATACACTAATTGTAGGGGATCTGAGCATGTCACTCTAAGTAGTAGACAGATCATCTAAGCAGAAAATCTACAAAGAAACAAGAACTTTGAATGACACATTTGATTAGATGGACCTCATAGATATATTATAGAACATTCTATCTTAAAACAACAGAATACTCATTCTTCTCAAGCACACATGGAGCTTTCTCCAGAATAGACCACATACTGGGTCACAAATCAGGGTTCAACTGATACTAAAAGATTGAGATTATTACCTGTGTATTCTCAGACCACAATGCTTTGAAACTGGAACTCAACCACAAGAAAAAGTTTGGAAGGAATCCAAACACTTGGAAGCTAAAGACCATCCTTTTCAAGAATGTTTGGATCAACATAAACTTTCAAGACTGAAAAAGAAGAAATTGACAACCCAAATAGACCAATGTCTAGTAACAAGATTGAAGCAGTGATCAAAAACCTCTCAAAAAACAAGAGTCCAGGATCTGACAGATTCCCTGGGAGAATTCTTAAACATTCAAAGAATAAATAATACTTATTCTCCTGAAGCTGTTTCAAAAAATAGAAATAGAGGGAAAACTTCTATACTCTTTCTATGAAGCCAGCATTACCTTGATCCCCAAACCAGGCAAAGACCCCATCAAAAAGAATTTCAGACCAATACCCCTGATGAATATGGATGCTCAACAAGATCCTAGCTGATAGGATTCAACAGTGTATTAAAAAGATTATCTACCATGACCAGGTGGGATTTATCCCTGGGACGCAAGGATGGTTCAACATTTGCAAATCAATCAATATGATAGAACTAATCAATAAGAGAAGAGAGAAGAACCACGTGGTCCTCTCAATTGATGCAGAAGAAAAATTTGACCAAGATAAAACATTCGTTCCTGATTAAAACTCGTCAAAGTATAGGCATAGAGGGAACATTCCTCAAACTCATAAAATCTATCTATGAAAAACCCACAGCGAATATCATTCTGAATGGGGAAAAACTGACAGCCTTCCCACTGAGATCAGGAACACAAGGATTCCCACTCTCGTCACTATTGTTCAACATAATACTAGAAGTCCTACCGACAGCAAACAAAAATAAAAGGTACTCAAATTGGCAATGAAGAAGTCAAACTCTTTCTCTTTGCAGATGACATGACACTTTATATGGAAAACCCAAAAGACTCCACCCCCCAAACTACTAGAACACATACAGCAATTCAATAATGTGGCAGGATACAAAGTCAATGCACAGAAATCAGTTGCTTTCTTATACACTAGCAATGAAAATAGAGAAAGGGAAATTAGAGAATTGATTCCATTTACTATAGCACCAGGAACCATAAGGTACCTTGGAATAAACCTAACCAAGGAGCTAAAGGGTTTATACTTGAGGAACTACAGAACACTTATGGAAGAAACTGAAGACACAAAAAGATGGAAAAACATTCCATGCTCATGGATTGGAAGAATAAACGTTGTTAAAATGTCTGTAGTGCCCAGAGTAATCTATATTTTCAGTGCCATCCTGATCAAAATTCCACTGCCATTCTTCAGAATGCTGAAACAAACAATTCTAAAATTTGTATGGGACCGGAAAAGACCCTGAATTGCTAAGGAAATGTTGAAAAAGAAAAACAAAACTGGGGGCATCACGTTGCCTGATTTCAAGCTTTACTATAAAGCTGTGATCACCAAGACAGCATGGTACTGGCACAAAAACAGACGCATAGACCAATGGAACAGAGTAGAGAGTCCAGATATGGACCTTCAACTCTACGGTCAGATAGTCTTTGACAAAGCAGGAAAAAATATCCAGTGGAAAAAAGACAGTCTCTTCAATAAATGGTGCTGGGAAAATTAGACAGCTATGTATAGAAAAATGAAACTTGATCATTCCCTCACACCATACAAACAGATAAACTTGAAATGGATGAAAGACCTCACCATGAGGCAGGAATCTATCAAAATCCTAGAGGAGAACATAGGCAGTAACCTCTTTGACATCGGCCATGGCAGCTTCTTTCAAGACATGTCTCTAAAGGCAAAGGAAACAAAAGCGAAAATGAACTTTTGGGACTTCATCAAGATCAAAAGCTTCTGCACAGCAAAGGAAACTAGTCAACAAAACAAAGAGGCAACCCAGGGAATGGGAGAATCTTTGCAAATGCCACTACAAAGGGCTGTGAGATCTATAAAGGATCTATAAAGGACTCCACCAACTCAACACACACAAATGGATAATCACATGAAAAAATGGGCAGAGGGCGCCTGGGTGGCTCAGTGGGTTAAGCCGCTGCCTTCGGCTCAGGTCATGATCTCAGGGTCCTGGGATCGAGTCCCGCATCAGGCTCTCTGCTCAGCAGGAGCCTGCTTTCTCCTCTCTCTCTCTCTGCCTGCCTCTCTGCCTACTTGTGATCTCTCTCTGTCAAATAAATAAATAAAATCTTTAAAAAAAATGGACAGAAAACATGAACAAACACTTCTCCAAAGAAGACATACAAATGGCCAACAGACACATGAAAAAATATTCATCATCATTAGCCATCAGGGAGATTCAAATAAAAACCACATTGAGATACCACCTTACACCAGACAGAATGGCCAAAATCAACAGGGCAGGAAACAACACGTGTTGGAGAGTATGTGGAGAAAGGGGAACCTTCTTATACTGTTGGTGGGAATGCAAGTCATTGCAGACACTTTAGAAAACAGTGTGGAGATTCCACAAAAAATTGAAAATAAAGCTACCCTATGACCCCGCAATTGCACTACTGGGTATTTACCCCAAAGATACAGATGTAGTGAAAAGAAGGGCCATGTGCACCCCAATGTTCCTAGCAGCAACATCCATAATCACGAAACTATGGAAAGAGCCAAGATGCCCTTCAACAGAAGAATGGATAAAGATGTGGTCCATATAGACAATGGAATATTATCAGCCATTAGAAAGGATGAATACCCAACTTTTGTATCAACATGGACAGGACTGGAATAGATTATGTTGAGTGAAGTAAGTTAAGCAGAGAGAGTCAATTATCATATGGTTTCACTTACTTGTAGAGCATAAGGAATAACATGGAGGACACTAGGAGAAGGAAGGAAAAGTAAATTGGGGGAAATTAGAGGGAGAGATGAAGCACGAGAGACTGTGGATTCTGAGAAACAAACAGCATTTTGGAAGGGGGTGTGGAGGGATGGGTGAACCTGGTGGTGGGTATTGTGAAGGGCATCTGTGGCATGGAACATAGGTGTGGTGCATAAACAATGAATCTTGGAGCACTGAAAAAAATACAATTAAGATGTTAAAAAATAAAATAAAATAAAATAGCAGAAAAAACCTATAAAATAAAATAAAATAGCACATTATTTAAGTGGACTCTAAAATTCCTCTGTACACAAGATAGAAACTTGACACCCATTTTGCATAAAAATCATGATGCCCATATTGTCCAACATAGCTTAGAAGTAATAAAATGAAATAAAATTATAAACTAAAATGAAACTAGATTAGATTGTACCTAAAATGAAATGTAAAAATAAATGCCCAGAATTTGAATAAGAACATTTTCCCATTATAAATTTCTTGGGGAAAAAAATGAATGTTCAAATATTCATCTCTTTTCAAGTGAAGAGTCCAGGGGAATTAAGGTTAAATATGAAATTCTTTTTAAACTTTGAATTAAAATTCTAAGAAACTGATGTTTTGAATTGACCTCAAATTTTTATGCTTAGTTTTAGCTAGATGTCTTGAGTTGAGTTGTTTTTCTTTCCACAGTTATAGCCTATACTGTTTTTCATTGGCATTGATGAAGTTTCTTTAAGGTCCCAGAGGTTTTATTGATTCAGAATCAAATCTCTGATAAACTTGATTTTTAAAAAAAATTCTCTAGGGCTAACAGACCATCTAACATTATCACATTACTGATTCCTTACTCAAGTGGGTCTTAAGTCCTGAAAACAGCTATCCCAGGCCAACTTATTTTTTCTAAAACCTTATACTTAGTGTTTTTGAAGGTCCATGCCAGAAACTCAAGGGTATCTTCATTAGCCAGGGACCCTGTAGGAAATAGGTGGCACATTCTACTTCAGATAATCTGAGGGGAATTTAATAAGATTGTGGGCATTGAGAAGACACAGGTTATAGTGTACATTGGAAAGGCTATAATTGGGGCTTGTAATTGGAAGGCTATTACCACCCCTAGATCTAAAGGGGGAAATGAGAGATTATTGGAACCCTGAAAGGAAGAAAATTGTGGGAGAGGATATTCGACCATAGCAGTGAGAGAACCTGGGGAGGATATAGTCCAGTGTCACTCTCTTTCCTTTCTCCAGTCTCCTGCTGTTGCTTCCAAATGACTGAACTTTCCAGAAGCCAGAGGCCACAGGAGCCCATTAATGGAGGCACAACGTGAAGATACCTGGTGTTGTAATTGAAAAACAAAAGAGTGAAAGGAAGAAAGAGAAAATCTTGTTTCACTTTCATCTGGATGCCAGTGGAGCCAGACATCCAGCATCTGTAACTAATGGGTTTAAACTTGATTGAAAGAAACCCCTTATCAAGAGATTAATTTTGGCAACATGAATTAACTATATCTGGAGGAAGGAAATGCCTATGAATAATTTCTCACCCTCAGAAAGTGGTTATAGAGACTTTTTTTTTGTTTTCTTGCTAAGTTTAAACATTGCAATATTGGCAACCCTAATTTTAATTACCAAGTCTCACCTGAGGTATTTTTACCCCACCTCAGTGAAAACCCGTTAATATACTATCAAAACCTTTTTGTTTCCATATCCCCTTTGAGCCCCATGTTCCTGATGGTGAATCTTGTGCAGTCTCTGTACACTGAAAGAGCTTCTAGGGTGCCTGAAAGGGGGTATTTTCAGTGTTGTGGAATTGTTTAGGGCTGTGAACTGTGTCTTCTAGGAGGGGGTCTACTGGTAGGCATATATTGGTGTTGGTCAGGTATCTGGGACAGGTGCTTGCTTTTATTTTTATTTTTTATTTTTTAAAGAGTATTTGAGAGAGAGTGCACATGTAAGATGGGGGATAGAAGAGAGGGAGAAGCAGACTCCCTGCTGAGCAGGTTGCCTGAAGCAGGGTCAATCCCAGGACCCTGAGATCATGACCTCAGTTGAAGGCAGAAGCCTAGTTGACTGAGCCCACAGGTGACCCCAGATACTTGCTTTTATAACAAGTTTCTAAGACTGTATAGCTAGAACTCACTGCTGTTTCAAATAGGAACTCTTGCAGTTAAGAGTAGCAAAAGTCCACCCAAGGGGGATATGGAAATTTCTAAGAAGTTTTTGTTTACTCTGGCATATTCAAGCCATACCTGTGTAGTTCAAAATCAAGCTGCAACATCCCATTCTCCTAGTCTCCACCGTTGGTGTATGGCCTCTTTGACTGAAGTCTCTCATCGCTATAGTACTGGTTTGCTGAACAGCCATTTAGTATGGGTAAGCTCCATGGGCTGCAGCGGGAACCCATGTGGCAGCACATGGGTGCTGTTTCTCTCACAACAGTCACGGTAGTTAAAAGCCAATTGTATAGCTGATAGAAACTAATCCAGGTCAGTAGCCAAATATATGCTGTTATATGTTACCAAGATCAAAATGTTCTTCCACTTACTAAAACCCCTGGTCCTACTAAAAGCTTATCTATCAATTACTAGACTTTATTTATTTAGAGCAGTTTTAGGTGAGTAGAAAGTACAGAGAGTTCCTGTATACCCCCTCATCATCCCATGTCCAATTTCCTCTTGTTAGACTCTTAATGTTTGAACAGCAGTAATGGTATCCACCCTTCTCTAAGAACCTGAATGCTATTAAAAGAACTAAATATCAGGTCTTTCACAGATTAATTGCTTATCTTGTTGGATGCTATTTTGGGATTCTCCAGGGAAACAACATACAAAGGTAATAAGGTCCTTTTTTGAAAGAGTTTACTTGATGGTCCAGAATTAGACTTTTTGATTTTGTGTCGGTGGTTTGGTGTTGGGAATCTGTAGTCTTAAGATAATGAAACCATTAATTCTATAAATTCAGAGCACTCAAAAATCTTAGAAATTAATCAAACTTAGAGTCCTTGTTGGTGCAATAGATTTGGGAGTTGTGTGTTGGGTGTGCTAGGGTGGCAGTGGTATGCAATGGGGTTAAAGTCATGACTGCAAAACCTTAGAGCATCTCAGATTCAAAGAGTATGTGATTTAAAGTCGACAGAACATGCCTATTGCTTTGTTTTCAAGTTTAAGTGTCTGATAAGACTTTGCTGCTCTTCTGAAATCGTTTCCTAATGTACGAAATGGGATGATAATGCCTTCTGAATCGGGGATTGTTGTAGGGAGTAAATGAGATCCGTCTGTTTGTAGTGTCCGAGTGTATAACACATGGAAGCTAAGGTAGCATGGGTCCCAACCCAAGCTGATTGGGCTCTAGACATGCCCTTTGAGCTGATTCAGAAGGATTAAAAGAAGTTTATTCACAAAGACACCAAAAAGCCTCTTGGTAAACATCTTTTTGATTATTTGAATAAATGGAAATCCTAATTAAAAAAATTTTATTTATTTATTTATTTGACAGAGATTACAAGTAGGCAGAGAGAGAGAGAGAAGGAAGCAGGCTCCCTGCTGAGCAGAGAGCCTGATGCAGGGCTCGATCCCAGGACCCTGAGACCATGACCTGAGCAGAAGGGAGAGACTTAACCCACTGAGCCACCCAGGTGCCCCTGGAAATCTTAATTTTTGAGTGGCATCTTCCAGTTTGGTTTTTCTTCTGGACCAGTATTTCATAACTACATAAAATAGAAAGTAGATAGAGAGGGATGACATAGATAGAAAAAGAGTAGCTTTATAGGAAACTGTGACACATAGATATTAGCGAGACTAAGATCCCATTTTCTTATAAACTAAGAGAGAAGTATTTTCTTACAATTTATTACAGACAATTATGTATCATTAACACCATAAAGCAGAGCTTCCCAACATTTCTTATATCATGGTGAACATAGAAACTGTATTTTACAGCACCTGGGATACTGGAACAGATTCAGAGTCATTTCTGTGATGCTTGATGGAAAAATAAAGTAAGGTCAAGGGTAAGATTAGTATATGGAACTTATGCTGGGAGGTCCTGTACTTTTACTAGGTTCAAAACCATAATTTCGTTTCAAGCTATACAGTAGCCAACCAGGGTAGAGAATAAGATCAGTTACACAATTCACAGTATTCATGACATAAAAGTAGTTCAGGAGAGTTTATTTATTTTTTGGTAGTGAGATCAGAATAAAACATCTCCCATGAGACTTCATAAAGAGGGCACTATGAGATAGGGTAAAAACTAGTGTCTTTGGCAGTGCATTTCATTCATTCATTCATTCATTCATTCATTATTTTGGAGAGAGAGATTGAGTGTGTGTGTGAGTGCAAGGAAGGGCAAAGGGAGAGAGAATCATCAAGGTAACTCTGCACTGAGCATGGAGCTTGATATGGGGATCAGTTGAATGACTGATGATATGACACGACGACATGAGCTGAAACCAGGAGTCAGATGCTCAACCAGCAGAGCTATCCAGGTGCCCCTTTAGCATCATATTTATGATAAATATAGTGAGAAACTTTATGGGGGTTTAAATAAAATCCATCAGTGTAGCCTGACATTAATTCAAATCACTATTCAAGAAAATAAATTCTATGGTGTGTATGTCTATTGTAGAGTCTAATATAACACATTTGGATACTCAGTTTTATGATCGCCTTGTTTAATTCAGGGGTAAATTTTAGAAATTTAGAAATTTAGAAATTTTAGAAAAGGGTATTTTTAAACCCTGGCTACAAATTAGAACCACTGCATGCTTTTGAAAAACACAGATGCTAAGCCCAACCCCTAAATTTCTGATTCCTTTAGTTTTAGGTAAAAGCTTGGCATAGTGAAGAATAACGGATTACTGACATTTTCTGCATTCATTTCTCTGTAGATACCTTTTCTCTTTAGTGAGTTTGCTTTAGCCATAAATTTGGCCATAAATTTCAAAATATATTTCCTGAAAAATGCCTCATTCATATCTATTTTATAATTTTATTCAAGTATAAAGCTTTAATAGTAAGCTGTCCTGCAGATGGGATTGTCAGTATAAAAAACTTCATCAGCACCTGTTAATGTCTCTTTTTGATTTTAGTCATCCTAGTGGCTATGAAATGGTGTCTTAAAATTACTCAAAAAACCCCCCTATGATTTTGACTTACATTTCCCTGTCTTTCCCCATGTCTATTCCCTGTGTCTATTTTTTTTAAAATTTTAATTTATTATTATTATTTTTTTAATTTATAATTTTTTATTTTTTAAATTTTTTATTTTTTATAAACATATATTTTTATCCCCAGGAGTACAGGTCTGTGAATCGCCAGGTTTACACACTTCACAGCACTCACCAAAGCACATACCCTCCCCAATGTCCATAACCCCACCCCCTTTCCCCCAATCCCCCTCCCCCTAGCAACCCTCAGTTTGTTTTGTGAGATTAAGAGTCACTTATGGTTTGTCTCCCTCCCAATCCTATCTTGTTTCATTGATTCTTCTCCTATCCACTTAAGCCCCCATGTTGCATCACCACTTCCTGTGTCTATTTTTTTGCCAGTACCATATTGTTTTGATTACTACTGCTTTGTAATATAACCTGAAATCTGGAATTGTGATGCCTCCAGCTTTGTTTTTCTTTTTCAACGTTGCTTTGGCTATTCTGGGTCTTTTGTGGTTCCATACAAATTTTAGGATTGTTTGTTCTAGCTCTGCAAAAACCGCTGTTGGTATCTTGATGAGGTGGTGTATAGATCGCATTGGCTAGTATAGACATTTTAACATTATTTGTTCTTCCAATCTATGAGCATGGAATACTTTTTCATTTTTTGTGTCTTCTTCAATTTTTTCAATCAGTATTTTATAGTTTGCAGAGAATAGATCTTTCACTTCTTTGGTTAGGTTTATTCCTAGATATTTTATTGTTTCTGGTGTAGTTAAATGGGATTTATTCCTTGATTTGTCTTTCTGCTGCTTCATTATTGGTGTAGAGAAATGCAATAGATTTATGTATATTGATTTTTGTATCTTGTAACTTTACTGAATTTATTTATCAGTTCCTGCAGTTTTTGGCAGAATCTTTTGGGTTTTCTATACAGAGTATCATGTCATTTGCAAATAGTTAAAGTTTGACTTTTTCCTTGTCAATTTGAATGCCTTTCATTTCTTTTTGTTGTCTGATTATGAGGTTAGGACTTCCAGTAGTATGTTAAATAAAGTAGTGGGAGTGGACATTCCTGTCTTGTTCCTTACAATGAATGGAAAGTTCTCAGTTTTTTTCCATTAAGGATATTAGCTGCATGTTTTTCATGTATGTACTGTTATTATGTTCAGGTATATTCTCTCTAAACCCACTTTGTTGAGGGTTCTTACCATGAATGGATGTTGTACTTTGTCAAATACTTTTTCTGGGTCTATTGAAATGATCCAAATGGTTCTTATTATCCTTTCTTTTATTAATGTGACGTGTCACATGATTGATTTGTGAGTATTGAATGCCCCTTGCAACCCAAGAATAAATCCCACTAGATTGTAGTGGATGATTTTTTAAATAAATTATTGGATTTGGTTTGCTGGTGTTTAATGGATGAGTTTAAATCTATGTTCATCAAAAATACTGGCCTGTAGTTCTATTTTTTAGTGGTGTCTTTATCTGGTTTTGGTATTAGGGTAATGCCGGCCTCATAGAATGAATCTGGAAGTTTTTGTTCCTTTTCTATTTTTTGGAATGGTTTCAGAAGAATAGAAGTTAACTCTTCTTTACATATTTGGTAATGGAGACACTTTAAATATTTCGGGATACCTGGCTAGCTGAGTTGGTAGAGCATGCAACTCTTGATCTCAGGGCTGTGAGTTTGAGCCTTATGTCAGATATAGAGATTTCTTAAAAAAATAAAATCTTAAAAGAAAATATTTGGTAGTATTCACCTGTGAAGCCATCTGGTCCTGGGCTTTGTTTGTTGGGAGTTTTTTGATTAGTGATTTAATTTCTTTGCTAGTTATTGGTCTGCTCAAGTTTTCTATTTCTTCCTTTTTCAGTTGTGGTAGTTTATGTTTCTAGGAAATTTATCTATTTCTTCCAGGTTGTCCAATTTGTTTGCATATAGTTTTTCATAATATTCTCTTATAAGTGTTTGTTTTTCTGTGGTATTATTATCATTTGTGGTTTTATTTATTTGGATTCTTTCTCTTTTTGTTAAGTCTAGCTAGAGGTTTATCACTTTTATTAATTTTTTTAGAGAATCAGCTCATGGTTTCATTGATTTGTTTTATTGTTTTTTTTAGTTCCCATGTTATTTATTTCTTCTCTGATTTTTATTATTTCTTTCCTTCTGCTGGCTTTAGGCTATGTTTGTTATAACATTTTAATTGAGATCTGCATGGCAGTAATGAACCAGCCACACAAATATCCATAGCATTTTATGTAGAAGAAATCACTAGTACAAAAGTGTAAGAAAGAACAGTTTGGTATATTTGAGGAACAGAAAGAAGGCCAGTGTGCCTGAAGTGTCCTCTGTGAAAGGGAGACTAGATGGAGATGAGGCCAGAGCTAGACAGGTCCAGATTATGTAGAACCTCATAGGCAGTCATGGTAAGGAATTGGATTTTATTCCAATTGCAAACAGTGAGAAAGGTTGAAGCAGGGAACCAATGTGGAGAGAGGGGAACCCTCCTACACTGTTGGTGGGAATGCAAGCTGGTGCAGCCACTCTGGAAAACAGCATGGAGGTTCCTCAAAATGTTGAAAATAGAACTGCCCTATGACCCAGCAATTGCACTACTGGGTATTTACCCTAAAGATACAAACGTAGTGATCCAAAGGGGCACGTGCACCCGAATGTTTATAGCAGCAATGTCCACAATAGCCAAACTATGGAAAGAACCTAGATGTCCATCAACAGATGAATGGATCAAGAAGATGTGGTATATATACACAATGGAATACTATGCAGCCATCAAAAGAAATGAAATCTTGCCATTTGCAATGACGTGGATGGAACTAGAGGGTATCATGCTTAGCGAAATAAGTCAAGCGGAGAAAGACAACTATCATACGATCTCCCTGATATGAGGAAGTGGAGATGCAACAGGGGGGGTTTAGGGGGTAGGAGAAGAATAAATGAAACAAGATGGGATTGGGAGGGAGACAAACCATAAGTGACTCTTAATCTCACAAAACAAACTGAGGGTTGCTGGGGGAGGGGGGTTGGGGAAAAGGGGGTGGGGTTATGGACATTGGGGAGGGTATGTGCTTTGGTGAGTGCTGTGAAGTGTGTAAACCTGGCAATTCACATACCTGTACCCCGGGGGATAAAAATATATTATATGTTTATAAAAAATAAAAATTACTAAAAAAAAAGATTATTCTGGATCTTGTGTGGAAGATAGATTGTAGGGAGTTAAGAGGGGAGGGCCAGTTGTATCTCATAGTAGCAATCCATGTGAGAGAAGGTAGTGTCTGGACCATGGTGATGGTGTAGATAAAGATAAATGGATGCATTCAGGATATATCTGGTAATAAAGTCAACCTGCTAATGGCCTAGATGTCAGTTGAGAAAAGAGAGGAATCAAGAAAAGAATCTGAGGTTTTTGACAACTTGGTAGATGGCATGATAATAGATGGTAGATATCATTATTTCTTTGCATGGTTGGTGTCTTCACCAGGCTAAGAGCTTGCTGATGTCGTTAAAAATATCCTATTCATTCTTGAATTTCAAGAACCTAGCAAATACTGAATTAGTGTGGACAAAAGTATAAGTGATAATCCTAGGGGATAAATAAGAGAACATGAAAAGACATGTAACTTGGAACAATTAGAAAATACTGCTTCTTTTGATGGCTGGGGAGGGTATGTGCTTTGGTGAGTGCTGTGAAGTGTGTAAACCTGGTGATTCACAGACCTGTACCCCTGGGGATAAAAATATATGTTTATAAAAAATAAAAATTAAAAAAAAAAAAGAAAAAAAAAAGAAAATGCTGCTTCTTCTTTTAAGATTATTTATTTATTTTAGAGAGAGATCGTTTGAGTGAGTGCAGGGGGAGGGGCAGAGGGAGACAAAGAATCCTCATTTGTGGAGCATAAGGAATAACACGGAGGACATAGGGAGATGAAGAGAAGTGAGTTGGGGGAAATCGGAGGGGTAGACAAACCATGAGAGACTGTGGATCCTGAGAAACAAACTGAGGGTTTTGGAGGGGGGTTTGTGGGAGGTTGGGTGAGTCTGGTGGTGATTATTAAGGAGGGTACATATTGCATGGAGCACTGGGTGTGGTGCATAAACAATGAATTCTGGAACATTGAAAAGAAATATAAAAAAAAAAAAGAAAAATAGAGTACTGATACAAGGTACCATGTGGATGAACTTTGAAAACACTCTGCTAAATAAAGTAAGCCAGACAAGGTAAAAAAAAAAAAGAAAGAATCCTCAAGCAGACTCCACTCTTTGGATGGAGCCCAATGCAGGCTTGATCCCAGGACGCAGAGATCGTGATCTGAGCCAAAATCATGAGTCGGCTACTTAACTGACGGAGTCTCCAGGCGCCCACAGAAAATGCTTCTAAGAAAGAACATTTGTATTGACTCATGAAGGAAAGCAGGGGTTGGGAAGAGGGTGGATTTGTAATTAAACAGAAAAATACTCTGTTATAGTGTCTAAACATAAATGAACCACTTTGTTTTACAAAATCAAGTCCCTCGTTAATACTCACTTAAGTCATGCTGTCTTGAAACAAAGGGTGACACTGGTCAAACTTCCTGTATCCCATGAGGCCAAATGAGGTGGTAGTATGTACCTACAGTCTTAATATTTGGAATGAGCTTTGTTAAATCTGGGCAGCTTTTCTTTGATCAGAAAAGTGGTGATTGTTAGGACAAATGCTTGATTTATTGTGTAGATTTATATACGTGTTCTTATTTCTATTTAAGTAATTTTTATCAACAGTGTTTACCTTAGATTGTATGTTTTTAAAAGCCAGATATGATATTAGTTTTTTCTTAGAATACCTAGTACAGTGTACCGTGTGTATTTAGATGCTAAATAAATTTGCTTTTGTAGTGATATTTTCCTGTCTGTAGAGAGTCTGTTTTCTAATGTTGGATTGAGATAGCTTTCTCCCCACCCCAGATTTTTATTTATAAAAATTAAAAACCTATAGAACAATTGGAATGATAATGCAGTAGATGTACATAACACCACATTTAGATTTACCAATTTTTTATTTTTTGGAACATGTGTTTTATCTCTCTGTGCATACGCTCACATAATAAATGCATATGAAAGTAAGTTACAGACATTTAAACCCCAAATACTACAGCATGAGTCTTTAAGGTGTTAACAAAGACATTCTCTAAGCTTAAAACATTGTTAAACTGAAAAAATTGAACTTAAACTCAGTAATAGTAGTTTAATATAGACTCTGTATTCAAATTTATTCAATTTTAACATTTTTTATGACCTTTGATTTATTTATATTTTTAGATAAAAAAACCAGTCAGTGACTATACACTGCATCCAAATGATAGATTTCTTTTATCGTGGTATGCATTGTGTCTTGAATCTATTGTGTATCTTGTTTGCTTTTATGGAGTTGTTTGCATTATTTAAAGGTAACATATTTTGACTCTTTCAGGAAAAGTGCATGACGTTTATTAACTATAAAATAAAATAGGTTGCTTTTCCAGCTGCTGCATAGCCCTGAAGGTTAACTATGAAAATGACTTTTCCAGTAACTGAGTGAGCTGAACTATTGCTTTTAAAAACTCTTTTCAGTGCTTCTTTTCCAGCCTTTGAACTTTTCACTAAGCATTAGTCATTTTTAATAAAAATACATTTTGTTTATAGGTCTTAATAGCATTTTGTCTTCATAAAAATATGGAAAACTTCACCAGATTCAATCCATTGCAGCTTAAAAAATAAAAGGTAAGTTTTGAAATGAAACACTAAACTACCTGCCCCCCAAGTTAATAAATTACATAATGATTAAATTCTCTCTGACTGACTTCGGACTTTTTAATTTTAAAAACTGATGCCAGGGAAGAAATGTTGAAATACTATTAAAAACATCAGATTTACTGAAAAGCACACCAATTATGCTACTCTAAGTACCATGGTGACATTAACCAAACATTTTCTCTATCAATATAGAAAATTTGGAGTTCTTTATTCTTTGCAGTGGCTTATTCTCATTCATTACTGCAGATAAAGCAGTATTATCCAATGTTACCTCCCCAAAGGCAACTTTTATTTTGATTATTTCATCGTCTCCAAATGTGTAGTTTATTGTTTATGGTTACAGTATGAATGAGAGATGGGAATGTTAGGTCACTAGTGGCTACAAAGTATTCATATCTTGATATTATTTATTAGTTTAGTAAAAAATTTTGACATCATTTGAGCCAAATTGGAAATGGTTATTAGCTCTTTTCTCTCTTCCTCACCTCCATTTTTTTTTTCTTTCCAAGTTTTCCAGTGATCTTTGAGGCTGTATATATATATATTTTCAACATTTTTCTTACTGTTTTTTTTTTCTGTAAAATATATTTTAAATGTATTTTCTGTGAGTCATATACTTAAAAAATACATATGTACGTATAAAAACGTACAAAGTTGTAAATTTATCCTTGTCTTTCAGCTCATCTCCAGGCCATTTTACTGTTTGTATTCAAGGAAAATTTCCCTTCTCAGGTCTTTTAAGGTGTGTCACCCTCTTTTAGGCTTTCCTTCTCTTTCAGAATCATTTATGGAGATATTATTGAAATTTATCTCAAGCTCTGTTGTGTTGATTGAAATTGCTCATATGTTGAAAAATCTTTGGCTAATGAAAACAATTCTATTCCATTTCTTCAGCTTAGTGGGCCTGGCTGTCCTTGAGGTCTCCAATTCTTGTCTTCATGCCACTTTAATCCTGTGCTGGTGTGATTATACTCTAGACTCTAGACCTCATCATTCATTATAAGTAGACTTCCATCTCCAAAATTCGTGGAATTGATATCTTGTTTATTGCCCATTCTACCAAGCCTGGGTTGTAGTCTCAATGAAACACTCAATTACTCAACCCCTTTAACGCCTCTTTATTCAATTTCTTCTGCTCAGCATCTAATCCTGTGGAGTCATGCCTACACTTTCTTGAAAGCCATGTTTCTATCAGTCTGCAGACTTATCCATTAGGTTACCCTGACAGTAACTCAAATTTAGTGTGTCCAGATATAACTCATTATTAATTATCCCAAATGAGAATGGGAACTGTGTTTATTTTGTTTACAGCTTTGTTCTCCATGCCAGTAAATACTGTGCATGAAATAAATTTTTGTTGGATGATGGAGCAAATGAGTTCTGTTTTCCTCAACTATCTGGCAGCTTTCCCTAACATCCTTTTTCTTCTTGACATTATCATTTAAAAAAAAAATTTAAAATTTTTAAATAAACATATAATGTATTGTTAGCCGCAGGGGTACATCTGTGAATCTCCAGGTTTACACACTTCACGGCACTCACCATAGCACATAACCTCCCCAATGTCAATGATCCTACCACCCTTTCCCTACTCCCTTCTCCGTGGCCACCTTCAGTTTGTTTTGTGACATTAAGAGTTGACATTATCACTTAACTGGCAGAGAGGCCATCAAAATCTTTTGTGTTTCAGGGTCTTAGGTCCAGTTAAGAGGATGAAACTTAGAAATATGCTTCAAAAAAGGGAGGAGGTAGAAGATTGGCTTGTGTTGAGATGGATAGGATAGTTCTCTAATCCTGGACGGATATGGGTTATTTGGGGGAATTTCCTCAAGGTTGGGAAAAGGGACAGTATTTTGGGAAGTGTTCTTCATGAGGCAGATATGTGTGTCCATTCTCATGCCAACCCTAAAGAGATGGAAGGGGGTGTGTGTGTATGTGTGTGATTGAACATAGGAGTCTTGGCCTTTAGCTTTTTTTCTCTCTATGGTCTTGTAGCTGCAGTAGTGAATTACCACCAATATGGCACAGAAACATATTTTGATGATGGAATATATGCAGTTTTATATTATAATTTCATTAGGTAAAAATAATTTTCATTTTTTCCCACAGATTTTATGATGAAAATCAATGAAAATTCAATTGAGGAGATACTCTATAATTTTGAATAATTCCTCTATTAATGTGCATATAGGTTACTTCCATCTTTTCCTATTTTAAAATTAAACTGTAATGAATGTCTTAATATATAATGTTTTTCTTCTTATGGCTTATTTTTCAGTACTTATATAACCATACGTCCCTAAAAAAACCATGATTAACAATTGCACCAAAAAGAATAAAATATCTAGGAATAAACTTAACCAAAGAGGTGAAAGACCTATACTCTGGAAAAGTTATAAAACACTGATGGAAGAAATTGAAGATGACACAAATAAATGGAAAGATAGTCCATGCTCATAGGTTGGAAGAATTGATATTGTTAAGGTCTCCATACTATCCAAAGCAGTCTACAGATTCAGTGCAATCCCTATGAAAATATCAACAACATTTTGCACAACAGTAGAATAAATAATACTAAAATTTGTATGGACCCACAGAAGAACCTGAGTAGCCAAAGGAATCCTGAGAAGGAACAAAGCTGGAGGTATCACAATACTAGATTTCAAAATATACTACAAAGCTGTAATACTCAAAACATTATGGTACTGGCACAAAAATAGACACATAGATCAGTGGAGCAGAATAGAAAACCCAGAGATAAACTCATAATTGTATGGTTAATTAATATGACAAGGGAGGCAAGAATTCACAATGGAGAAAAGACTTTATTTTTAATTTATTTTTTCCCCACTTCCTTAAATGGTGTGGGGAAAGCTGGAGAGCTGTATGTAAAAAAATGAAACTGGACCACTTTCTAACATCTGCCCCCCCCCCGCCAAAAAAATTCAAAATGGGTAAAAGACCTAAATGTAAGACATGAAACCATAAAAATCCTAGAAGAGAAGACAGGCAATAATTTCTCTTAACATTGACCATCACAGCATTTTTCTAGATATGTCTTAAGGCAGGGGAAATAAAAGCAAATATAAACTGTTGGGACTATACCTAATTAAAAAACATTTGCACAGTAAAGGAAACCAACAAAACAAAAAGACAACATACTGAATGGGAGAAGAGATTTGTAAATAATGTATCTAGTAAGCGGTTAATATCCAAAATACATAAAGAACTTATACAACTCAGCACCAAAAAGCCAAAAAATCCAATTAAAAAATGGGTTTAGGACCTGAAAAGGTGTTTTTCCAGACATGCAGATTGCCAACAGTTACATGGAAAGATGCTCAAGAATGTAAAATGTAAAAAATTGTAAAAACCATGATGAGCCTCTACCTTACACCAGTTAGAATGGCTAAAATCAAAAAGACAAGAAACAACGTGTTGGCAAGTATGTGGAGAAAAAGGAACCCTCATGCACTGTTGGTGGGAGTGTAAATTAGTACAGCCACTATGGAAAACAATGTAGGGGGTTCCTCAAAAAATTAAAAATAGAAATAGTATATGATTTAGTAATTTTACAGTTGGGTATTTATCCAAAGAAAGTGAAAATACTACTTCAAAAAGATATATCCACCCCTATGTTTATTGCAGCATTTTTTAAAATAGCCAAGACATGGAAGCAACTAAGTGTCCATCAATAGACAAGTGGTTTAGGAAAATGTGGTATATATACCATGCAATATTATACAGCCATATAAAAGGAAGGGATTATGTCATATGAGAAAACATGATGGACCTAGAGAGTATTAACACTAAGTGAAATAAGTGAGGCTGAGAAAGATAGCTACCATACAATTCCATTTATGAGGGGAATCTAAAAAAAATCCAAATGAATAAACAAAAAGCAGAATCAGAGCTATAAATACAGAGAACAAACTGATGGTTGCTGGAGTTGGACAGTTGGGCAAAATGGGTGAATGGGAGAGGGAAATACAGCCTTCTAGTCATGGAATGAATGTCAGTGGAATAAAAGGCACAGCATAAAGAATACAGTCAGTGATATTGTAATAGCCTTGTAATGGAACAGATGATTGCTACATTTGTGGTGAACATAGAAATGTATAAACTTGTCAAATCACAGAGTTGTACACCTAAAATTAATGTAACATTGTTTATCAACAGTATTCAAATAAAAAGTTTTACGTCTGAATCATTTTCTCTTTTCCTAAGAAATTTCTGTTTGTGTCATGGTGTCACTGCTTAGAAAGGTTAATGTTCCTTCTTCCAAGTCTTTTATATTCTGAAATGCTTTTTTAATAGCTTCTAACTGTGGATTCAATAATTTAAAATTTTTAGATCTTTATTTGAATACTGATGTTGAATCAGGAGTCAGATATAACCCATTAGCATCAGCCTTATTTTTTGTTTTGGATAGCTATTTATTTTTTCTCTGGAGATCCAAATATTTCTTGTTAATTGTAATGTTTAATCAAATGATTATCATAGTCTTAACTTTTCACTAAATATGAAATCTCATGTATGAGGTAGATGGCAAATCCTACAATATTATGTTTGACTTATTAAAAAAACTAAATAAGGGGCACCTGAGTGGCTCAGTGGGTAAAGCCTTTGCCTTTGGCTCAGGTCTTGATCTTGGGGTCCTGGGATCGAGCCCCACATTGGGCTCTCTGCTTAGCGGGAACCTGCTTCCTCCCTTTCTCTGCCTGCCTCTCTGCCTACTTGTGATCTCTCTCTCTGTTAAATAAATAAATAAATAAAATATTAAAAAATCTAAATAAAAATCTGATTAAAATTGATTCAGATAGAAACGAGCTAGTTTGAGAACTTAAATTAGGAAAATAGGAATTATCTAAAAGGTATGGAAACTGAATAAGACTGGATGGAAGGGAGAAGTGGGACTCAGGACTGTTGAGTGTAGTATTTGAGGAGCATTTTCTACCTATAAATACCTATATCCCCCTCTTCAGCACCTGTCTGTACTTCTGTTATCCATACCATTGGATAACAGATATTAAATTTTGTATAACTGATTTCTGTGCTATGCTCTGAGAATATTAGTATCTGACAAGATGTTAATATGTATGTGATGAAACAATTTTGTGGTAAAAAATGTTTGGGAAAAGTTACAGCATTGATAGTAAACTTTTTAAGTGAAATTAATAATTTCTTTCAAGGTGTAGGTGCTAAATATATCCATCTGAGCTGCTAAAACATTTTCAACATATTTAGAATGAAAAGAAAATCTATTACAGAGCTCTATCATTTTCTTAACTCTTTCACTGTTAGATACCATCTTGGTATTTGGCAGAAGTATTATTGTTCTTCTTTTTCAGTGTTTGTAGAGTGCAATTTTAGCAGTTCCTGAGGGAAATATAATTTATTGAGGCAGTTTATATTTTTAAAATGCAGTAACTTGTTATGTCAGAAGCTGCTTTGAAGTGCCAGAAGAAAATATTTCCTCTTTGCCTTTCTTCCTTCGTAATTGCCATAAACAATGCAAGTTGTATACATAAACTGTACAATTATTTACTTTTAATGTTTGATTGAATGGCTTTTAAAAAGTCAGACGTAGTGCCAGATAGTAAAATGTTTATTTATTTATTTTTGTTTGAATCAAGGGAGTGGGAGACGACAGTGCTGACCTGGTGTAAAAGAGCCTTGTCTGGGGAAGGACAGGAAAAGCAGCAGCCATGTTAACACTACTTCCACTGCTCCCCACACCCTTTGACTAGTAAAATCTTTGATGGTTTAGAAAGGAATTCTGCCTCAAATGCTTTTTTGAAATTTGTTGAGTGATAAGTAGATAAATAAAAAATAAGTTAATAAGAACTGTATGTTTATATCTTCCTTGAATTAAATTCTTTGTGACTTAGATAGGCACATACACATTTTGAAACCAATAAACAGCCTTTTTCTGAAGATTGAGACTATATTATTTGATGGTTTTATTGTTATATTATTATGTTATATTATTTAAGTTATCTGTGTATCTGGGAATAAATATTATCCTTGTCTTAGCATTATTTAAAAGTTTCTATTCTCTCAACTTTTAGTTTTGACTTTGGAATCGTTATATTGACCTATGAAGTCCATAAAAAATAGTTATAATAGTTATTTTAGTTGATATTTAGGGGTAAAACTTTTATTTATAATGCCTTTATCTTCCTCTTGAATATGAGAGTGTTTTTTTTTCTGTTTTTAAGATTTTATTTATTTATCAGAGAGAGAGAGAGGGAGAGAACAAGCACAGGCAGACAGAATGGCAGGCAGAGGCAGAGGGAGATGCAGGCTCCCCGCCGAGCAAGGAGCCCGATGTGGGACTCGATCCCAGGACGCTGGGATCATGACCTGAGCCGAAGGCAGCTGCTTAACCAACTGAGCCACCCAGGCATCCCAATATGAGAGTGTATTTTTAAACAATGAGGACACCTCAAGGTTGTAGAACCATCGATGTTTTTACATGACCTGATAGTAGAGCCAGGCTTCATTAGAAGTGGGGATTCTGTAGTTGTTACCCCTCCACATTTATAACATAAACAAACATGAAAAGATAAAACAAGAGGTGAGAAAAATTTCACTGTGGACCTAATGACTCTCACAAGGTCTTTTGGGAAATATTTGTATTTACATATAAGATAAATTTTCTATATGTTACTTGAAATACTTATGTTAATGTATTTCATGTTAACAAAATTAATATCTCTATATTAAAATACATATATATGTTTATATATGTATTCATATATAGATATATAAATATAAATAATAGATAAAATTCAAAACATAAATAATACACAGCTCTCTATGTATTTCTATGTATTTGTGCTTATACATTTATATACATTATATATAATATATATATATTTATATTTTGAGGATGTTTCATATGATAGTCTAGCAAGTCCTTAAAAAAAATAAAGAAAATACATTCTTGGCTGATTTATGTAATGTGCCTAGAAGTTTGAGGGAGGTAATAATGCTTTATTAATTTTTTTAGGAGTATAGAAATAAGTTCTTAAAAGATGAGTGGTTTAGTGAACAGATCTTCCCAGTAAGATATTTTACTTCTTTCCTCTGCTGGCCCAAGTCTTGTTGCATTAGTATTCTCTACAAGTCAGGGTGTTGGGGGTGGGTGCATGGTAGTGGGCTTAATTGTGTTAGTGACAGAAGGCATTATAAAGCTGAGGGGGGTCCCTTGGCACATGAGAAGGAAGGAGAGTAAAAAGAGTAAGTCAGTGATTTGGGCAGTTTATTAACATTACCTTTTTGTGGACAAGATCCTTCACCCTGTCATGGGGCATGGAACTGGCAGCTGGAGTGTTGTCTCTGACCCCTGAAAGCCAGGCAAATGAGGCTGTTGAAGGATGGGGTTGACTGTGCTCCAGCTGTCACATGCCCTGAATAAAAGTCACAAAGAGACTCATACACATCGCTGAGCAGGATTGCAATGAGGAGCTAGGGGATTTTAACTGCTGGTTTGTTCACTGTTTCCAAAGGACGAATTTTTAAGAAGCACTTAAGGACCATAGTGATAGAAATAATTAGTATTTAAAAATTACTAAGAAGACTGCTTGAAAAGGTGTTGGATAGGAGTTTTCTTTTAAAGGCGTGGCCATTAGCCATCAGCTAAGGTTGAAACCCAAAGCTATCAAAGTTTTGCTTTTCCCAGATAGATCTTTGGCTGTGGATTGATTGGCATTAGCTCCATCCCCAGGGCACCTCTTCAGGGCTGGATGTTCTGTTATACAGTTGCTGTGCCTGGTCTAGAAAGGATACAAGACAGCAACTCAGGCTGCTTGGCTAGGTATTCCCTGGTGATACCGGAGTAAGAGCTGCGTGAATGGTTGGTTGCTGAGATACGTTCAGGAACTGCTCTCTCTCCTTTCCGTTTGGATCCAGGCCTCTGGATGGAAGATAAAGAATTATGTCAGATTTTTCTTAGTGGTAGTGAAACAACCCAATTTAGTTGTCTTCTAAATCTGCTTCAGTTGACGTGAACCTCTAGGGTCAAAAAAGAAAAAGAAATGCCTTGAAATATGAAAGTGATAGAAGGAAACACCCTATTTATCTTTCCTATTTCTTCTTAAGACATAAATTCTTTGGAAGTTAAACGTTTGGGTGCTTAACATTTAGCAGGGCAACTCTGATTTTCCTCGAACACTTCTACTCCAGTCTGTCAAAGGTCCAATTCCCTCAAGAGTTTCTCATCAACATCTTCAAATACCTACTGAGTGTTTCTATATGATGGTGCTTTCATGAAGCTTCTAACAGGTCATCTGAAGCATCTGGTAGTTTGTAGTCCTTTTAGGGAATTTTGGGATGATTTAATATTTGAAGAGTAACCCTTTTATGGGAATTTCATATCACTTAAAAAAAAGATTTATTTATTTATTCTAGAGATAAGGAGAGAAAGAGAGTGAGTACAGGGAGGGGCAGAGGGAGACAGAGAGAAAAAACCCTCACTGAGCTCAGAGCCAGATGTGGGGCTCAATGATCTAAAGACCTTGAGATCAAGACATGAGCTGGAATGAAGAATCCAGCGTCTAACTAACTTTGCCTGCTAGGAGCCCTTATCACTTTTGAGGCTTTCCTTGTTTGCTAATTCAAGTCAGCAGTATTAACTAAGCACATACAGTGTGAACTGCATGATATGTGGACCTCAAGGAATTTATGGGATTACATGGATTTAGCATATTAAGCAATTAGAGAACATTACAAGACAATATAAACTTAAGGAGTTGTATGGCATAAGTTTTTTTTTTTTTTTTTTTTTTTGATTTGTTTTGTTTTTTAAGGGAGAGAGAGAGGAGAGTGCAGGGGAAGATGGAGAGGGAGAATCCCAAGCAGACTCCTCTGCCAAACACAGAGCCCGAGGCACTGCTCCATCTCATAACCCTAAATCATGACCTGGGCTGCAATCAAAAGTCAGATGCTTTACCAACTGAGCCACCCAGGCACTCTGTGCTACAAGCTCTTAAGTGCAGGATGGTTCAGCATAACTGAGAGAAAACCCTGAGTCCACCACCCTGAAAAAATCACAAGCTCTCTAATCCTCATGTATCTAATAGGGATACTATTTACTATCTCTAAAATTGTTATAAGGATTAAATAACACATTATTGGCCCTCTGTACATGTCAGATCCATGTCAGATGGGGAAGACTTAAAGGAGATAGGGAAAATGTGACTTGGAAAATGAAGGATGGGGGAGGCGTGATTAGCAGAGGGGTGATGAGTATATTTGTAAGGAGGTGGGAAGGGAAGGTGATTTCAAATAGATGAAATGATTTAGATGTGAATGTAGGACTGACTGGAATGACAGGTTGTGTGGAGAAGTAGCGAGATAAACAAGAGTGACTTGCACCACCAGCTAAGAAGTTTGATTAGATCCAGCAAATAATTGAATGCTGTATGAATAGAAGTGGTGTTTTGGAAAGATTTTTGCAGTGTGTAAAATGGATAGAGCAGCGCTATCAGGAAGGTACTACTATTATCTCCAGTTTTCAGGGTGGAAATAGAAGTTTTAAAAAAACTTCACATGTGTATTTACTGTGTGAAAATAACAACAGCAGTGGCAATGTTAATGGCAATCAAAATGAAAGAAAAAATTAGTTCATGATCTAGCCATCGAAACAATTTGGACTGTTTTCATTTTCTCATATTAATTGGTTTTAGTGTGTCTTCCAAGGAATGCAGAAAGTGTTATGAATATTATTTGAGTTAATTTTTGTCAGTGCTTTATTTTTTATTTTGATTTTTTTAAGATTTTATTTATTTATTTGCAAGAGAAAGAGAGATCACAAGTAGGCAGTGAGGCAGGCAGAGGCGGAGGGGGAACCAGGCTCCCTGCTGAGCAGAGAACCCGATGAGATGTGGGACTTGGTTCTGGACCCTGAGATCATGACCTGAGTGAAGGCAGAGGCTTAACCCACTGAGCCACCCAGGCACCCTTGTCAGTGCTTTAAATAGTACTGGCACATAGTAAGCACACACTTACATGTTGGCTGTTATTTTTACCTTAATACAGACTAAGAAATTATAGAGTAGACAAACAGTTCATGTTAACAGACAGTTTAAGGGCATTTTTTCAGGTAAATTTTGCGACCATCATATTTTCACTCATAACTTCATAATGGTTCCTTGTGTAAACTAAACGCAAAGAGAAGTCCCAGTCCTTAACAGAAAGGGGAATGACTGATGTCCAACTATCTGATCTGCTATTTAAAGCTAAATTCTTTGGTGGCCTGCCAGAGGTTTGCTCTCATTAACCTGAAAACAGTGGGAGAGAAAGAACAAATAATAAATTTTTTGCAAAAATTTGTGTCGTATTCAGTGGATAATCTGGTTAGGATTTGTTGTTGGCTTAAAATGTAGGTCTAAATGTTATACTTTTCCTAGAAAAGAGAAGAATTTGTTTTTTTTTATTTTTTTTTTCATTTTTTTAAATATAATTTTTTATTTTTTATAAACATATATTTTTATCCCCAGGGGTACAGGTCTGGGGAGAATTTGAGAGATAAGTGACACCATAAGACGAAACAACATTAGAATAATTGGGATTCCAGAAGAAGAAGAAAGAGAGAGGGGAGCAGAAGGTATACTAGAGGGGTGGTATTAAGAATTTGTTTTTTGATTGTTACATTCTTAACAGTTTTATTTTATAGGATGAATATTCAAGATTTTAGGATTCTCTAAGACTGAGTTAGGCAGTTAATGTCAAATGTTCTCATTCTTAAATTTTCCTGGTGGGTTATGGAGAAGTTAGGAAATGAATACATTGTATCAGTTACTCAGTTTGCAATAATTTATTTCTAGACTAGTAAAACTGTGAACTCTTCTCTAACTGCTAACCCTTCGTATTTTGCTAAAGACTTTCTGTTCATGTTTCTAAAATCCTAGTTGTTGATACTGCTTGGATAGACTCATTATTTTTCAAGTGCTGGGTCCAAGTTGTTGAATAAGCAAGACTAACCTTTGACCTGAAAGAAAATTTAAAGGAGAGAACGATTTCATTTCTTTTCATTTTCAAGGCCATGTCTTATAATGTGAATTTATCAAGAACATGAGTCACATTTTTCACACCCTTGTTTCCTTTGGGACATCAACATTTAGGGAGATCCACAGGCACAAAGACTGCTTTGTGCTGGGGAAAACAATAAAAAAATTAAGAAATTGGAATTGAAAATAAAATTCCTTTGTGTATTCTGTGTAAGTCAGTAAGCTTTGTGGGCTTTTGGGTCTTCTCAGATCTCCTGGAAGGCATTTGTGGAACAATTATGGTGACTGGAGTTGCGATTACACCCTTTCTGGGGAGCCTGGGAGGAAAGAAGGCTCATTTACAGTGTAGTCTGGTAAATGGGTTACAACTCTGCTGAGAGGATTAGATCTTTTTCAACTATAAGCAACAGCACAGAAAATCAGTAAATGGATATGGGTTTTAGAACTTACCTGTAAGTTCTAAGGAGATGTTAATAAAAATCATTAAGGTGTACATGTTCAAAGCCTTTACGTTGCCTTATGCTTCTTTTCTTCCTTTCTTCTTTATTTCATTCATTTTAAAAAGCAGCAGTTTATAACATTTAATAAATTGGTAATATTACAGTTGGTGCATAGAGAGTTATCAAGTCCTTGTGGAGAAGAGACTCAGACCAGGAGGATAAAGATGAGAAATCTTAAATGTTGTTATTGTTGCTCTGAATTCTCTGGGGATTTACTGAAGAGCTTTCTGAATCATTATTTATTTGAATAATCTGGCACAGTCACTGGCTTTCATTTGACTCAGGACTTGTTGAGGAAATGATTTTACCGTAGAGTTATTATGTATAACACAAGTCGTTGTTGTTGCTCTTTTCCTCCTCTTTTTCTTTCCTTCCTTCTGGCTCTGCCCCCTTTCTTCTGTTTCTCCCTCCCTCCCTCTCTTCTTTCTTCCTTCCATGTGTTTGCCTTTTTCTTTAACCACCTCAGTATTCACAACTCAGCCAAAGTACTAAGCAGAGTACAAACTTTTGTGACATTTGATTTGGAATATTGTAATTTGCTACCTGGGAGCAGTTAGTACTGTCTTGCCTCATTCCATTTTGCTAAATACTACTGTTGGCATGATTGGTTTTGGAGGACTGGCTAGCAGAGCAGCAGTCACTCTCATTACACTTGGAAGTGCAAGGAAAATTGAGCATCTTTTTTTTTTTTCTTTCCCTATTGCTGACAGTCTCACTGCGTAGTTAGGGAAAAAAATAAATTGTGATATGCAATTTATAATCTTTTACACTCTTCTAGTTTAGGCTCTTTAAAAAAGTTTTTATTTAAATTCCAATTAATTTACAGTGTAATATTAATTTCTGGTGTACAGTATAATGATTCAACACTTCCATACAATACCCAGTGCTCATCACAACAGGTGCACTCCTTAATCCCCATCACCTATTTTACCCATCCCCTCATCCACCTCCCCTGTGGTAACCATCAGTTTGTTTTCCATAGTTTAGAGTCTGTTTTTTGGTTTGCTTCTCTCTCTCTCTCTTTTTCCCCCCTATGCTCACTTGTTTTGTTTCTTAAATTCCACATATGAATGAAATTATATGGTATTTATCCTTTTCTGACTTACTTTGCATAGCATAATACTCGCTAGCTCCATGTCATTGCAAATGGCAAGATTTAATTCATTTTTTATGACTGAGTAATATTCTAGTGTATGTATATATATATATGTGTGTGTGTGTGTGTGTGTGTGTGTATACACAACACATCTTTTTTTATTTTTTAATTTTTTAAATAAACATATAATGTATTATTAGCCCCAGGGGTACAGGTCTGTGAATCGCCAGGTTTACACACTTCACAGCACTCACCACAGAACATACCCTCCCCAGTGTCCATAACCCCACCACCTTCTCCCTCCCTTCCTCCCTCCGGCCACCCTCAGTTTGTTTTGTGACATTAAGAGTCTCTTATGGTTTGTCTCCCTCCTGATCCCAACTTGTTTCATTTATTCTTTTCCTACCCCCTAAACCCCCCACATTGCATCTCCATTTCCTCATATCAAGGAGATCATATGACAGTACACCACATCTTTTTATTCACTCATCAGTTGGTGGATGCTTGAACTGTTTCCATAGTTTGCCTGTTATAGATAAAGCTGCTATAAACATTGGGGTACATGGATCCCTTTGAATTATGTTTTTTGTATTCTTTGGGTAAATACCTAGTAGTGCAATTACTGGATCATAAGGTTCTATTTTTAAGTTTTTGAGGAATCTCCATAACTGTTTTCCAGAGTGGTTATACCAGTTTGCGTTCCCACCAAAAGTGCAAGAGGGTTCACTTCTCTATGTCTTCATCAACATTTGTTGATCAACAATTTTTCTTGTGTTGTTATTGATTTTAGCCATTTTGACAGATGTGAAGTGATATCTCATTATGATTTTTGATTTGCATTTCCCTGATGATGAGTGATATGGAGTATCTTTTCATGTGTTTGTTGGCCATCTATAGGTCTTCTTCGGAAAAATGTCTGTCTATGTCTTCTGCCCATTTTTAATTGGATTATTTGTTTTTTGAGTGTTGAGTTTTATAAGTTCTTTATATATTTTGGGTACTAAAACCTTTATTAGATGTCTTTTTGATGGCTCGGTGTCTTTGTGTTAAATGCATGGTGCTTTAGGTTTGTATCCCTTTTCCTTGCTTTTCTTCAGGATGGAGTGTGAGAGTGATTTCATGGTGATTGGGGTGGGGTAGGGAGGAATTGTAAACCTCTGTCCACATAGTGCCCTCTGGATACTTACCATGGTTTGTGTCCATGATAAAGTTATGATGTTCATTACAAAAGTCTGAATGCTAAGCATGAAGTTTGTCCTCTTGTCTTGTCTTGGTTATCATTTACTTAAGGGCTTAGCCAAAGAAAACTACATAGATCTTTTCAGGTGGTTGCTCTGATCATTTCTTAGGATATCCTTAAAACTATTATAAAATTGTTGTGAAGAAGTTTGTCAAGTCACTCTGAAAGCAAGTATTCATAATCTGTTTAGCTTGAAACAGCTCTATTTTTCTATCTGCATTCTACACTTTTGTGGCCCAGGTCTCAGTGCCTCAAATACAGAAATTCAGTTTGGTCAGATTATATCATGGGGAGAATTTTGACATTAACAACTGGGCTTTCATTTTTAGTAATCCTTTTTTTTAAAGAATTTTTCTGAATGACCTTTTTCTCCATTTCAGATAGCCTGAGCTCCATGTTTCAGAGAAGGAAGGCCTGGAAGAACAATTGAAAACAAACTAGTTGATCCCAGCTTCAGAGTTTAAAACTCCTGGTAGAAGCAGTGATTAAAAGAAAGGATTGGAGGGTTGGCAAGAATTCATGATAATATAAGATAATGCTGTTTTCTTTCCCAGACTTGATAAGGATTCCTTGGGCTATGGAGAAAGAATTGGAGAGGAATGGCATTAGACACTCTTGGAGGTCTTTGGCAAGGGGCCCTGTGCTTTTCCCTACACCTGGCCCAGCAGCAGTTTTGGCCCACGTCTGGGTGAACTCAGAAAAGCTATGTGTTCTACTCCCTTCCTGGTTTTTCAAGGGTGCTGCAATCCTTATCCATGGGGCAGCAGAGTAGCTGGAGAGAGCACAGGGTTGCTGGAGAATGCTCTTAGAGAGAATCTCCTTCTGCTCCTATGTAGTGTGAGGAACAGCCTAATCTGTTCCAGTATAGAGTGGTGTGAATGTGGTGTGGACGTATACCTGATAGCAGGCATTTGTGGAGTGCCCTTGCATTTGTAACAAGGACCATCACTGGAAAGTAGCACAGATAGATAGATGTCCTCAGCAGATGCCAGAATGGAGATATGATGCCTTTCATGAGTCAGATGGAATGAGGTGCATATCAGCAGAGGTCAGCATGGATTGAGGAGTGGGTGCCTTTCCCTGATGCCATGACACTAAGCCAGCTAGAACTTAAAGAAGGAGGGGAGAAAACCCTAAACTGAGTTTACTCTGATTTGATTGAGAGAGTACCCAAATTAACTGAGTTTAACCTGCATTAGTGGGTTTTAGTTTGCTGCTGCCAAATGAAGTACAGAGTAATTTGAATTTCAGAAAAAAATTATATTTTTTATTTTTGACACATCTCATAGAGTTCCCAGCAGGTATTAACAATCAAGGTGGGAAATAAAAGCAGGGATCTAGTGCATGTCAAGCAACCTTCCAGATATGATCCAGTTTGTCTTAGATGACTTCCATTAAAGTAGAAAAGAGCTGGTCTAGAAAAGCAGTGAGATGTTGCTTCATTAGTTGTTCAGCAGGAATGATTCTTTTTTTTTTTTTTTAAAGATTTTATTTATTTATTTGACAGACAGAGATCACAAGTAGGCAGAGAGGCAGGCAGAGAGAGAGAGGAGGAAGCAGGCTCCCTGCTGAGCAGAGAGCCAGCAGGAATGATTCTTAACTGTAGAGTACAGAGTAGCATGTTAAATGATAAGTCATCCAGTAAGTTATCTCTAACCAATATGATCTGGAATCTTCTTTAGAGTTTATACTACTTATTCAGCTAGATCCTATGTAAGGGTGATGAAATTTATTGGTGGAAGCTTTCAGAGGCTTAACAAAATCTCATTCACCCACTTCACCAATTACAGGCCGGTTTTATGCTTTACTATGCTTGAACTACAACATTGAACAGGTTTTTGTCCTCAAGGACTTGACAGTTTAGTTGTGGGTATGGACAGTATGTTGACTATTGCTACTGTGTCATAAGTGCCAGAAGAGGGATAAGAACTGGATACACTATTGGGAAACAATGATAGATTCCTTAGAAGTTTTCTAAATCATGAGGATTACATGAGGCAATGTAGGTAAAGTTCTTGTTAAACCATAGGACCTCAATAAACATTAGTTTCTTTAACTTTTTTCTTTTATGGATTCATTCCTTGGGAGTTGGGAGTGCAGATCAACTATGTGAGTCTTTGTGTGCTCCCAGTGCTTAAGACAGTAACCACAACATGGAGAATACTAAAGGAAATGACTTGCAGAATGATTCATAAACGATTAAATAATTTCTGGGATCTATCTGATGATTATTAGGACTACTTTCAGAAATTATGTATCTGCAAATTTGTGTTTTCCAAGAAAATAAAATTGTGACTATTGTAGTATGCATTTGAGCCAAGGAAAATCCTTTGTGAATACTGCACTAATCTACCTTCCAGTTACTGCCAGATTGTCACCAAAACACAGCTCTAATCATTACCAACATCATCACACTAAGAATATACTGTCGCTTTAAAAAAACTTCATATATATTATCTCATTTCATTTTTATAGTAAGCTTCATTTATTTATTTTTTTAAGATTTTATTTATTTATTTGACAGGCAGAGATCACAAGTAGGCAGAGAGGCAGGCAGAGAGAGAGGGGGAAGCAGGCGCAGAGAACCCGATGCGGGACTCGATCCCAGGACCCTGAGACCATGACCAAAGTGGAAGGCAGAGGCTTCAACCCACTGAGCCACCCAGGCGCCCCTAAGCTTTACTTTTTAGAACAGTTTTGGATTTACAGAAAAGTTATGAAGATAGTACAGAGAGTTCCCATATAGTCTACACATACTTTCCCCTATTAATAACATATTAATGCAGTATACAATTTGTTGCAATTAATAAAGCAATATTAATATATTATTAACTATACTAAAATTATTCTGATTTTTATTATTTTTTACTTAAATGTCCTTTTTCTCTTCTAGGACACCACAGTACATTTTATCATTACATCTTAATTTCTCTCAGCTATGGTAGACTTTCGTTCTTTTTGAAGACTTTGATAGTTTTGAGGGGTACTTGTCAGGGATTTCATAGGCGTCTCTCACTTGGGATTTGTCTTATATTTTTCTCATACTTAGACTGGGTTTATGTGTTTTGGGGAGGAAAATCACAGAGATAAAGTGCCATTTCCAGAACATCAAGAGTGCACACTACTAACATGTCTCATCACTCTTGATGTTAAACTTTCTAACCTGGTTTAAATAGTGTTTGTCAGGTTTCTCCACTTTAAAATGACTCCCTTTTTCCCATTTCTATACTGCCTCACTTAGTCTTCAAATTGTTAGAGTCCCTACCTTATGAATCCCCATAAGCAATGGTGGTGATAAGAACAGAGATGAGCAAGTTGGATAAATCATAGGATTGTTATGAAGATCAAATAGGTAACACTTCTAATGTGCTTTGAAATGTGTTCAGCACATAAGCCAATTATTTTTACTGATAGTTCAAAAAAATAAAACTTCAAGAAATTTGATGACTTGATACAGGATAGTGGGAGAGAAACTCTGGAAAAATCTTCTGATCCATCTTAAAACTTGCATCTTTTTAGGTGAGCGGATCACCCACTCTTTTTAAGTATGAAGCCAAAATGATAAGTCCTCGTGGTGGACCCTTGTCAGCTATGATTTCTGATGCAGAAATTTTAAGGAGAAGCAGGAAAATGGTCTACTTTTATTTCCATTCTTTTCTCATTCCCTTCAACGGAGACTAGAAATATGAGAGAGGAAAAATATGAAGGGAAAAAAAGGGAGAGGTAGGGAGCAGACCGGAAGATTTAGCCTGGGAGTGGCAGCTCCTGAGTGATTTATTATGGGCCAGGGAAAGCTTAGCATTTCTTCCATATTTTTTCAGGAAGGATGTGATGAGTTGCAACAACAATCTGGTGACTATTGCAGACTTGTTTGAATAAGTCGTCCTTTATGCCTGCTTTCTTTTAAACTCAAGTTGAGTACCTACCTCAGGTTAAATGGCTAATCAGTTTTCTTCTGCCTCCAAGAAGAAATGTCTCTGAGGAGCTTTACAGTTTTACTAGTTTGAGAATATCAACATTTCTCCAGGTTCAAGTCTGGAGAGGCCAAGCAATGGCAGTAGTTACTCTTTGTTAAAATAACTTCTCTCTTTGGGCTTTAAATCATGTCTTTTTCCTTTCCGCCACTGGTTTTCTCCTTTGCAATAGAGTATTTGCTGATTATTTTCCCACTACCCCTCCAAGAATTCTTGCATCTGTGGGAATTAAAGTTAAAATCAAAATGATATCTAATTTTCTTTCCATGTGTGGTAGAGGAATGTACCTCATTCTTCATGTTCATTAACAGAAATATTAGGTGAAATCATGAGGCATCAAATTTGATTTTATTTTGTTGATTCATATCCAGAGATGCTGCTCTGGGGTGCTGTCATGGAGAGAGGGTTTGTAGGCTTAGGATAGGCAGTGGAACATAAGTTTAAAGTCATGATCTTTGGAGCAAGATCACTTGGGTTCCAATCTGGGCTTTACCACTTACTAGCTTTGTGACCATGGGCAAGATACTTAACCTCCCCGTGCCTCAGTTTCTTCATCTGTAGATGGGTTAATACAAATTCTAACTCATAAGATCATGGTGAGGATTAAATTATTCAATATATGTAAAATACTGAGACCAGTGTTTGGCATTATAAATCTGTTATGTTTACTACTTATTGGTATTTATAATAATAAGAATTCAACAGCATATATGTAGATATTCTGTATTTGTCCTCCTTCCCCCCTTACTTCATAGCCTGAGAGTTGACTGCTGATTGTGAACAGTATTACCTAGTTCCCCTTTCTAGCTGATTTCCATTTGGGTTTAGCCAGAGGAGGCTTTAGGAGGACATGGATGGGTAGAGGAAAAGAGAGCTGTAGCTCTCTTTTTCCTTGCCTCCTCCCTGCTTCCACGTAGCATTTTCTCCTATAATAGATGTCCTTTTCCATGATTTAGCTCTCCTTGGGTAGACCCTTCCATAGGTTTAGCTCTTACTGGGCTCCTTTAACATTATTTTCTCCTTTTACCCCTTTAGCCTTAGGGCTGTAATGCCTTCCCATGATTGGGTCTCTGGATGCCTTATCATCCCTTCTTTGTTAGCTTAGTTCTTCCCACACCTTTGTTATTGGTCCCTTCATTAGCATGTTTTAATTTGAACCATCTCAGGGAGAATTCTGTTTTCTGATGGGACCTGTACAAGATTCTACAACTTCATATTTGGATTTAACAATTTTGGAATGTCCCAGCTATGAATCTGTTCTTAATGTGCTGGGAAAGTTTCACTAAGAAATTATGATTATTACTTATAAATGTTTTGCCTCTTCATTGTTACATTAAATTTCTTGTGACAGGAATTACTGGTTTGGATACACATGTGTTTTTGTAGTCCTTGTAGTTCCTAACACAGTGCCAGATATATAGCAGATGGTAAAAAATAACCCCATAGTATTGAAGGACATTTCTGTTCAGAACAGTGAACATGATGGTTTACTCCTGTGATACATTAAAAGCTTTTGCACTATGGCAGCTTTAGTTTCAATCTCTACAATTACTTGTTAGGCTTTAAAGGATTTATTGCTTGTGAAAAGTGCCAAAATAATAGCACTGAGGAAGAAAATCTTGTAGTCTTACAACAGACTGTAACTGTCCAAGGTTCTTCTGCCTCTTGCCAAAGAGCCCAATGGAGCTGATTGAAAGATTAGCTCATTTTCAACTAAAGTTTTGATGTTCTGGGAGACTGGGCAGTTTACTTCCCCCTCAGGAAATTCAATGAAAGAACTAGTTATAGTGTTTTCTTTTTCTGAGGAGTCTCTTATATAGCCTTTCTGCTTCATCCTTGAATAGACTTGGCCTTTTTAAGAAGGAACAGTTAATTAATTTCATGTCTATACTTTTGTCTGCAAAAGAAGATGCTTGTCAAGCGGGCAACTTGGTCAACTGCTGAAATGGTTTGTGACCAGGATAATTGTAAACAAGATCCTGATATAACTTGTTAGCACCTAGCACACAAAGTATTAAATGCAACTCTAGACATAAATATTTAATCTTCATGAGGGGAGAACTGGTAGTGTCTCTGTGTGAATTACTGGGCAAGAAGCTCTTAGAACCTCATTTTCTTTATGAGTAAAGCAAATGGTAACACCACCAACCTTGTGGGTTTATTCTAAGAATTAGTGACATTTACAAAGCACCTAAAATGTAGCACCTTAACAAATGATAACAAGGAGTACTGGTAAAAGCTAGATTAGAATGTTCTTTTAAACTGAAAATGATTAGATATAATTAGTATATTTACTTGGGCAGCCAAGGATACTTGGGCAGTATCCTTATATCCTGCTTACTTGCACGTTGGCCAAGGAGGGATGGTGTGAGAAACAGAACATCTCATGGGTTTTACCAAGTCAGTGTTAGGGTAGGATTATTCCTTACTCACTATTTCAAAAAAGATTTTTAGGCTTTTGTTAGAGTGTTGATATTTTTTCTTATATGTCATCCTTTATTTTATATGTTATCCTTAAGAATATTTTGATAAGAAAGTCTGAAAACTTTTGTCAGTATTCCAGTGCTACTAGCCTATTGGAAGTATTTTGATCAATTGAGATAATTGGATGCTGCACATTATTTGATGCACAGTGAGACTGTACTCTGTTCCTGTCACTTATGTGACATTCATTACCACTAGTCTTATTGTTCCGCTTGCATACAAGAATACATGACTAAATTTTTGTTCATAGGAAAATTTACAGTAAGTGTGAGATGAGCACTGTGGAAAGAGGTTATGTAAGAAATCCAACCAGAGAAGAGATGAAGGAAAGGTGTCATGGTATAGTGGCATAAGTACTGGAAATGAAGCGGAAAAGCTGGGATTCTGCCAGTGATTAGCTGTGATACTGTATTAGTCAGAATTCTCTAGAGAAACAGAACCAGAAACAGAAACAGAAGAGTATATATATATCTCTCTCTATATATAGATAATATAAAAACAGAAACAGAAAAGTATATATCTATATATCTAGAAAGATATCTATATCTAGAAAGTTATCTATTATCTATCTAAGCTCATAAGTTTAGATCATTGTGAAGGCTAAGCCCCAGGGTCTGCTGTCTGCTAGCTGGAGACTCAGGGAAGATGGCGGGGGGTGGGGGTTGGGTACAGGGAAAAGAAGGGGTAGCGCTATTTGAAGGCCCGAGAGCTAGAAAGCTGATGGTGTTGGTTCCAGTCTGGGGTGAAAGCCCGAGAGCCAGGGGCACTGAGGGCAGGAGAAGATCCATGTCCCAGCCCCAACAGGCAGGAAGCAAAACCAAGCGTTCTCTGCCTTTTTGTTCTATCAAGGCCCTTGGATTGGATGGTGACCACCAAGTTTGCAGTGGGGCAGCTGTTTTACATAAACCACTGATTCAAATACTAATCTCTTCTAGAAACACTTTCATGGACACATTCAGAAATAAGGTTTAACCAGCTGTTCATTCTGTGGCTCAGTCAAGTTGACACATAAAATTAAGCATCACTGTTAATTCAGATAAGTTCCTTAAATTCTCTATGCCGTGGCTACCTTGTCTATAATAAAAGGATATTACTACTGAGCAGTTTGAAAACTTGGTTACTGATTCATTCTGCATGGCTGGTATACAAATAAAAATTTACATTTATTTGTTTAATTTCGAAATACTTGCTCATTGCAGAAAGTCTGAAAAACCAAGAAAACATTACATCTTCCTCCATTTACTTTCATCTGCACCCTTCAGAGGTAATCACTGCCAATATTTTGGTACATGTTCTTCAGGTTATATTCTGAGCATACTATACTTTGGCATTGAAATTACTTCTTATTTGATAATTAGATTAAAAAATCTGTTAATTTGAAAAAAAAAATAGAGGAATTACAGTTTTCCCTCCTAGCTATCACATACATTTAAGTGCACATCCTGTTGGAAGCAATGATACATTCTTCAAAGGCTAGCTTTCCCAAAAGTGAATCTTATGGCAATTTCTGAACAGATCAGTGTTTGGCAGTTGCTGTAGGAAGGAATATTTTGGGGAAGAGCATTCTTGGAAGAAGGCTACTTACCCATCCATAAGTGGGGACTTTCTCGATAGGGTTAGATTGCAACATTTTCACCAAAGGATAATCAGGCTCCACTAGGTGGTAGCATTGCCATGTGGCCCAACAAGGCAAGTAGCAAGAAACTGGCTAAAGATTCTGTGACTATTAAAGACAGAAGTTTGGACATGAATACTAAAACTGCTGAGGGCCAAGCAATAGAACTTTTGACTTACCAACTTTAGAACCAGCTGAGCGCTGGTCTGGAGGACTGTGACATCTGTCAAATATATGCTTTGAGATGTATTTTTAAGCGCAAGCACGTGTATGTGTGCGCATGCGCGCAAACACACACACACACACACACACACACACACACACACACACTAGACCTACGGACTTATGAAATTATGCCATCTGGGAACCAAACTAGAAGAGCAAATTTCCCTCAAGGAGGTAAAAAATATAACATATAATATGATAATTACATAGTGCACACAAGATGTGTTTTGAACTTTACGGAAATAAACCTTTCAGGCTCAAGTTCTGGTGCCAAATAATAATAATAGCCAGAAGAGAACTATGTCTTGTGGTTTTCTTATAATCCCTTCCAGTTCCTCACACACACCAAATTATGCTGAAGAAAGTAAGGACAAAACATTCTTTTCAGGGGAAGTTCAGTAAATTGAACTCTTTGGATCAAAACACTAACAAAACAACTCTGAAAAATCACAATATTTAACTTTCCTTTTGAGTACACATAAACATTAGGAAAGAATGAAGATATCCTCAGTTAAAAATTATTTTAGAAGTTCCATGTTTGAATAACAATTAAAGCTTGGTTTTTCTCAGACTTTGTGGATTTTACTTTTAGACAAGTGTTTTTAAAGGGTCATTCGGTGCTTTAGTGTGTACTTTATTCTTCACATATCAAAGAAATTTTGTTTTTCTTTCTCATCATTTCTTTCCTTATAGTGATATTTATTTCCCCTTTGTATGAAAATAAGATAATGGAAAGGGAAAAAAATTTTTATGATTCCGCTGCTCAAAGTGGAATTAAGACATGCCACATATATCCAACTGATATTATACATTGACACTTAGAAACCTTATGTAGGTAGGTTAGTGTTAGAATAAAACTAAGAACCTCCTCTAGCCTTTTTTCCTCGGTTTCTCTTGAAGTAATATGCCCCCAGGGTGGATGCTTCATGAAATTTGTGCTAATATTTGTGACTCTTCACAAACTTTAGATTTGTGAGCAGATTTTTGACTTCCATTTGCTCTTGCTGACTACACTAACCGTGGGACATTCCCATTCAAAGGACACTCTACAGTTCAGGTGGTGGCAGTACTGACTCCAGAATTCTAGATTTGCTTTGAGGAAAGAAAACAAAACAAAACAAAAAAACCAGGAGTAATGATTTGTCAAAAATGGTGATCACTTTGGAAGCAAGCCAGCATGAGCATAAATACTGTCACTTCTAGATTAAGACCAGAGCAGGCACAGATTGTCCAGCTATGCCTTCATACCATCAGTTTTGAATGATAGGAATGGAGTTTTCTAAGAGTTGAGCTATAGTGGCCCCAACTCTCAGTAAAGTGTGTGTATATTTGTGAGAGGAAAGACTTAATCAAGAAGCTAGGATTGTAGTAGTAATTTCCTTTGAGTCTTCATTTCAAATTGATTTTAAATGTGATGAGCTTTTGAGGAAAGGGGAGGAAGACACGGAGCAAAAGGTTAATTGCTGGGAGTAGATACATTCAAAGGCAGTATTGTCAAATTTAGATGCAGATGAGAGTTGAGGTATCTTTTTGGCCATTTTCCTTTTTTGCATTGAGAACCTTTTTAAGTTATAGTCTAGATCTTGTTTTTGTAGAAGTTTGAAAAAATTCCCAACTCTGATTAACCTCACCAAAGATGTTTGAAGGCTACCTGAGATAGTATAAAGTTTTCTGTGCTTATTACTCTAAACATAAAATTTTTAATCTCTATGCCCTGGGGGTTGGACTCACAACTCCAAGATCAAAAGTTGCGGGCTGCATAGACTGAGTCAGGCAGGTACTGCACTGTAAATTTTTGAACAAAACCAAATATGAATTAATAAGAAAACAAAAGTATAAAATATTTCTGGTCATATTTAACTTACTTGATTTTTTGGGTAAGGGCTTTCTTTTTTTTTTTTTTTTTTTTAAGACTGGCAAATATTGTTTTACCTTGCCATAGTTTAAGAAGAGTAACTACAATATACTATTCACTCCTTTGTCCATGGATTTTCACATTTTTAAGAGAATGAGAGCACTACAGTATTTTTTTGCAATCGTGGTGGTCTCTTTCTCTTTAAATTCTGAAGGATACTGTAGCTGCCAGTGGTAAAATTTCTTCTGGGAGTAGAGATAGGCTTCCACATAGAATTACTCTGAAGTAAAGTCAGAAATCTGAAGCACATGATTTAAATGGTTAAGCAGTGCTTGCAAGCCATGATATCAGAGGAAATAACTGCTATTAAGTGAAAGCTGAACAGCAGTGTACAGGCGAAAAAAATTTCCTTATTTTCACCAGCTAATAATCAAAACAGTTTGACGCTAGTCAGAAAGAGCCAAAAAATATGGAAACAATTATTGAATTAAATGAAATATCACAAAATTATATGTTATTTTGAATTTTGAGTTCTTAAGGTAAGAGATTTTCATGAAGATTCTATTATATATTGACCAAATAAAAGAAAAAGGTTAGGAGTGGTTTAAAGGCAAATGTAAGAAATGTGATGCCTTCAGATACCAGTGGAAAAATATATGGATTACTTTTACTTCCACATGCACAGTTCTACTTTAAATTCTACTGTTGACTGCCTTTCTTATTAGGTTGGAATAATTAATTCTGTGATGGAATAGAAATGGTTTCACTGACAAGAAAAAGATACCTTACGAGTCTGTTTGGGGGCTTGATCAAATGCATATAGTTTGTCTTAAAAAAGTGACAGTGATTGTCATTAAATCTTAAGCTCTATTTTTACTTTTATGAGACTATTACTCAACCTAACTGAATTAACACTACGATGACAAAATCATGTCTCCTGCTATTTCAAGAAATATGAAATGGTGATGAAAGACATTTCCTACCAATGATGTCAGTGGTTATTTAATTGCCATTAAGATGGCAATGAAGCTCTTTGTCACTTACCCATGATGAAGTGTTCTTGATCAGATTGAGCTCAACAAAATGGCTGCCATCATGTTAGACATTCTTTCTGAAAACGAGGTTTTCATTACTCTAATAACGTTAGCAGAGGAATCTGCATTATGTTTGGTATTAGCTCTTGAATGACTGCCTTTGGATAGTATATTTTTAAAAAATTGGATTAGCTGAGTTTTCCATATTAAATGTAATATATGTTTTTTTTATAATATTAATAAAAAAACATCGCTTTTCATTTTTTGAGATAAAAATCAATTGCCCATCCCAGATCCCAAAATGTTTTATTAATTGCAACTATTGGTATGAGTTTTTTCCCCTGAATATCAGACCTGTGCTTAGATCACATCCATAGAACATAAAGCATATCAGAAATTTCTAGATCATGTTTTCTTTTGACTTGAGATATAAATAGAGGGATACATGATGGTGCTGTCTTTTCTTTCATTATTCTTGATATTTCCCATTACCTCATTAGCTTCTCTATTCTCTTAAAGTGCATCTATATTCTGGGGAATGTTGGGAGAGAATGAAAAGAAATGAAGACGATATAACAAGAGAAAAGATAACAGCATTAGTTCAATTCAGAAGTGGAGAAGCAACCTTAACATTGGAATAAAAAAAAAAGTCCTTATATCTCAAATCCTAAACAAGGCTATTGATACTAAGTTGAAGACTTCATAGTTAGTTGAAAAAACAAGTCACAGATATATCATAGATGGTATCTACTTTCTCTATTCTTGAATCTAGGCTTGATAATATGATTTACCTTGGTAGTATTAAGAGAACACTGAGAAATTTGATTCAAGCAGAGGTTTGAAGAGCATTGTATGTTGGAGCTTACCCCATCTTGCTATTTTTTTTTTTTTTTAACTCTGAGACTGCTGTGTAAAGAAATCCTGAATTTCCTTCTAGAGGATGAAATACTTGTGGAGCCAGAGGCAAGCCATCCTAGCTCTGATCTCCTTAGACCACAAGCCTGCCAGCCCTCAGACATTTGAGTAAGCCATCATAGATTATTCATTGCCAGCCATGCTAGTGTAGACCAGAGGATCTACTCAGCCAGCTCACAGAATCATAATAAATAAATTTTGTATGCAAGAAAAAGGTAATTGATAAAAGTATAAAAATGGACCATTTCTTGTTAGATGTAAGCTATCCTAAATATTTTGTTGTTGTTGCACATAAATTTATTTTTGAGAAAGGTTCTTCAATGGAAAACTTAGTTTTAAGTTTGAACTCACTGTAGCTTGGGTAGACCACTCTACACAGATTCAATGACTTAAGTCATTCTAGTTCAAAACTGTGCATTTCTCTTGAATTCCTAGGTGTTTTAGTTAGCTTTTTAAGGATTGGTTGCGATGATTTGTCAGGATATCATCACATTTTCTATGTCTCTTCATTTCAGTTTTATCATTATGTTTATATACCATTATAAAAATGTATATTTGAGAACTTTTGGGAACCAAAAATATTAGCTATTCCTAATTTGATGTGACACATTGTAGATGTAAGCAATATTAACATTAACATATTTTCACATTCCATTGGAATTTGTAACAAACCCTCAAAGCTGTCCAAGAAAGAATTTTGCTGTATTTACTGTCAATAAGAATTACATCTCAGGTGTGTGTATAGAGTACATTTTCCTTCCATCTACTGAAGAATAACCTGATAACAAAACTTCATTTATATTTGTATAAATGCTCTCTATTTTTACAGCTAATTGACATAGGTTGCTGACTGAATGTGAGACTGTTGGAAAATTCAAGAAATTGGAGTGCTTAGAAATATCATTATTCACCTTATGAATATGTTATTCATCTTTTTCATCGTATTCTGTTGCTTTATTACCTATTGATGCAAATTTGTTTTGCCATTTTGATCAAGTACATGGATTTGGTTCTTTTTGAATAGGTTCATTTTATTTTATTTATTTTTTATTTTTTTAAAGATTTTATTTATTTATTTGACAGAGAGAGATTACATGTAGGCAGAGAGGCAGAGGAGGAAGCAGGCTCCCTGCTGAGCAGAGAGCCCGATGTGGGACTCGATCCCAGAATTCTGGGATCATGACCTGAGCTGAAGGCAGCGGCTTAACCCACTGAGCCACCCAGGCGCCCCTTGAATAGGTTCATTTTAAAGCTCATGTTTCAGGGATGGCCAGGGTGACTTTATTTTATTATTATTTTTTAAGTCCAAGATGTTCAGAGCTGCAATCTGTTCTTTTGGATACAACTTTTACCAGATGATCCAGATCTTTGTAACCAATTGGCTCTATAATGCTCTTTGTTAGAGAATCAGTTTTGAAATTGCCATTTAAATCTGGAAGAGTTACCCATCCAGATTAGTAACAACTTTACATTTCCAAAGACCAAGTGTAATGCATGTTAAAAGTCATTATTTCGGGAAAAATAATATGGAGTGCGAGAAGTAGAGAACCCTTTGACAGAAATGAGAAATACAAAAACATAAAATTTCATATGTTTAAAATATGGGTTCAGATTTTATTAATAGTAACTTCAAATTAAATCTTTTTGTTGTATATCTAGGCAACTGAGAGGACCAAACAGCCATACTTAATGGGTATAATGGACTCACATATAGGAACTCTTTGGGCATGAAGGAGGCAGGTCCACTTAGATCTGATTTCATGTTAAAGACTTATTTTTTTCTATTGTAACATGTTCCTGTAAGTTTTGTAAGAAACAAGGTCATATTTGCTCTATAGTAGATGAAGACTAATTCTGTTGCCTTTTTGCTAGAAAGAAAGATTGATTTGTTTTTGGCAAAGGTGTTGAGATAGGGTTTGGTCATTCTTTTAAATAAGAATGGATAAGAATGAATCTTTCACTGGTGCGTATACATCGTACACTTCTTCTAGTGCTGAGATAACAAACTCCAGAGAACTGTCTTTGGAAAAAAGTAGAATTTAGAGCTAGGTAATTTGGACCAACCTGCTGATTTGTTGAGTAGCCTTTAACAATTCACTTAACCTCAGTTACAACACGCCTTAAAATGCTTAGATAGAAGTCCCCATGTTTAAAACAGAGTATAAACTAGATTCTTATTTTATACAATACTCAGGGGAAATTTTGAGAGCATTACATAGAATGAGATTTTGGCACAATAGTAGTATTATAGATATTGGAACTAAGCATGTTTGGTATTTATGGTTCTCAACATTGCAGCAGCTCTAAATGATGGAAAAACATTTTTTTGAGTGCTGGAGAGACTAAGTGCCATAGAGAGAAATGAATAAGCCTTCTTAGAAGTCTTCCAATTAGGGGCACCTGGGTGGCTTAGTGGGTTAAGCCTCTGCCTTCAGCTTGGGTCATGGTCTTAGTGTCCTGGGATCGAGCATTGCACTGGGCTTTCTGCTCAGTGGGGAGCCTGCTTCCCTCTCTCTCTGTGTGCTGCTCTGCCTACTTATGATCTCTCTCTCTCTGTGTCAAATAAATAAATAAAATCTTAAAAAAAAGAAGTCTTCCAGTTAAAGTGAAAAAGAATCCCTTATGTGGTATTACAACCAGTTTGTATCCCCAGTGGGGATTAATTATTATGTTTAGTTAGTCACTGTATAGTACATCATTAGTTTTTGATGTAGTGTTCAGTGATTCATTAGTTGTGTGTAACACCCAGTGCTCATCACAACACATGCCCTCCTTAATACTCATCACCCTGTTCTTGCTAGTTTATTTATATCTTCCCTGGCATCTGATAGGTGATTTAGAACCATGTATTCTTCACTTTTTTTTTCCATACTCTAACCAACAGAGTCATCTTATTGTAGACAACAGACATTCTTCAGGCATTTATTTTGCACCTGAAATGCTTGGCCCTGGGGAAGCCCAGGGCCTAGCTTCAAGGCCCTGCAATCTAAAGAAGGGTAAGATAAGTAATCATTTATGACAGAGAATGATAAATGGCATAACAGATATAAACACTGGATATTGAAGAAATACAGAAGAGGATCACTAACTCAGACTTGTAAGATCATTAAGATGGAGAGGATAAAACCCACTTTTATTAGTTAACCATTACTGTGTAACAAATTGCCATAAAACAAATGGCTTAAAACTACCCTGAGCATTTTTTTCTGTCTGAATCAGGAATTTGGGAGCATTTAGCTGGGCAGTTTTTGCTCAGGTGTCTCTCATGAGCTAGTAGTTGAGATGCCAGCCCAGGATGCTATCATTTGAAGACTTGGCAGGAGCTAAAGGACAAGCTTTCTAGGTGGTTCACTCACATGGCATATAAATCTGAGGTATTTGTTGGTGGGAGACCTCAGTTCCTTCCTGTGGAGGCCTGCTTGTAGGACTGCTTGAATGTTTCCATGACATAGAGGCTGGCTTCCCCAAGAGAGAATGATCCAACAGAGACCAAGGCTGAAAATCTAGTATTTTTTATGATAGCCGAGGCAGTAATACACTTCTCTAGTATTCCGTTGGCATCACAGGAGGGGACTAAACACAGTGTGAATACCAGGAGGTGAGGATTATTGGAGTCCTCTTGGGTACTGGCTACCACACCAATCTTCAAGAACGGTTAGCATCTGTGATTTGATGCTGGCCCCGGAGCATTAACTCACTTGGGCTCTGGCAACTACCATTGATTATGTGGGTCTTTGAATTTCATGTTATACAGGTTTCTATTAACAGTTACTGTTGCTGGAGTCATGTGGAGTAACAAGATGTTAGCGAAACACTGGTTACAGATGCTTCTTAATTCAGTGCCACTGATGAATTAACTCTAGTGGTGTCACTGACAGTTAATAGGTTTCAGGCAACATCACAGAAAAAAATGTATTTGCTGTTAAACATGGGGATTACAAAATAATTGTTCTTTCTAGTAGTGTCACTGAGACAGTCTCATGGAGCTCCGTGTGGCAGTCTCTTTCCCTGGAGGCTTGACAATTAGCCATTTGCATAGATTGCTCATATTATTTGTAGTTCTAATGTTTCAAGCATATTAGCCAATGGGCCATTTAGTACTCAATAATGTAAGCATCTTCCAGATCCTATCTCAGAAAAGTGATGAAGCCAGCAAGTATTTGGGACTTGAGGCCTGAAACCTTTGTTGAGTAGGGAAAGTGGATGTTTACCAGATAATAGTATTTTGCTAATACTTCTCCGTTTCTGTGGTTGTATCAAAAATGGTTTGGAAAGAGGCTATATGTCATCTTAATTCCAATTATCCCTCAGTGTCACCCACACATAACATTATCACTTAAGTACAAGGTGCTTATTAAGTCCACTACAAGATTCTGGATTGAGTCTTTTAATCCCCTTGTATATAAAAATCTCAGGCTGTCTCTTCTAGTCCAATCACTTGCTTGTTGGTATTAGGTATTAACATAGTTTCAGATTAACATAGCTCAGACTTTGCTGCTTGTTGGGTTTTGGCATCTGCATTTATCCATGTGGGATCTGGCCCTTTTCTTCCAGATTGTCATTATGAATGCACACTGGGTTGGTGGTGATTATAGAGCATTTTCTGCCTATAGAGCATTTATGCAACCCAAATTGGTTATTAGTCTTCCCATTTAAAGCAAGACTTTCTATAGCTATTCTGACATCCTGAGCCCACAGTTTCAGTACCAAGCTTGCTAGAATCTAATGGCAGTTATTATTCTACTTTCCATAGTTTGTCATTTGATGAAAGCAGAGCTATATTCATGCACCAAAGTCCAAGATACAGAGATTGTTGAGTATATATATTTAATCTTCTTCCTGTAACCCAAATTCTCTTAATCTGTGTAGGCTTCCTATCACTCATAACTCCTTTGTATATAGCTTATGGTTTCTTCTTTATTCTGTTTTTAAGCTTTTTAAGTTTTTAACTTTTTAACCGAGGCCCTGGGGCACATGTTCATCAACTTATATTTGTTATATAATATAGAAACACATTCAGTTTCCTCTCCTCATAGTCCTCACAATAACTTTCTTCCATTCTCTCATCAAAGACTATACTTCTTCATCTGGGGGAATACTCCTTTTTTCTATTTCATTTTTCTTGACTGCTATCATATCTGTTACATTTATGTCTTAAGAAGTGGTGATGCAACATGGGGGCTTAAGTGGGTAGGAGAAGAATAAATGAAACAAGATGGGATTGGGAGGGAGACAAACCATAAGTGACTCTTAATCTCACAAAACAAACTGAGGGTTGCTGGGGGGGAGGGGGTTTGGGAGAAAGGGGTGGGATTATGGACATTGGGGAGGGTATGTGCTTTGGTGAGTGCTGTGAAGTGTGTAAACCTGGTGATTCACAGACCTGTACCCCTGGGGATAAAAATATATGTTTATAAAAAATAAAAAATTAATAAAAAAAAAGAAGTTTTGGAAAAGGGCATGTAAGGGAAAACCGGAGTAGGTTTTTAATATTGGGGATCTGAAGACCCTAGGGGGCTGGAAACTCCAAAAGAGTAGGAATAGGGTATTAAAAAAGTCAATAAGCATTTAGAAAAGCTTGAGAACTTTGATATAGAACTATACTGGTAAACTTCTTCAGTTCTTTCACATTCTTAGGATATGTATTCTCTCTTTACTAATTCCTCTGAATTGGCAGCACCTTCTTCTCCTTTTACCCCTTACTCCTTTGTCCTTCCCCATGTACACTCTGAGATCCCTCACACTTGAAATAGTCTGACCCTTGTTGCATTCATGTACAAAGGTCCAAGATACAGATATTGTTGAGTATAAATATTTAATCTTCTTCCAAAAACTCATATTCTCTTAATCTGTGTAGGCTTCCCATCACTTAGGGTGTGCCAGTCTGTATCCCTCAGTCTGTACCAGGCTAGCAATATGAGTGTGGAGGCCAGACTCTCATAAATTAGTTACTTAGCTCCCCTGGCCATCTCCAGATTCCTTCTGCTGGTATAAGAGAGGGGAATCACTAGGATTATCTCACAAAAATTAATCTCTGTTTCTCGGTGGGCTATTCATTCTTAAGTAGCTCTGGGGCTCTTTCAGGTTCCTTCAGTTACCTAGCTAAGTCTCTGATTTACCTATTGGATGTTGCTAAAAGAACATTTCATGATTATGACTAGGCCTTTCTTTGCCTACAACAGTCTCCTTTCAAATATTTTCTATTTAATATAGCCAACTTATTTTCAATTTTATTGAGGTTTTTAGTACATGTTATTTTCCCTTTTCACCCTTCCATCTTAGTTTCTTTTTTTTTTTTTTTTTTTGTTAAAGATTTTATTTATTAATTTGACAGAGAGAAATCACAAGTAGACAGAGAGGCAGCCAGAGAGAGAGAGAGGGAAGCAGGCTCTCTGCCAAGCAGAGAGCCCAATGCGGGACTCGATCCCAGGACTCTGAGATCATGACCTGAGCTGAAGGCAGCGGCTTAACCCACTGAGCCACCCAGGCGCCCCCCATCTTAGTTTCTTAATGCAAGTGGAAAATACCTTGAAGTGCTAAGGTTTGGGATCACTACAAATTCCCTTTCTTTCCTTAGCTACATTCTAAACTGCCATGCCTCTGGTCTGAACTCAGATAGCTAGAGGTACAGTCCCAGCTTTCAGGAATCCCCTAAAGGGCCCATTCCATCACTACATCAACCTCTGTCAGAATTTTCTCATAGAAAATTGTGATAATCAGAGGCTCACCCTCCGTATTCACCACTGCTTCTTTTTATGTATAGTCACACGTTTACATGCATCTGTCTTGATGCTTCTCACCTGTCTCAGAGAAAGGGTCAGTGCATTATAGACATTGTGTTTTGGCAATATGCAGACAAAATTTGAAACATGGCCCTGCAGTTCCCTAGTGGAGGAACCATGGATGAATTCTTCGTCGTCTGAAGTGTCTTTATGTGCAAATTGGGAGTAACACTAGTTTAATGGTCATGATTAAATAGGAATGTATTTATATACTCAAGTGCTTGGAATCTAGCAGAAAATCAACAAATGTCAACTTCATTTCTCAATCCTCTCACCTCAGACTCCTATCTCTTCTGGGATCTTGTTCCATCAATCCTAGAACTTAGGGTCCCTCCTCTCACCTACGCACTCATTCTTTCATATTAGAAGCTTCTCTCTACCCTGGTTTTTCATTTAACAATTGTTCCAGTGAAGTTTTCTTCATATTCTAGCTTATTGAGAAGGTTATCTAAACTTTGTTACATCTCATTTATTACTGCTTGGGCCAATGATTGGCTTTTACCTTCATTTGACCATTCAAATTGCTCATACCAAGTTTCTAGTACCTGCTGAATTATCAAATATAATGGATACTTTTCACTTTTTACCTTCCTTGGTCTATTTATAGCATATTACAACTTTGATAATTCCTTAAAATTCTTTCCTATTTTTAGATTCTTCTCTATTTCTCTGAATACTGCCATATTCTGCTTATAAACTTTCTCTTATTCTTTACTACTTTGACATTAGTGTGTCAGTCTCTGCTCTTTTTTCTTCTTTTTTTCTCTCTCTTTCCCACTTTCTTTAATTAATTTCTTTGTGGGTATTTTCTTTCTACCTAACAACTGCAGAATACCAAGCAAATGTGGAATGTCTACCAGTAGTGGAACAAACTGTGATTACCTAAAATTGTATGGATGAATCTCAAAGACATTGTTTTGAGCAAAAGAAGCTAGACACACACAAAACTAAAAACTATGATTTTACTTACATGGAGTTTGTTAATGGGCAGAATTATATTCAGTGTTAGAAATCAGAACAATGGTGGCCTATAGGGGCATGGGTATTGACTAGAATGGTTCCTTGGGAAATATCTGGAGTTGATGGACAACTTCTAAAGTTTGATTGGGTGTTTGTTCATGGTCTATATAATTAAAAAAGTTTTTTTTTGAACTGAGAACTTGGGATCTAAGCATTTCATTGTGTGTAATATTTACCTCAGAAAAGAAAAGGTCATTGAGAGAACCATAGTGATAGAGGAAACAGATCTTTCCTCCATATTCTCTCCCACCTCTCATAGGAATTTCAGTGTTCTGTATTGAGCAGGTTCTGCTTCATCTGAGTCTACTTTTGACTAAGATATAAATTTTGTAGTTTAGAAGGTTGGCAAGCAGGGGATGTCCCTGAATTGAGGGAGTATGAAGGAAAGGCACCTTTGTATGCTAGTCCAAAGCTGGGACTGGCACTTATGTCAGATACTTAGTTTCATGAAGGGAAAAATATTTTCCAGTTCTATATACAGTGAAAGCACTGAATTAATGGAACTGTGTGCTTAAAGTATTTGGTCTTTATATTTCAGATCTTTTCAACATAATAGGGGTAGAAGAGGTTTGGAAAGGGAAATGTGCCAACCTGCCAAATTGCATAAACACAATTATTTGAGAAATTTCTAGTAAAAATGCACTAGAACTATAAGTACATTTACTGACATTTATAATTATGCCAATAAGCTTTGATGTAAACCAGGCAAAGCAAATATGTCCTTCCCAAGAGGGAAAAATTCATTTGCCTCTTTAATTGAAGCATAATTTCCCAAACTCAAGATATCTAAAATGTGTGCATTGATTTAATATGCTTAGTTTAAGTTTGAGTTAATTAGACAAAGCATCTTGACTGGTTCTGATGGATTCTCTCCTTTGTGAGGATGTTTGACTTACAGATTTCCAAGTGGCCTATGATACTGATCTGATCTCTTTTTTTTTTCTGAAGAGAGGAGGCTTTGTTCAGTAACACCTTTCTTCACACTCAGGAATGACAAATGGTTACATATAATGACTTGTATACTTTTAAACAAATAAAATTATATATTGTGACGAACAATTCAGCATACTTATGTTTCCTGAAAGATTTTTCATTTTCTTCACATTTCATATTATAGTAGTAGTTTTATTCATTTATATTCTCCGGAGCCATTCTTAGTTATTTTATTAGTGGAATTTGAACTATTTTTTTTTTTCCTGTCAAGGTACAATAAAGATAGTTCCAGGAAAATGAAGACTGAGAAACAATTTTCTGGTTCAATTATTTTTTCCCTTTATTCTAGGTGTCTTGTTGAAAGATTTGTATCCAGGTTAAATTTTCTTCCTTGCAATGCTGTTTTTGTCTCATCATAATATTACCTCACTATACTCTATTTAAGGCAACATCTTCTGTTGCCATGGAAATAAATTCAGAGTCACAGATTTGGCATTCTGACTCCATTTCTTTACCAAGCAGGAAAGGTGTATGTACTAAGAAACTAAGCCTGTGTTTAAACATAAACCCACATGGTAATGTCTAAAAGTAGGAAGGCCAATATAATAGATATAAAGGCCTCAAATAGTCTTTTAAAATATCTAGTTTATGATAAACCTTTGTGATATATGAGGTTTCTCTTATAATGACTAATACCAAATAAACCAATTAAATAATATTAGGACTTTTACTTGTTAAGATTTGGATTTATTAAGTTATTTTTATTCTTTTTTTTTTAAATTTTAGATTTTATTTATTTATTTGTCAGAGGGAGAGAGATCGCAAGTAGGCAAAGCAGCAGGCAGAGAGAGAGCGGGAAGCAGGCTCCCCGTCAAGCAGAGAACCTGATGTGGGTCTTGATCCCAGGACCCTGAGATCATGACCTGGGCTGAGGGCAGAGGCTTAACCCACTAAGCCACCCAGGAACCCCAGTTATTTTTATTCTATTTAACATGTCAGCTAGCTTGCTTAGCAGTGACTCCAAATAAATTCTGTGTCTCCCTTGCATGTCTCTCCTTGATTTACCATGACCTTAGACATGTATATGTGAAAATTAATGTATTATACAGTTGTTGGGCTGGTCTCTTTTGGGCATTTTCTCTCAGTCTCTAGGTCTGTCCACATGTGCATTTTTATGTGTATATATGTGTATATAAATGCGAACTGAAAAAATTGATTACATAATATTCTCAGTATTTCATTGCCCCCTCCTCCTCTTCCATGTCTTTCTATTCTCACTCTCTCTTCCAACCATCCTTCTGGAAGAAATTTAGTGAGTAAATATGAAGAATTGATGTGATCATCACCACTGTTAGGCTTAATGAGCTTTTGGCTTTGTCCTTCTTCACGCTGTTCTACAGTTCGACAGAGCTGGTGCTGTGCATACAGATGGGCACTTGGCTAGCAGAAATATACTTTAGGTACTTTATTTCACATATCCATGTAGACACATTGCACACAGAGACATGGTTTACGATTCCCTGTCACAGGAAATGTCATGCAACATATTAATCATAAACATCCTAAAAATTGGATCTGATCTCTTTAATATCCTATTTGCTGTTGCGAGGGAAATATTTCCTAACAAAAACATTAAAAGTCTGCCAAACCAATGTAGTGATCTCCAGCGTAACATAGTGCTTTCCAAGTATTCTACAATTTTATGATACTAATGTCATGTCGCCAAACTTGGCCACCAGGCTTGTTCCAAATGCTGAATTCTTAGCAAAAATGCTTTTATAATAGCTCCCATTCTCTTGCCCAGACGCTCAAATCTGTGAAGTGTCCACATTCATTATTCATTTTTTAATATCTCTGAGTACTCTAATATGGAACTGTTTGAAAGCTCCTCATCTTTTTAGTCTGTTTTGTTTTGATTCATTGTCTTTTGTTTATTTTATTTTATGCAAATTATTTTGAGAGAAGGGGAAGGACAAAAATAAAGATTCATATTTATAGTCTTCTTTCTTACCACTGTTGTATTTTTTTTAGGGTAATGAGTCAATGTTTATGGAGATGGCATGTTTTTATTTTGTTCAGCGGATTTTTTTTGTCATACATGTGTAAGACAATGATTTGTGATGCTGATGCCATTATTCCTCTTTTGTCCTTAATGTTCTGAATCCTACTTTAAATATAATTTTTCTGGCTCATTATGAATACAGTTATAAATGAAAGCAACCAAAACCACATAAAATCCCTGGAAATAAAATGGTGATATTTGTAGGAAGGAGATGTGTGAATTTCTAAATGTCTGTGAGACTGAGGTGAAAGAATATTAAAGAATGGAGGGAAGGTAAAAGAAAGAGTTAAACTATTTTTTGTTAGAATTTAAGTTTTATCATTTGCTTCACTATCAGGGTTTATTAATATGGGCAGATGTATATAGTAAAATGTGCTATGTACCCATTCAAAGAGTAAAGCTGCTACTCCAACTTTACCATAGAACTGCAAATTTTGACCATTAGCATTACTCCATCTAAGAAAGACTACTCTTGAGACAGTTATTTTGGTATCAGACCACTTTGGAGTATTGTAGTGTTTTCACGAGAATGGATATTTGCTACATTTATTTGGAATTATTCATTGGAATAGTTCAAGAACATGAAGCTTGTTGAAAAAAGAAAGACACAGAGTGTTGGCTGATGCAGGTGGGATGTCTATAGCTGGAGACAGGTTAAGGCACTGATAGGTATTGTAGTCACCAAAGATGAGGGATATAGACAAGGAACAATGACAAACTGCCTTAATCATGAGTTTGTCTCAGGCTAATTATTCATTAATTTTTTCTCTATTATATATCTTGTATGGAATAGTTCCATTAGTGTATGTCAGACAGTGTGGCACTGAGTTTTTCTAGCATCATTTTTTAAAGGGTAAAGATACATTCTAAACATCTATAATATTTTTATTTTTTAAAAAGATATTTATTTAATTGACAGAGAGAGAGAGAGAGAGAGAGAGAGAGGGAGGGAACGGGAGCAGGGGGATTGAGAGAGAGAGAAGCAGGCTTCCCGCTGAGCAGAGAGCCCGATGCGGGGCTCAATCCCAGGACCCTGGGATCATGACCTGTGCATGCTTTATGCCTTAGACACCGAGATGCTCCAAATTTTCAGTTTTAAAGTTGTCATTCATTAATTGGCTTAAACCTTCATTGAAATTAATTGTGTTTTTGGTCTTTATCAACTCCTGTGATGTTTATTACTTATCAAGTAAAATTTTATCGTATTTATCCCCAAATTACTTAGTTTTGTGCCAAAACAATACTTCTTGGTTTTAGTGTTCACTGTAAAGGATCTACATTCAACTTCACTATATTGGTTGGTAATATTATCAAACTGATGAAGTATTATGCTTATTGATATGTGGACAACAACAAAAACATGGAATCCTCAGTTAGGAGGCTGCTATTACAATGGGGGAGATAACATTAGTAATGAAATGCTAGCAAGGTATTGTGTACTGAGAACAAATCAACGATACAGAGAATTACTGTAATGAATACAGGAAGAGAGAAATCATGGCAGATTAGGTAGATAAGGAAGGAGTCATGGAAAAGTCAGGCTCAGATTTGCCTAAAATGTGTTTCTGACAACGTCAGAAATAAATCCTTTCATCTCAGCACAGTAATACTAACTCTTCTCTCAAGATGCAGTGAAGTTACACCCTTTCCTCTTGCTGAGATAATTTCCTTCATCCTGAGAGCGCATTTATTCAAATCCCTCTTCAGATGTTCTCTTTCCTTAGTGGAATTCAGTTTTCAATCTTTTATCAGCTTCATCATCTCTTCAGTCCTTTCACTTACCTTTAGTTGGACTTTCTCCATGTTGCTGTTTTTTGAAGTATGGCATCAATAGACGTGCACAGCACATTTTATTTGGGTTTTTTGTACAGGAGAGCATGATGTGTTCTGTTTTATTTCAAATGCTCCTCTTTGATTCTATATTGAACTTTGATGTCTTTTTTTTTTAATAAAAAGAAATATTGGGTTTTCTCTCAGATTCTTTCCTGGGACTGAACTTTTATCTCAGAGTGTACCATCTTTTATTTTTTATTTTATTTTAGTTTTGCCATCTTTTAAATGTAGTTTAGATTTGGCTTCTTATTTTTGTAAGTTTCAGAGTAGTTCAGTGGCATCTGAAATCTTAGAGATTCCTTTGTGTACACTCTTTTGAGGTTATTTGTAAGATAGACCAATTTCAGGATTCATTCTTGAAGATCCTATTGTTTATGCTTTTTTTCTATCCAAAGAAATGCTCATGTCTTTATCTTCTTAACTTCTCTCTTCAGTTCCCCATCTATGACAAATATCTATGATAAATCAGTCCTCTTGCCATCTTTCACTTAAAATTAATTTAAAAGTATCTTTTGATATAAAACTTGGCCTAAGCCATTTTGAAAATCGGCATCTGACATATTACATTGCTATCTAATAGTAAAGTTAAAATCAATACCAATAGTAGTTAAGCCTAACTAGAGAGAGATCTTTGAGAACTTCTCAAGCTAAGAGGCCCTTTTCATTAGGATAACAGCTTGGATAATCTCAAATAAGTTAGTTAATGTTCTAATGTGATAGTCTGTAAAATTAGACTGATCAAGGCACACATATTCCATACTTGCAACTAGGATAGAAAATAGATGAAAAGAATGATGCATAGGAAAAATATGCTAAATATCAAAAGAGAGGTGGAAGTTCTCAGACACTGACAGATGAGTACTACACACTTATAGATAAGTATAGACCTGAAGATACAGTAGAAGAGAACCAAAATTTATAAATATGTACTATTTGTCTAATATCTTTATAAAAATAATATGTATTTATCTTTATTCCTGTTCATTATCTAGCCTATTAATTCTGTGGCCTGTAACTATGAGTCAGGGTTTTTTTTTTTTTTTTAAAGATTTATTTCTTTATTTGACAGAAATCACAAGGAGGCAGAGAGGCAGGCAGAGAGAGAGGAGGAAGCAGGCTCCCTGCTGAGCAGAGAGCCCGATGCGGGGCTCGATCTGATCCCAGGACCCTGGGATCATGACCTGAGCCGAAGGCAGAGGCTTTAACCCACTGAGCCAACTATGAGTCAGTTTTTAAAGTGATTAAAAAAACAGTTGAAAATTCAAGTCACATTTGAGCATGTACTAAATGAACCCATTTGGCATCCCCTATACAGTAAGGCCAGTCAGAAAATGACAATTAAGTAGGTGCACTGAACAGTGGAGAGTGGGATACTGCCAAACCCATTGAGAAAACCTCTCTGTGGGTGGCTCAGTGGGTTAAGCCTCTGCCTTCAGCTCAGGTCATGATCTCAGGGTCCTGGGATTGAGCCCTTCATTGGGCTTTCTGCTCAGCAGGGAGCCTGCTGAGCCCTCCCACTCTGCCTGCCTCTCTACCTACTTGTGTTCTCTCTTTCTGTCAAATAAATAAATAAAATCTTAAAAAAAAAAGAGAGAAAACCTGTCTGTAATTATTATCTCTATGTTTTTACCCAATATTTGCTCTACAGAATTGGTGGCTTTGAAAAGTTCACCATTCATTTAAAAGTGCTGTTTGCTGTGTTTAACAATGAATTCTTAATCTCTGAACCTGAAGTGTTTCTCCTCATTCTCCTCTTACCTGCTTTCTTTGTAACATGTGGTAACTAATTTGGCCTAGGAGTGTGTAGATGTGGGAGTTAGAATAATGTCAAAATGAAAGGCACAAATGAGTCTTTCTGTCTACTTTTATGGAACCCAAGAACATCTAAAATTTTATCAAAATAATTTTAGGAGTAGTGCTTCCTATGTGTTCTGTTGAACAATTCATGATGACCTGTGATATCTGCCACTTTTCTCCTTTCCTGCTAAAGCTCAGAAGCTGACAGTTATGTTACAGGTGTTGAGGAGGGTAGAAACACCCTTGCTGCTTGTCAAAGAGGCCACAGCGTCAGCCTGCTGTTTCCCAGGGTCCAATATCATTGACATTCTGGTGACTTGATGCTGGTAACTGTTGTTGCCAAAGTGGCTTATTATTATTTTTGGTGTTATTTGATTATTTAGACTTTCAAATATTTATGAAAGCCACTGTGAAACTGGGAATGAATCCTTAGGGACTGAATTTAGGAACAATCCTGAATCATTAAAAAAAAAAATAACCAACCAACTGCTTTATTGAGATATAATTCACATACCACACATTTCTTTCATTTAAAATGTACCATTCAGTGGTTTTTAGCATATTCAGAGTTATACAACCATTACCACAATGAATTTTAAATAATTTCAGCATGCCAAAATGAAGCCCTTTACTATTAGCCATTAATTCCCATTTCTCCTCAATTCTCAGCCCTATGCAACTACTAATTTAATTTTTGTCGTTTTCAACATTTCATTTCATTTCAACAATTTTTGCCTGTTTATATTTCATATAAATGGTATCATACAATATGTTCTACTATGATTTTTTTAAAATTTAGAATAATGTTCTCAAGGTTTATCTGTGTTATAACATGGATTAGTACTTCACCCCTTTTTATTGCTGAATAATACTCCATTGTATGGATATACTACAGTTCATTTATTCAACCATAAATTGCTGAACATTTTGGTTCTTTTCATCTTTTGGTTATTATGAATAATGTTTCTGTAAACATTTGTGTATAAGTTTCTATGGGCACATATGCTTTAAATTCCTCTAGAAATATACCTAGAGATGGACTTACTGGGTTGCATGGTAGATCTATGTTTAACATTTTAAGGAATTGCCAGATGGTTTTACAAAGTAGCTCCATGATTTTCCAATCCCACTAACAATGAATGAAGGTTTTGCTTTCTCCACATTCTTATCAATACTTATTATTGTCTTTTTAAAAGTGGATATGATTAGCGAAATAAGTCAAGCAGAGAAAGACAACTATCATATGATCTCCCTGATATGAGGAAGTGGTGATGCAACATGGAGGCTTAAGTGGGTAGGAGAAGAATAAATGAAACAAGATGGGATTGGGAGGGAGACAAACCATAAGTGACTCTTAATCTCACAAAACAAACTGAGGGTTGCTGGGGGGAGGGGGTTTGGGAGAAGGGGGTGGGATTATGGACATTGGGGAGGGTATGTGCTTTGGTGAGTGCTGTGAAGTGTGTAAACCTGGTGATTCACAGACCTGTACCCCTGAGGATAAAAATATATGTTTATAAAAAATAAAAAGTTAAAAAAAAAAAAAAGTGGATATGAAGTGGTATCTTGCTGTGGATTTGATTTACATTTCACTGATGGCAAATGAGTTTGAGCATCTTTTTGTGTGTTTTTTGGCCATTTTTATATCTTTTTTGAGGAAATATCTATTCAGAAACTTTCTTCAATTCTTACTTGGGTTGTCTTTTTATTATTGAGTTATAAGTGCTCTTTATATATTCTAAATGCAAATCCCTTATTGTATATATGGTTTGCAGATATTTTTTCCCTGCATGTGGGTTGCCTTGTCATTTTCTTGGTAATATCTTTCAAAGCACAAGAGTTTAAAAATTTTTTATAGTGTCCAACTTATATAATTTTTTTTTGTTGCTTGTGTTTTGTTGTTATGAAAGAAGGCTTTGTCTAACCCAGTGTCACAAAGATTTACTCCTATATTTTCTTCCAAGAGTTTCATAGTTTTAGTTCTTATGTTTAGGTCTATGATACATTTTGAGTTAATTTTTGTGTATGGAATAAGGAGTTATATCAACTTTTTTCTTTTGCATATATATATATGTATATATCCAATTGTTCTAGTATCATTCATTGAAAAGATTATTCATCACCCTTTGAAATGTTTTGTCTTTATTGAAAATCACCAATCCATTATTCTTAAACCATTTTTTTTTTTGTACCTATAGTCTCTTTCTTAAGGATGAGGGTATTCCTACCATAGAGGCTTCTCAGCTCCTCTTCGAAATAAGACTTCTGATCAGTCTACCCAGTAAGTTCTCCTGATACTCAGATTTTTATATTAACTTGGCAACAAACACTTCCAGACACTTCTTGGTTAAAGACATTGTTGTCCCTTGCCCCCTGTACCACTCTTGTACACTGATCTTTTTTTCTCCTGGCTCTGTAGTCTTTCATTCTCAGTTTATTTACCTTGGCTCCTTTCTTACTATGCACACAATTCCATTTCACTTCCTGATTTCTGTGCTAGCTCCCAAATCTGTCATTTCAGTCCAGACTGAGCCCCAGACCCATATTTTCTTGATGTCAAGGGTTGAAATGAAGCTCAATACAAATAAAACTGAACTTGTATCTCTTTTCCTGAAAACCTGCTCCATCTCTTGAATTCCCAGTTTAAATAATGTCATCACTGTATATATTCCTTAGTTGGAAATCCTAGCATTGTAGGCTGCTCTCTATATCACTCCTAGTCATCAAGTTCTGTAGATTCTGTCTTAGGATTCTAATATTTCATCCCTACTGTTCATCTTCTGTCTTAGTTATAACTTGATCATTTTCAACTTTGATTTGCCTTGGTATGGCAAGGTGTATGGTATACACCTAATTTTTTCTGGTCCTAGTTTTACTTCTTCCAACATATTCTTTATGCTGAGCCCACTTATTTTTCTTAACATAAATCTTATAATATTATCCCTTCTCACAAACATTCTAAACCTTCATGGGTTCTTACTGCCTAGAAGGTAAAGTTCAAATCTCTTTGCAGTGTGCAAAGCACTAGGCAGTCAAGGCCTCTACTTACCTATCCAGCCCATTTCCTGTCACTTTCATCCCTAATCTATAGCCTCTGGCTTTATTAAGCTATTATTAATTTTTGGAATAAATTTTCTTTTGTGTTTCCACTTTTTTTTTTAAAACACATGCTATTCCTGCTATCTAAATTGCTTTGAATCCTTTGAGATGAAGTGTCACTTCCTCTAATGTTTTGTCCACCTTTCCTAGGCAATTAATTGTTCTCTCTCTTTGTGCATTTGCCTACTACTGTTATGGCACTTACCTCATTTAATAATAATTGTTTGATCATTACTAAAGGGTAGGGCATATATCGGTTTTGTATCAGGACCTATTATTCAAATATATGGTCAATAATGATTCATTTTATTATTGAATGAATGATTAATTCTTTGTTATTTTTCTATTGTTTTTGAGAGAACTATTATTTTTATCTCACACATTTCATGGAAAATTAATGAAAATACAGATTCCAGGGAGTGACAATTTAAGAGATAGGTTTCTTTTTTTTTTTTAATTTTTTATTTCTTTTCAGTGTAACAGTATTCATTGTTTTTTGCACCACACCCAGTGCTCCATGCAATCCGTGCCCTCTCCAATACCCACCACATGGTTCCTCCAATCTCCCAACCTCCCAACCCCACCCCTTCAAAACCCTCAGATTGTTTATCAGAGTCCATAGTCTCTCACGGTTCACCTCCCCTTCCAAATTTCCTTAACTCCCTTCTCCTCTCTATCTCCCCTTGTCCTCCATGCTATTTGTTATGCTCCACAAATAAGTGAAACCATATGATAATTGACTCTCTCTGCTTGACTTATTTCATTTAGCATAATCTCTTCCAGTCCCGTCCATGTTACTACAAAAGTTGGGTATTCATCCTTTCTGATGGAGGCATATGTATATGAACCACATCTTCCTTATCCATTCATTCGTTGAAGGGCATCTTGGTTCTTTCCACATTTTGGTGACCATGGCCATTGCTGCTATAAACATTGGGGTACAGATGGCCCTTCTTTTCACTACATCTGTATCTTTGGGGTAAATACCCAGTAGTGCAATTGCAGGGTCATAGGGAAGCTCTATTTTTAATTTCTTAAGGAATCTCCACGCTGTTCTCCAAAGTGGCTGCACCAACTTGCATTCCCACCAACAGTGTAGGAGGGTTCCCCTTTCTCCATATCCTCTCCAACACATGTTGTTTCCTGTCTTGTTAATTTTGGCCATTCTAACTGGCTAGTGATGATGAACATTTTTTCATGTGTCTGATAGCCATTTGTATGTCTTCACTGGAGAAGTCTGTTCATATCTTCTGCCTATTTTTTTATATGATTGTCTGTTTTGTGTGTGTTGAGTTTGAGGAGTTCTTTATAGATTATGGATATCAACCTTTTGTCTGTAGTGTCATTTGCAAATATCTTCTCCCATTCCGTGGGTTGCCTCTTTGTTTTGTTGACTGTTTCTTTTGCTGTGCAGAAGCTTTTGATCTTGATGAAGTCCCAAAAGTTCATTTTCGCTTTTGTTTCCTTTGCCTTTGGAGACATATCTTGAAAGAAGTTGCTGGCTGATATCGAAGAGGTTACTGCCTATGTTCTTCTCTAGGATTCTGATGGATTCCTGTCTCACATTGAAGTCTTTTATCCATTTTGAGTTTATATTTGTGTACAGTGTAAGAGAATGGTCGAGTTTCATTCTTCTACATATAGCTGTCCAGTTTTCCCAGCACCATTTATTGAAGAGACTGTCTTTTTTCCACTGTATATATCTTTCTGTTTTGTCAAAGATTATTTGCCCATAGAGTTGTGGGTCCATACTTGGGCTCTCTACTCTGTTCCACTGGTCTAAGTGTCTGTTTTTATGCCAGTACCATGCTGTCTTGGTGATCACAGCTTTGTAGTAAAGCTTGAAATCCGGTAACGTGATGCCCCCAGTTTTATTTTTGTTTTTCAACATTTCCTTATGATTTGGGGTCTCTTCTGATTCCATACAAATTTTAGGATTATTTGTTCCAGCTCTTTGAAAAATACCAGTGGAATTTTGATCGGAATGGCATTAAAAATATAGATTGCTCTAGGCATTATAGACATTTTAACAATGTTTATTCTTCCAATCCAAGAGCATGGAATGGTCTTCCATCTTTTTGTGTCTTCTTCAGTTTCTTTCATGAGTGTTCTGTAGTTCCTCAAGTATAGATCAATTACCTCTTTGGTTAGGTTTATTCCGAGAATCAACAACAAATCAAACCAACTCCACACATAAGAAGGGAAATAATCAAGATTAGAGCAGAGATCAATGAGGTAGAAACCAGAGACACAGTAGAATGTATCAATGAAACCAGAGCTGGTTTTTTTGAAAGAATCAATAATATCTATAAACCATTGGCCACACTAATCCAAAAGAAAAGAGAGAAAGCCCAAATTCATAACATTATGAATGAAAAGGGAGAGATCACAACTAGCACCAAGGAAGTAGAAACATTCATCAGAAGTTATTATCAACAGTTATATGCCAATAAGCTAAGCAACCTAGATGAAATGGATGCATTCCTGGAAAACTATAAACTCCCAAAATTGAACCAGGAAGAAATTGACAACCTGAATAGAGTGCTATCTAGTAACGAGATTGAAGCAGTGATAAAAAACCTCCCAAAAAACAAGAGCCCAGGACCTGATGGATTCCCTGGGGAATTCTACCAAACTTTCAAAGAAGAAATAACATCTATTCTCCTGAAGCTGCTTCAAAAAATTGAAGCAGAAGGAAAACTTCCAGACTCTTTCTATGAAGCCAGCATTACCCTGACCCCCAAACCAGGCAAAGACCCTGCCAAATAGGAGAATTTCAGACCAATATCATTGATGAATATGGATGCTAAGACTCTCAACAAGGTCCTAGCAAACAGGATCCAACAGCACATTAAAAAGATTATCCACCATGACCAGGTGGGATTCATCCCTGGGCTACAAGGATGGTTCAACATTCGCAAATCAAGCAATGTGATAGAACAAATTAATAAGAGAAGAGAGGAGAACCACATGGTCCTCTCAATCAATGCAGAAAAAGCATTTGACAAAATCAGCATCTGTTCCTGATTAAAACGCTTCAAAGTATAGGGACAGAGGGAACATTCCTGAACTTCATAAAATCTATGAAAGACCCACAGCAAATATCATCCTCAATGGGAAAAAGCTCACAGCCTTCCCGTTGAGATCAGGAGCACGACAAGGATGCCCACTCTCACCATTCATGTTCAAGATAGTATTAGAAGTCCTAGCAACATCAATCAGACAACAAAGAGAAATAAAAGGTATCCAAATTGGCAATGAAGAAGTCAAACTCTCTCTCTTTGCAGATGACATGATTCTTTATATGGAAAGCCCAAAAGACTCCACCCCCAAACTACTAGAACTCATACAATAATTCAGCAATGTGGCAGGATACAAAGTCAATGTACAGAAATCACTGGCTTTCTTATACACTAACAATGAAAATACAGAAAGGGAAATTAGAGAATCGATTCCATTTACTATAGCACCAAGAACCATAAGATACCTGGGAATAGACAGGTTTCTGTCCAAAGAATGTGGTCTAGCTGGATTTTTTTTTCTCTTAATGACATGGGGTTTGGATTTTTTTTCTTTTTCTTTTTTAATGTGATAAAATCTACACAGTTTAAAATAAGACACAAGCTGACCAAAGAAAAAATCTTTAGAGCTATATAAAAATTTACTAATGTTTTCAGAAACCCACCATGAGATGAAATTCTGCCTCAGATATTATATATGGGTAGTTTCATGACTTTTCCCCTTGTGCAATTTATAAGCATCATTTAAAGCAATTCTTTACTTTTGTTTCTTGACTTAGCACTGATCATGATTTCTGAATGAGTCCCCTACGATCCCATTATATCTGAAGCTCAATGAGTCTTGTGGGCCCATGGAAATCTTGAGTCATCTGCCTTACATTTAGCATTGAAATGGAAGTGGGTTGTAAAGAGGGGGCTTGGTACTGACAATAAGAACTGTAACTTAACCCTTCATGGCAAGATAGGATGAAAAGTAATGAATATGCTATGCATACTTAGGAATTATTCTAAGATGCTAATTTCCATCCTTTGATTAACTACAGTCTATATTTTTTCTAGTGTTCAAGTTCGGGACATTTTATGCCTATGAAGAAATAATAATATAATAATTTTATTGCTTAATTCCTGAATATTTGGAAACTGCCAGGCTTATAATAAGTAGTAAATTTCCCTTGAGGAAGGAGACAATTATTCAAACATCCTGAGTGTTTGGAAGGTAGTTTTATTGGATTAATTTTCTCTTTTATGTTGCATAAAATTTGATACTGGCTCTGAGAATAGATGACAATAAGACAGTCTTGCTCTTTAATTTGACATTTGTTAACCCTAAATTTTACTATGTGTCTGACCTATTCTAGGCATCGTGGTGGGTGTAAGAAAGAGCACATGACCCTAAAGAATTAATATACCAGAGGGGCACCTGGATGGCTCAGTGGGTTAAAGCCTCTGCTTCTGGCTCAGGTCATGGTCCCGGGGTCCTGGGATCGAGCCCAGCATCCGGCTCTCTGCTCAGCGGGGAGCCTGCTTCCCTTCCTCTCTCTGCCTGCCTCTCTGGCTACTTGTGATCTATCTGTCAAATAAATAAATAAAATCTTAAAAAAAAAGAATTAATACACCAGAGAATATGAAGAGAATGTTAAGAAAATTAATTATAACATAAAATGATAAATCCTAGAAAATTATTATAAAAAATAACCTGTAGATAGGTGTATAAGACCAGGAGTTGAAGTCTTCAAGAGAAGATGTCTTTGAGTTGGATATTGAAGGATGAATAGGCATTTGTCAAGGCAAAAAAGAGAAAGATTATTTCATGCAGAGAGAGTAGCTTGCTTATAAGCTTGTATTTATCAAGGGGTGATGTTTTCATGATAAAAAGAAATTGTAGTAGAAGAAGCTGAAAAATCTAAAATTGCTGCAGTGACTCCTTGTTTATTGGAGCAAATCTAGATATTTCAATAAGGCATGTAAAAATATTGTGTTCTATAGCCCTAGTAAGTGTATATCCATTATTGATTCTGTGTGTTTTCTACTGAGGTCCCTTAGCTTTAAGGACATGGTCTCCTTAATGTATTTCACATGTGGCCGGGGACTTTCTTGACAAGTCTAATGCTATTTTGGTTCTTCTCTTACTTTGGACCCCTCTCCCCTGGTCCCTGCCCACTGTAGTTTCCTAATTGTTTATGCTTTATGGTCTCTGTGAAGCAGAGACTATGTACTTTTTATTCCTATCATTTATAGTATTCAGCAAAGAGCAATTAGCTGTAGGAAATGTATAAATTCTCAAGATCTGCTTTTGTAGCTCTAAGTAAATTTTTATAAATTTTACCTCTGTATTAATTCTTATTTAGTTTGATTTTCAAGGGCATTTGTGTTATAAGAAAACACGCATAGGGAAAAGTCATGATGCCTGTATTTGAGACCTATTTCTGCTGCTCATTTATTGTATTACATATACAATTAAATGTCATGGAATGGACCAAGTGATATATAGAATCCCATCTAGTTCAAAATATTCTTCTGGAGTAGGGGGAGGAGAACCCTGGATGATGGGGGCACATGGTTATATTCTCTGCTTCCAAACTCCCATACCCATCTCCCACCAGGTATGATGATGATTCCTATATACACTATATATTGTGGTTTCACCATCAATAAATCATGGATTGATTTTTCAATATCTGTAATGATCTTAAAGAGTACTATAATATTCTCAAATAAAAACTAGAATTAATTCATTTAGACCTTTGAAAGGTATGCTCAATAGTATACTCTACATAAAATCCAGAAAAGCTATTTACTAGGCAAAGTTACAAGGAGAGTTGGGAAATTAGTATTCTAGGTATAAGAGAGCAGTATATACTTAAAGAAGAAAATTTCAAAGTAAGATGTATGTGGTCAGTGCCCATTCTGGTTTTGATTCTGGTTATCTATTATTATATAAAAACCCACCCCAAACTTAGATACTTAAAAACGAACAAATGTTATTTATTTAGCCTTCATATTTGCAGAGGCCACTGGAAAGGCATATGTTTGTTCCACAGAGTCATCTGGGTGGCTTGATAGAGCACTGGAGGATCACTTTCAAGATGACTCAAATACATGGCTTTGACTGAGGTTGGAGGGGAGCTTAGCTGGGTCCCAAGACCAGGCATCTGGATTCCTCTCCATGTTGGCCTCTCTACTGGGTACTTCAAATTCATCACAGAATGGGGGCTCAAGAGTCAGACAGTGAAAGTTGCCAGTTTTTTTTTTTTTTTCAAACTTCAGTGTGGAAACTAGCACTGCATTACTTTTTTTTTTTAATTTTTTAAATTTTTTATAAACATATATTTTTATCCCCAGGGGAACAGGTCTGTGAATTGCCAGGTTTACACACTTCACAGCACTCACTAAAGCACATACCCTCCCCAATGTCCATAGCCCCACCCCCCTTCTCCCAACCCCCTCCCCTCAGCAACCCTCAGTTTGAGAGGGTTGATTAAGAGATTAAGAGTCACTTATGGTTTGTCTCCCTCCCAATCCCATCTTGTTTCATTTATTCTTCTCCTACCCACTTAAGCCCCCATGTTGCATCACCACTTCCTCATATCAGGGAGATCATATGAGAGTTGTCTTTCTCTGCTTGACTTATTTTGCTAAGCATGATATGCTCTAGTTCCATCCATGTTGTCGCAAATGGTAAGATTTCATTTCTTTTGATGGCTGCATAGTATTCCATTGTGTATATATACTACATCTTCTTTTATCCATTCATCTGTTGATGGACATCTAGGTTCTTTCCATAGTTTGGCTATTGTGGACATTGCTGCTATAAGCATTCGGGTACACGTGCCCCTTTGGATCAGCACGTTTGTATCTTTAGGGTAAATACCCAGTAGTGCAATTGCTGGGTCATAGGGCAGTTCTATTTTCAACATTTTGAGGAACCTCCATGCTGTTTTCCAGAGTGGTTGCACCAGCTTGCATTCCCACCAAAAGTGTAGGAGGGTTCCCCTTTCTCCGCATCCTTGCCAGCATCTGTCATTTCCTGACTTGTTGATTTTAGCCATTCTGACTGGTGTGAGGTGACATCTCATTGTGGTTTTGATTTGTATTTCCCTGATGCCAAGAGATATGGAGCACTTTTTCATGTGTCTGTTGGCCATCTGGATGTCTTCTTTGCAGAAATGTCTGTTCATGTCCTCTGCCCATTTCTTGATTGGATTATTTGTTCTTTGGGTGTTGAGTTTGCTAAGTTCTTTATAGATTCTGGACACTAGTCCTTTATCTGATATGTCGTTTGCAAATATCTTATCCCATTCTGTCAGTTGTCTTTTGATTTTGTTAACTGTTTCCTTTGCTGTGCAAAAGCTTTTGATCTTGATGAAATCCCAATAGTTCATTTTTGCTCTTGCTTCCCTTGCCTTTGGCGATGTTCCTAGGAAGATGTTACTGCGGCTGAGGTCAAAGAGGTTGCTGCCTGTGTTCTCCTCAAGGATTTTGATGGATTCCTTTCGCACATTGACGTCTTTCATCCATTTTGAGTCTCTTTTTGTGTGTGGTGTAAGGAAATGGTCCAATTTCATTTTTCTGCATGTGGCTGTCCAATTTTCCCAACACCATTTATTGAAGAGGCTGTCTTTTTTCCATTGGACATTCTTTCCTGCTTTGTCAAAGATTAGTTGACCATAGAGTTGAGGGTCTATTTCTGGGCTCTCTATTCTGTTCCATTGATCTATGTGTCTGTTTCTGTGCTAGTACCATTTTGTCTTGATGATGACAGCTTTGTAATAGAGCTTGAAGTCCGGAATTGTGATGCCACCAACGTTGGCTTTCTTTTTCAATATCCCTTTGGCTATTTGAGGTCTAAGTTCCATATAAATTTTAGAATTATTTGTTCTATTTCTTTGAAAAAGATGGATGGTACTTTGATAGGAATTGCATTAAATGTGTAGATTGCTTTAGGTAGCATAGACATTTTCACAATATTTATTCTTCCAATCCAGGGGCATGGAACATTTTTCTGTTTCTTTGTGTCTTCCTCAATCTTTCATGAGTACTTTATAGTTTTCTGAGTATAGATTCTGTGCCTCTTTGGTTAGGTTTATTCCTAGGGATCTTATGGTTTTGGGTGCAATTGTAAATGGGATTGACTCCTTAATTTCTCTTTCTTCTGTCTTGTTGTTAGTGTAGAGAAATGCAACTGATTTCTTTGCCTTGATTTTATATCCTGACACTTTACTGAATTCCTGTATAAGTTCTAGCAGTTTTGGAGTGGAGTCTTTTGGGTTTTCCACATATAGTATCCTATCATCTGCAAAGAGTGATAATTTGACTTCTTCTTTGCCGATTTGGATGCCTTTAATTTCCCTTTGGTGTCTGATTGCTGAGGCTAGGACTTCTAGTACTATGTTGAATAGCAGTGGTGATAATGGACATCCCTGCCGTGTTCCTGACCTTAGTGGAAAAGCTTTCAGTTTTTCTCCATTGAGAATGATATTTGCGGTGCATTTTTCATAGATGGCTTTGATGATATTGAGGTATGTGCCCTCTATCCCTACACTTTGAAGAATTTTGATCAGGAAGGGATGCTGTACTTTGTCAAATGCTTTTTCAGCATCTATTGAGAGTATCGTATGGTTCTTGTTCTTTTTTTATTGATGTGTTGTATCACGTTGACTGATTTGCGGATGTTGAACCAACCTCGCCGCCCTTGAATAAATCCCACTTGGTCGTGGTGAATAATCCTTTTAAGGTACTGTTGAATCCTATTGGCTAGTATTTTGGTGAGAATTTTCACATCTGTGTTCATCAAGGATATTGGTCTATAGCTCTCCTTTTTCATGGGATCCTTGTCTGGTTTTGGGATCAAGGTGATGCTGGCCTCATAAAATGAGTTTGGAAGTTTTCCTTCCATTTCTATTTTTTGGAACAGTTTCAGGAGAATAGGAATTAGTTCTTCTTTAAATGTTTGGTAGAATTCCCCCAGGAAGCCATCTGGCCCTGGGCTTTTGTTTGGAGATTTTAATGACTGTTTCAATCTCCTTACTGGTTATGGGTCTGTTTGGGCTTTCTATTTCTTCCTGGTTCAGTTGTGGTAGTTTATATGTTTCTAGGAATGCATCCATTTCTTCCAGATTGTCAAATTTGTTGGCATAGAGTTGCTCATAGTATGTTCTTATAATAGTTTGTATTTCTTTGGTGTTCGTTGTGATCTCTCCTCTTTCATTCATGATTTTATTTATTTGGGTCCTTTCTCTTTTCTTTTTGATAAGTCTGGCCAGGGGTTTATCAATTTATTAATTCTTTCAAAGAACCAGCTCCTAGTTTCGTTGATTTGTTATTTTGTTTTTTTGGTTTCTATTTCATTGATTTCTGCTCTGATCTTTATGATTTCTCTTTTCCTGCTGGGCTTAGGGTTTCTTTCTTGTTCTTTCTCCAGCTCCTTTAGGTGTAGTGTTAGGTTGTGTACCTGAGACCTTTCTTGTTTCTTGAGAAAGGCTTTACCGCTATATATGTTCCTCTCAGGACTGCCTTTGTTGTGTCCCACAGATTTTGAACCATTGTATTTTCTTTTCTTTTTTTTTTTTTTAAAAGAATTTATTTATTTATTTGACAGAGAGAGATCACAAGTAGGCAGAGAGGCAGGCAGAGAGAGAGAGGAGGAAGCAGGCTCCCTGCTGAGCAGAGAGCCCAATGCGGGACTCGATCCCAGGACCCTGGGATCATGACCTGAGCCGAAGGCAGTGTCTTAACCCACTGAGCCACTCAGGAGCCCCGAACCGTTGTATTTTCATTATCATTTGTTTCCATGTTTTTTTTTCAATTCTTGTTTAATTTTCCGGTTGACCCATTCATTCTTTAGAAGGATGCTGTTTAGTCTCCATGTATTTGGGTTCTTTCCAAACTTCCTCTTGTGGTTGAGTTCTAGCTTCAGAGCATTGTGGTCTGAAAATATGCAGGTAATGATTCCAATCTTTTGATACCAGTTGAGTTCTGATTTAGGACCGAGGATGTGATCTATTCTGGAGAATGTTCCATGTGCACTAGAGAAGAATGTGTATTCTGTTACTTTGGGATGAAATGTTCTGAATATATCTGTGATGTCCATCTGGTCCAGTGTGTTGTTTAAGGCCTTTATTTCCTTGTTGATCTTTTGCTTGGATGATCTGTCCATTTCAGTGAGGGGAGTGTTAAAGTCCCCTACTATTATTGTATTATTGTTAATGTATTTCTTTGATTTTGTTATTAATTGGCTTATATAGTTGGCTGCTCCCACTTTGGGGGCATAGATATTTAAAATTGTTAGATTTTCTTGTTGGACAGACCCTTTGAGTATGATATAGTGTACTTCCTCTTCTCTTACTATAGTCTTTGGCTTAAAATCTAATTGATCTGATATAAGGATTGCCACTCCTGCTTTTTTCTGATGTCCATTAGCATGGTAAATTCTTTTTCACCCCCTTACTTTAAATATGGAGGTGTCTTCAGGCTTAAAATGAGTTTCTTGGAGGCAACATATAGACGGGTTTTGTTTTTTATCCATTCTGATACCCTGTGTCTTTGACAGGGGCATTTAGCCCATTAACATTCAGGGTAACTATTGAGAGATATGAATTTAGTGCCATTGTATTGCCTGTATGGTGACTGTTACTGTATATGGTCTCTGATCCTTTCTGATCTACCACTTGTAGGCTCTCTCTTTGCTTAGAGGACCCCTTTCAATATTTCCTGTAGAGCTGGTTTGTTGTTTGCAAATTCTTTCAGTTTTTGTTTTTCCTGGAAGCTTTTAATCTCTCCTTCTATTTTCAATGATAGCCTAGCTGGATATAGTATTCTTGGCTGCATGTTTTTCTCATTTAGTGCTCTGAAAATATCATGCCAGCTCTTTCTGGCCTGCCAGGTCTCTGTGGTAAGTCAGCTGCCAATCTAATATTTTTATCATTGTATGTTACAGACTTCTTTTCCCGGTCTGCTTTCAGGATTTTCTCTTTGTCACTGAACCTTGTAAATTTTACTATTAGGTGACAGGGTTTGGGCCTATTCTTATTGATTTTGAGGGGCGTTGTCTGAACCTCCTGAATTTTGATGCTCGTTCCCTTTGCCATATTGGGGAAATTCTCTCCAATAATTCTCTCCAGTATACCTCTGCTCCCCTCTCTCTTTCTTCTTCTTCTGGAATCCCAATTATTCTAATGTTGTTTCGTCTTATGGTGTCACTTATCCCTTGAATTCTCCCCTTGTCGTCCAGTAGCTGCTTGTCCCTCTTTTGCTCAGCTTTTTTATTCTCTGTCATTTGGTTTTCTATATTGCTAATTCTTTCTTCTGCCTCACTTATCCTAGCAGTGAAAGCCTCCATTTTTGATTGCACCTCATTAATAGCTTTTTTGATTTCAACTTGGTTAGATTTTAGTTCTTTTATTTCTCCAGAAAGGGCTTTTATATCTCCCAAGAGGGTTTCTCTAATATCTTCCATGCCTTTTTCAAGCCCGGCTAGAACCTTGAGAATCGTCATTCTGAACTCTGGGTCTGACATATTACCAATGTCTGTATTGATTAGGTCCCTAGACTTTGGTACTGCCTCTTGTTCTTTTTTTTGTGGTGAATTTTTCCATCTTGTTATTTTATCCAGGTAAGAGTATATGAAGAAGCAAGTAAAATACTAAAGGGGTGGCAACAGCTCCAGGAAAATATGCTTTAACCAAATCAGAAGAGATCCGAAATCGTGAGGGGGGAGAAAGGGGATAAAAAGAGGTTCAAAAAGAAAGAATGAAAAAAAAAAAAAGAAAAGAATTAAAAAAAGAAAACAAATAAAGAAAAGTATAAAAAAGAATATATATATATATATATATATATATATATATATATATATATTAGATAAACTAGTTAAAAAACGTTAAAAAAGAAAAGGGTAAAAGTTACAAAAAATTTTAGCAGAAGAAGAGAAAAAAAATGAAAAAGAAAAAAATTAAATTAACTGCAAGACTAAAAAATCACAGGGAGAAAGCCATGAGTCCGTGCTTTGCTTTCTCCTTCTCTGGAATTCTGCTGCTCTCCTTGGTATTGTTACCTCACCTCTTGGTAGGTGAACTTGGTCTTGGCTGGATTTACTGTTGCTCTTCTGGGGAGGGGTTGGTGTAGTGATTCTCAAGTGTCTTTGCCCCACTTGGAATTGCACCGCCCTTACCAGGGGCCGGGCTGAGTAATCTGTTCGGGTTTGCTTTCAGGAGCTTTTGTTCCCTGAGTGCTTTCCATAGAGTTCCGGAGGACGGGAATACAAATGGCGGCCTCCTGGTCTCCGGCCTGGAGGAGCCTAGAGCCTGGGGCCCCACTCCTCAGTGCACCCTCAGAGAACAGTGCCCAGTAACTCCCGTCTGCCTGACCTCCGGCTGCGCTCCGAGCTAACCGAACCTGCGACCCGTTCAAGGTAACCTCAAGCTGTGAGCTCACTGTCGGCTCTGTCTCTGTAGCTGGCTTTCCCGTTCCAATACCCGCAAGCTCTGGGACACTCAGACACCCCCGATCCTTCTGTGACCCTGCAGGACCTGAGGCCATGCTGACCCTGCGTGGGCTTCACCCCGGTTTAGCTTCTGGAGCGATGTCCCTCAGTGGGACAGACTGTTAAAAGTCCTGATTTTGTGCTCTGTTGCTTCGACGCTTGCCGGGAGCCGGCCCCTCCCCCCGGGGTCTATCTTCCCGTGGCTTTGGATTCACTTCTCCACCAGTCCTACCATTCTGAAAGTGGTTGTTTTTCTGTTTCTAGAATTGCTGTTCTTCTTCTCTTCCATCTGCCAATAGATTTGCAGGTGTTTGCAATCTTTAGATATGCTATCTAGCTGATTTCCTGCTAGCTGAAGTAGTCTCAGCCTGCTACTTCTCTGCCATCTTGACTCCTCTTGCATTACTTTTGATGTATTCTGTTGGTCCATCAGTCAAAGTCCAGATTTGAGGAGAGGAAGAACATTGACTCCACCTGAGGATAGGAGGGTATCAAGTAATTTGAAGGAATGTTTTAAAACTGCTACGTGTTTCTTCAGTGAAAATAACCTTTTTTTTATTGTAATATTTGTTCATTGATTCATTGATTCACCCATTCATTCATTCATCCACTTATTTAAAAGATTTATTTATTTGAACCAAAGAGAGAAGGTGAGTGAGTGAGCAAGTGCTGGGAGAGGGGCATAGAGAATCCCAAGTAGACTCTGCATGCTGGTGTGGAGCTTGATTCAGGGCTCTATCTCAGGACCTTGAGATCAAAACCCTGAGATTGTGACCTGAGCTGAAACCAAGAGTCAGGGCTTTACTAACTGTGTTACTAGGCATCCCGACGTTTATTTTCATCATAGCAAAGGCCAAAAAATATAGAAAACTTCTGGGACCCATTTGATAAGAAGTTTGGAAAAACACTCAGTCTGCTTAGTAACACTATCCTGTGTCTAGTCATCTGTCTGGTCATGTCTACCTTTAATGCAAACTTGAGTACGCCAACCACACATTTGTGTTTTATAAAGAAGATATTTATATTTGAGATTTAGTATGTTAATTCTTTATGTTTCCTTTCAGTGTTTTTGTTAATCCTAGTGTAGGCCTGGAATTGATTTGGGGTGTGTGTGTGTGTGTGTGTGTGTATGAGAGAGAGAGTATGCATGTAAGCGCATGTGTCCATGTGCACACACACATTGATCTTTATGGAACACTCTTTCACTCTTTCATTTTTTATTTTTCCATGACCTTTCACTGTCTTTAAGTCAAATCCTCTTTTCCTCCAGGCTTGCAATAGTTATTCAAAAGGAGCAGTGGGAATCTTCTTTTAGGGAAGATGGTGAAACCACTGAGAGTACTATATTTCTATTTTAGAGTTCAGAATCTTAAAACAGGAAAAATACTTTGAAACTCATATAGTTTAGGTGTTCATCAGCCAATTACTTGAATTCCCTCCACAACATTTCCTCCAGGTAATTATCTGGCTTACACCAGAAAGATCCAGCAATAGAAAGCCTCCTAGTCTTGTGTGGTACACAGTGTCAGCTTCATCTTTTCAATCTTTTCCCCTTGTTGAACTAAATAAATTTGTATCCCTGTAACTTCTTAATATACCAAAACTTCTAAACCTTCTTACCCATAAAAAGCCTTCAGAATTGAAAATATTTATTATGGCTCTTTCTTATTCCACTGATTTTTCTTACTCCAAACTAAACAGTCTTATTTTTTTCAACTGTTCTTCTTGACATAGTTTCAAATGACTTTCCACCTAACCACTTACCTCAGAATATATTCTGGTTTATTGATGTCCTTAAATATTGTTTTTTATTTAAGAAGAATATAACATAATTGTTAAATACCAAGCAGTATTTAAGAACTCAACATAGCAGTCCAGAAGCAGTCTGACAGGGAATTCTTCCATAATTTCCTTAGCTGTCTATTTTCAGGTTAGAACAGTTTGCAAAGTGGCTTCTTGGAGTTCCAGTAGTCTTGGTAGGATCTGTTCAATCTTTTCCTCATATTTTTTTCTCCTTCAAGGTTGTGGATTTGAAACCTGGAAGAGGAAAAGAAGTCTCTGTCATCTATTTATTTATTTATTTATTTAAAGAATCTATCTATTTATTTATTTATTTATTTGGCAGACAGAAATTGCAAGTAGGCAGAGAGGCAGGCAGAGAGAGAGAGAGAGAGAGAGAGAGAGGAAGCAGGCTCCCTGCTGAGCAGAGAGCCGATGCGGGGCTCGATTCTAGGACTCTGGGATCATGACCTAAGCCGAAGGTAGAGGCTTTAAACCACTGAGCCACCCAGGCGCCCCCTGTCATTTATTTTTAATGCAGTGAAAACCGAATTCCTTTTTCTTCTAGTCTATTCACAATTTACCATTTTGAAAGGCAATGAAGCATTTAGGAGGCTAAATGACTTTCCAACTTTATCATTCTTTTCTTTGTCAAGTTCTTTGAAAGCCTAAGGCATATAGGTGGCATAACAAGAGACATATTTTAAGAAACTTAAAGGTAAATTAGTGAAGGATTTCTTAGTAAATGTACATTTTATATATTTTCAAGTGACCAATTAACAATACTGCATAAAGACAAAGAAAAGGAATGATATCCGTGTACTGGTTTCTGTGTTTAATTGTAAAATAATGTTAAATGGCTGGTTGGTCACATGCTGGAATACTGAATATTGAGTCTTAATGTCCTTGATGTAAGATAGGATGTATAATATTCATGCTTTTGGGCTATCTTCATCTCCCCACATCAATTAATTTCTAATTGTTTAAGCTAATGAGTTAAATTCCCCAAGTTAGTTGTGGATATGACCCTTCAAAGAGACAACATGGAGGCAAATTTTTCTTGCATATTTGTCATGATTTTTTTTTCAATTTACTTTTTGTAAAATTGACCATCCATTTATGTCAGGGACATATTTGGTATATATGTAGGTACAATGCTAAAATTTCTTAATTGTTAGTTGATTGTGAGGTATATTTTCAGTTTTGAAAATGTTAAAATTGGTAAGAAAAGGCAAGGAAACAGCATGGTTAGTTTAGAAGTCACTATTATTAAGTATGGATGCTTACAGTTGCCAGTCTATGCCTCCTTTGCTATAGTAATGTGATTCTATACATATATCACATCATCAGGGCCATTTGTGGTATGGAATGAAAAATATTATGACAGTGTAACAAGTTAAGCAGTTGTTATAAAACAAATTGTTACTGTGCCTATCCTGCCCATGGAATGTAGAGACATTACTTCATTGACCACTGATCTGGAAGCCCTTTCTTAGAAAACCTGCATAGAACCTGTGCCTACCAGTTTTCTTAAATAATGTAAATACAGAACTAAAAGCTTTCATAATGGAAATGATGGTAGAAAAATTTGGTTCAGATTAATATGAAAACTGTAGCTGATAAACAGTTGCTATTCCTCTAAGAAGAAGAATTCCTGCTAATCCATCTTGAATTTGCCAACCCAAAGTATAAGTAAAGTACATCTGCTACTGGTTTGTCCTAGATGACTTTATCCTGTTTGAAAATGGTAACTTACTTTGTAAATAATACATGAAAAACTTGATTATATCTAACATGCAAGGCATGAATCCAAGGAATACTGTTCTAGAAAGGAAATCAAAAGGCAAACTGCACAGCATTTGGGTGTAACCTTTAGGGATTCCTTTGTTTCTTTTTATACATGATTACCCTCCGCATGAACCATTTTAGTTGTGATAGATTTTAGGTAGCCCTATTTTATGAGTATAAAGCAGAGTAACTGAAATTTTAGTTTGAGGTACGTAGAAATACAGAATTTGAGAATTGAAATTACTGGTTCTCTACACAAATGTCATTTATGACTCTTAAACATTTCCAGAGGTGGAAAATTTTCTAATCTTGTGGCTAATTCCCTTTTTGGGAAATTGTAGTTGAAAGGTATTTTTCACAGTAGACTAAATATGGCACCTCTTGAATTTACCTTTTACTCTAAGTTTTAATCTTTCTACATGAATATATATATATATATATATATATATATATATATATAAATTTTTACCTATTTAAAGATAAACATCATACATTCTTTTTTTTTTTTTAAAGATTTTATTTATTTATTTGACAGACAGAGATCACAAGTAGGCAGAGAGGCAGGCAGAGAGTGAGAGAGAGGAGGAAACAGGCTCCCCACTGAGCAGAGAGCCCGATGCGGGGCTCAATCCCAGGACCCTGGGATCATGACCTGAGCCAAAGGCAGAGGCCCTAACCCACTGAGCCACCCAGGCGCCCCTAAACATCATACATTCTTAAATATTCTTTTGCTAGAAACAAATTTTTTTTCAGCTGTTTTTTAATGGCAGTTTTGATTTTTGTTTTACATCTTCTAGTCACTGTTTTTCTTAAAATATTAATACTGTTGTTGGACATTTGGGATAATACCATGAAGAGTCAGTGATTTTTCTAACAAACTAATTTTCATTCCAATTTAAATGAAAAAATAAATTCTAATTCTTTTCTTTTTTAATTTATTATTTTTATTAACATGTAATGTATTATTTGCCCTAGAGTTACAGGTCTGTGAATTGTCAGCTTACACACTTTGCAGCACTCACCATAGCACATACCCTCCCTAATGTCCATAACCCAACCACCCTCTCCATACCCTGTCTCCCCTCAGCAACCCTCAGTTTGTTTTGTGAGATTAAGAGTCTCTTATGGTTTGTCTCCCTCCTGATCCCATCTTGTTTCATTTTTTCCTTCCCTCACCACCCCCCCCCCCCACTCTGCCTCTCAAATTCCTCATATCAGGGAGATCATGTGATAATTGTCTTTCTCTAATTAACTTATTTTGCTCAGCATAATATCCTCTAGTTCCATCCACATCATTGCAAATGGCAAGATTTCATTTCTTTTGATGGCTGCATAGTATTCCATTGTGTATATATACAACATCTTCTTTATCCATTGTGATGATCAGAGTCAGTAAAATATTAAAGGTCCATAATGATTGAATTGTATATCATACTATTAGAGTTAAGTATAATTAAGTAGTTATTATGTTCTAATTCTTGATTATTATTATTTCATGTGGAAAATAGATGGTAAATGTCTATTAAACAGAGCAACTAATTAAAAATTCCATATTCCATGCCTGTTTTTGGTAAAAAGAGCTTATTGGAAGTATAAGAAACATAATTGAGCAAGCAACTCAAATTCTGGGAGTTGGACTTCAACTGAAGTTTTATGTAAATTTTATATGATATAGAGCTACATGTACTCTCCAGTGATAATTAGCTCCCATATTATACTATTGAGCCTCCATTTTGCTCCACTGAAATGTTCACATTCAAGATATTTCATGGTAATTATTTCAGTGATAGTTAAACAGAGTTTAGGATTTTTAGTATTTTTTTATGATATTATACAAGTGATTCATTCTTACTCTCAGGATGTGAATGAGGAAGCATGCTATTGGCAGCTATCTTTCAACTGAAGGAAGCCAGCTTGAGGATGAAGCTTAAACATGCAAAAGGGGAGAATAGAGAAAAACCAGGGGTGCCTGGGTGGCTCAGTCATGATCCTCAGGTCCTGGGATAGAGCCCCTCCTCAGTCTTCCTGCTCAATGGAGAGCCTGCTTCTCCTTCTCTCACTACACCCTGCTTGTGTTCCCTCTCTTGCTGTCTCTCTCTCTGTCAAATAAATAAATAAAATTTATTTTAAAAAAGGGAGGGGGGAGAGAAAATCAAAAGAACTGGAAATTTTGCCGTGAACCCAAAGCCTGATTACTTACAGAGTTTTCAGTTATATAACCAATAAATTTCCTTTATTGGATAAACCAGCTTGGGTTTAATTTATTTTTACTTAGAACTTTACTTGGGTTGAGTTTATTTTTACGTTTTTGCTAAGACAGTGGGTGAAGGTACTGATAATTTGAGCTGTAGAGGAGCCCAGAGTATAAATGATGATTAGCCTCTCTCTTATCTGTAAAAAACTGAAAGAGAAGTAATCTACAGAGATTTAGTGATTATATAATAAGACAAACTACAGTTTTTACTATTGTGTATAGGATCGCAAATATTGGCAAAGTGAAAAGGAATTCTGAGAGCCACTGAAGGGATTATGTTAGAGAACTAAATTTAGATGGATTCCTGCTTTGTCATAACACTTTTCATCACTTGATATTATATACTTTTATTTTGTCTTTTTTCTCATAAAATGTAAGCTCAACAGTGGGGATTTTGTCTGATTCATTTACTCTTATATTTCTAGTACCTAGGATTAGGATTGGCACAGATATTGATATGTATGAATGAAGGGATGAATTTCTGAAAAAACTGAAGAGCCTAGCTCAGATTGGATAGTATGAATGTATGGTGGAAAATATTGACCCAATATCATAGATCTTTCAGAGAATATTCTTTAACCTGGGTACATCAGACTCAGTGATTATGGAGTGGCACCTCTCCCAGTGCTTGGCTCTTAGTGAATGGTAAACAAATTTGGTGCTGTACAGTGTGATACAGTGGGTATGCCAGAGGATGGATGGTGAGGAAATCTAGCATGCCAGCCAGAGTAATACTGATATGACTAACTACTTTGTCCAAGTAGAATAAATAGGGAAGCAGTTTATTAAAGTGATTTGGAAGTCAAAAGTAAAACTACATCAAAGTAATGTGATATTGAAGGCTTGGCTTTAAAGTTCATGGCATAGTTTTTTAATTTTACTGGAGAAAATATATGTACTACTAGATAAACTGCTTAAATATAGCTTGCTGAAGGTAAAAAGTAGTAATAATGAAGCAAAATAAGGTCACAAAGAGATCACCAGAAAAATAATATAGCCCAAAGACCCTTAGAAACATAGATGGACATGTATTTTGAGTATTGGTGATACTGGCGCCCAAGAAAATTTGCTATTAGGACTTATTTTAAATATGGAGGAAAGGAACAGAGAGAAAGTTCTGATTTCAATCTGTATTAAAAAAAAACAGAAATAAAAAAGCAGTGGAAGGAATTTATGAAACTGGCTGTCATGTTTAAATTTAGTTAGTAGGCTAAAAGAAGGTTCAAAACAATGGGCTATACTGTTGTAGCTGCTTATTTTTGCTGGGTCTGTTGGCAAAAGTCTCTCATTTCTTCACACTTACTTTTCAAAGACCCTGGAGTCCCAGGTTTCATTTAGCAGACTAACAGCTTTCAAATACTAATTATGTGTCTGTCTCAGCTTCTGGTTCTCCCTTTCCCTTTTCATCCTTGCCCTCTTGTTATTTTTTTTTTAGTTCCCTTCCCCACCTATTCCCCTACCTCTCACCTTTCTTTCTTTTCTCCTATTCAGTTTCTCTCCTGATTACAGAAGATGTCAGCTATAAAAATCATCCTACTCATGTGAAACGTGTTTGGTGATGAAGTCTGGATATTTCACAGGGGATTCTGTTCCAGGGTGTCCATCATGCTGCATAGCACATTGGTTTTGAGCGTTGGGATCATCTTGAAGGGATTGAATATAATTAGTTTCTTGGTGCCTCTGGAAACTAGGAGCTACTCTATGAATCCAGACAATGTCGTAATAGAAAGATGACTGTCATTAGACCGACCTCATTAAAATCCTAGTTTCTTTTTTTTATTAGCTATATCATGTCAGATATGTAGCCTCAGTTCTATGGGTTTCAGCTTCCTCATCTGTAAAATAAGACTAGTAATACACACCTTAAAGTATTTTGTGAAGAATAAGTGACTAAAGCCTGGAAAGTGATTAGTATAGTACCTGGCATTTGGTAAGCATTCATTAAATGATAGCTATTCTCACTGTTTTCTTGGGTTGATTCTAGTTTCATGGATCTCCTACCAGTGTCTGGCTCAGACCAAATAAATGGCACTGCTCTTCTGGAATCTGAATCGGACTGGATAAGGTGTGTGCTGCTGGACATTCTGGGCAGAAGGATATGCTTTTCTGATAGTGGAGATATTGGTGTCTGAATGGGTACGCTTCAAGTGACTTGCAGGATAGCCTTGCTAAAATTCTCTTTTGGGTAATATGGAGGTCATATGGTAGTCCCTTCTTATCCATGATTTTGCTTTTCACTGTGTCAGTTACCTGAGTTCATTAACAGTTTGGAAGCAGATGATCCTCCTTCTGATGTACTGTCAGAAGATCAGTAGTAGCCTAACACTTTGTCACAATGTCAACATCATCCACCTCATTTCATCTCATCATGTAGGCATTTCATCATCATACTTCATCACAAAAACTGTGAGTACAGTACATTAAGGTATTTTGAGAGAGAAATAGATGATATACAACTTTTATTATAGTATATTATTATAATGTTTTTTCATTATTAGTTATAGTTGTTAATCTCTATGTCTAAATTATAAATTAAACTTATAATAGACATATATATATATATATATGAAAAAATAGTAAATATAGGGTTTGATATTATTTACAGTTTCAGGCATCCACTAGGGGTCTTGGAATGTATCTTCCACAGCTAAGGGTGGGAACTATTGCATATGGCTTTGTTGAATTAATTATATCACAGATGTACCTACACAGCAACTGGTGACCTCTTTGGCTCGTGCCAGTGTTACTTACTTTCTTAAGGCATTGGTCATTGACATCTTAGTTTCTTTTTCATGCCTTTTTATCATGTCATTTTTTTTTTAAAGATTTTTATTTATTTGTTAGAGAGAGAGAGAGATACAGAGCGCAAGCACAGGCAGACAGAGTGGCAGGCTAGAGGCAGAGGGAGAAGCAGGCTCCCTGCCGAGCAAGGAGCCCGATGTGGGATTCGATCCCAGGATGCCAGGATCATGACCTGAGCCGAAGGCAGCCGCTCAACCAACTGAGCCACCCAGGCGTCCCTATCATGGTCATTTTTTATTATCAGTTAAAATCTCTATGAATTCAGATGATTTGACTCATAAGCTTGCATAGTTTGCACTTACAAGTGCATTTGTGCACTGAAAATGCACTTGTAAGTAGTGCATTTTTTTATAGAGCCAGTATCCCATTGCAGAGTATAGAGTTTTTTTTGAAGTATGTGTTGCTTTCATTTCATTTTATTATTTTATTTTATTTTTACTTAGCATATAGTGTGCAATATAGTGATTCAGTTTCAGGTGTACAATATAGTGATTCAGCACTTCCATACATTACCTGGTGCTCATCAAAAGTGCACTCCCTAATCCGCATCACCTATTTCACCCATCCCACCCACCTCCCTCTGTTAAACAACCATCAGGTGGTTCTCTGTAGTTAAGAAGTCTGTTTCTTGATTTGCTTCCCTGCCCCTGCTTTTTTCCCTTTGTTCATTTGTTTTGTTTCTTAAATTCCACATCTGAGTAAAATCACGTGGTATTTATCTTTCTTTGACTGACTTATTTTGCTTAGCATAATACCCTTCTAGCTCCATCCATCTCATTGCAAATGGCTGAATAATGTTGTTTATATATATATATATAAACAACATTCATCCATAATTCATCCACACCTCTTTTTATCCACTTGTCAGTCAATAGACACTTGGGCTATTTCTATAATTTTGCTGTTGTATGTAATGCTGCTATAAGGATTGAGCTGCCTGTATCCCTTTGAATTAGTACTTTTGCATCTTTTGGGTAATTATCTAGTAGTGTGATTGCTGGCTTGTAGGGTAGTTCTATTTTTAACTTTTTGAGGAGCCTCCATACTGTTTTCCAGAGTGGCTGTACAGTTTGCATTCCTACCAAGAGTGCAAGAGGGTTCCCCTTTCTCCTCATCATTGCCAGCGTCTGTTGTTTCTTGTGTCATTGATTTTAGTCACAGAATATAGAGCTTTATATTTTATTAGAGTATCACATATAAAACCATCTCGTTATTCAAATATGGGAAATCTAAGACCTATGAGCTTCTTTATTCTTTTTTGGTGCACAGGCTACATGGCATAAAACTGGAAGGTCTTCATAGTAAATTTAGATGCATTTTTTCAGTTCTAGGTTTCCCAAGAATCAGAGCTCAAACTTAAAGTTGCAGAATATGGGTCATAAGTACGTTTTGAATTAATGTCAACACAACATGGTAGTTTTTTTCTTTCTTCCATGTTTTCATTGGTATGCTTTTAAGATAGAACAGGGATAAGATTATTGGTGAGGTGTTCTCTTTGAACCTTGCTGATAGCTAGACCAATCCTTATTTTTTTCTGTTTTCCATCAAGAAAGTTCTTGTGTTTTTTAACTGTATCTGAAGTCTTGTATGAGGCTCAGTTTAACTCCTCAGATCCTATATTTCATGTATCTCTATTGCTGAGGATGGGGCACACAGCAAAGTCTTGTTACTTTTATAGATGTAAATGCTATTCTGGTTAGCATAAATTAGAAGAGCATCCACAATCTTGAGATAATTGGCAGTTTATTTGTTTTCAGTATTTCAGTATTTTTGAGATGAAGGTTGACCTTTAAGTTTTTTGGTTTTAGAAATTTGGAAAACAGTGTGGAGATTCCTCAAGAAATTAAAAATAGAGCTTCCCTGTAATTGCACTACTGGGTATTTACCCCAAAGATACAGATATAGTGAAAAGAAGGGCCATCTGTACCCCAATGTTTATAGCAGCAACGGCCATGGTCGCCAAACTGTGGAAAGAACCAAGATGCCCTTCAACGGATGAATGGATAAGGAAGATGTGGTCCATATACACTATCGAGTATTATGCCTCCATCAGAAAGGATGAATACCCAACTTTTGTAGTAACATGGACGGGACTGGAAGAGATTATGCTGAGTGAAATAAGTCAAGCAGAGAGAGTCAATTATCATATGGTTTCACTTATTTGTGGAGCATAACAAATAGCATGGAGGACAAGGGGAGAAAGAGAGTAGAAGGGAATTGAGGGAAATTGGAAGGGGTGGTGAACCATGAGAGACTATGGACTCTGAAAAACAATCTGAGGATTTTGAGGAGCGGGGGGTGGGAGGTTGGGGAAAGAAGGTGGTGGGTATTATAGAGGGCATGGATTGCATGGAGCACTGGGTGTGGTGCAAAAACAATGAATACTGTTATGCTGAAAAGAAAAAATTAAAAAAAAAAAAAGAAATTCATGATATATGAGAATGTAATAGTTTGCCTGGCTTTCAAGACTCACATTTAAAGAAATCTGCTACTACTCTACTTCCTGTTCAGGTTTAGGCTTAGCCCTAGTTTATATTCTAGGTACAGTACTTTCATAAGTCAGAGGATCTTTATAAAAACTGTAAAAATAACTAATTGGCTAAGTTTAAATACATGTTGCCCTCTATTTTTGGCACCCTGGCCTTTAAATGATTTCATTTTCTTTTAAAAATTACACCAAAATTATTTGGCTTCTGTCGTATATTCTGTACCTTCAGATGGGCTGCTGCTTAGTACTGTAGTTATATGGTGTTAAGTTCTTACCTTTCGCTGAAGTGGGTTGAATTTCTTACCTTGAACCAGAGTCCGTCAGTAACTTTGTTCTTGACATCTGTTGTTGGCTATCACCAGTGTCAACTGACTTTCCTATTTGAGTGTCTTTCACCTTTTGTGTGAGTTTTTACTTACCGATCCACCATGGCTTGGATATCAAGATGAGTATTTTGCTTAGTGATATTTATACCCCACCCATTCCTTTTTCTCTTGAATTGATGCCCACAGCTTTGCTTTGCTATGTGGGCCTGGCCTGATCTTTTATATGAAATAAAAATATTCCTCTAGAGGCCAGGATCATCATTTTGTTGCATCTCCAAAATCTTCCATTAAAACAAATCAACAAATCCAATAAGCAACATTTTCCTCAAGCCCTACCACAAAGCCAACTCTAAAAGTATTGTCAAATGCTGCAGCATTTACTGAAATTGTTGAGATAATAGCAGAACAGTTCAATTGCATACCACAATGCAAAACTTCCTAAAATAACTTTTTCTTCTTTCCCTTTTTTCTCCTGATATCCTTTTGTCCTCTTTTCTTTCTCCACAAGCCACACCTATAAACTCCCCTATGGAGTATCCTTTTATTGCCGTTAGTACTGGGATCTTTCCCCTCAGCTGGAGTACTTCACTCAGCAAAATAAGAACTAGTGACAAAGAACTTTTCTAGCATGTTTCTTGGGAAATTTGGTATGTCCTACTCAAAGAAAAGCCTAAATAAAACTGCTGAGGTGCTTATGGTCCAGAGGTAGCTGACTTTTGAAAAAAGTGTATATTATTTAGTCTTTATGAATGTATGTCTTAGTGTTTAGGTATGAATGTGTATATACATATGTATGTTTTATAAATCTGAGATTATATCAGCTATACTGTTTATAACCTGACTTTTTACTTAATAAAAACATCATTTTTATCATCATTCTTTCTTCAGTAGTCTTTTATTACATACTTTAAATTGTTTCAAGAATTGTACTGTATGGATATTTCATGATTTACTTAATATGTCATCTTGTTGGCTTGTTTAGGCTGTATACAGTTTTTTTTCTTGTTGCAAATTATTTTGCAGTGAATCTGTACTTTATTATTTCCTTAAGATAAACCAGTATAAGTAGAATTTCTAGCTGAAAATGTGAATATTTAAAGTTTGATCCATAAAATGAAATTGATTCCTGAGTTATTACACCAAAGAATGCTCTCACAGCATGTGAGAATGTCCATCCTCTGCACTCTCACCTACAGTATGTATACCTCTTTCTTGATTACTGTTTTAGATAGGAGGAATGGTGACTTGTGATCTGATTCTATACTGGTTTTTCCTTTTGCTTACTTATTTTATTCCATAGTTTTTTTTTTTTCATACTAAGGTTATTTTTCTTACCAGCTTTGCTAGTCAGCTATATCAACTAAAGCTTAAATACAGTTCCCAAAATAACATGAGCAAGATGAATTTTTTCAAATTGATTTATTTTTTAATTCTAGTGTAATTAGCATGCAGTGTATTATTAGTTTCAGGTGTGCATATATCTGTATATCTATAACAATTCTATACATTGCTCTGTGCTCATCATGGTAAATGTACTCTTAGTCCCCTTCACCTATTTCACCTCCCCCCCATCTCCCTTCTGGTAACCACCACTTTGTTCTCTGTATTTAAAAGTCTGTTTTTTGTCTCTTTTCCTTTGTTCATTTGTTTTATTTCTTTAATTTCACATATGGGCAAAATAATATGTTTGTCTTTCTCTAACTAACTGATTGCACTTAGCATTATACCCTCTATATCCCTCCATGTCGTTGCAAAAGATAAGATTTCATACTTTATGGCCAAGTAATAGTCCATTGTATATGTATAACTACTTCTTCTTTATCTATTTGTCTATTGATGAACATGGGTTCCTTCCATATCTTGGCCATTGTAAATAATGCTGCATTAAATGTAGGGGTGCACATATCTTTTTGAATTAGTGCTTTCATTTTCTTTGTGTATATACCCAGTAGTGAAATTACTAGATCATATGGAAATTCTATTTTTGATTTTTATGTTATAAATGCTTATATTTAAAAAAGTTCAAATAAGTAACTTAGCATTATACTACAAGGAACTAGAAAAGAAGAAACTTATCTGAAATTTAGTAGTGGAAGGAAATAACAAAAATCAGAAATAAATAAAATAGAATAAACAGTAATATAACATTGAAAGTAATGACCAGTTTTGCAAAACAAAACAAAACAAAAAACCCAAACCAAAATTGGCAGTGCTTTAACTACATTAACTAAGGAAAAAAATGCTGAAAAATGAGAAATGGAAGAGAAAACAATACAATAGATATCACAGAAATACATAGTGTGATAACAGATTACTATAAGCAATTATACACTAACAAATGAGAAAACTTAGAAAAATCCTTAGGTAATTCCTAAAAATGCACAAGTTACCAAGATTGAATCATGAATTTTGAATCTAAGAAACAGGAAATCTGGTGCGCCTGAGTGGCTCAGTGGGTTAAGCCGCTGCCTTCGGCTCAGGTCATGATCTCAGAGTCCTGGGATAGAGCCCCGCATCGGGCTCTCTGCTCAGTGGGGAGCCTGCTTCCTCCCCTCTCTCTGCCTGCCTTTCTGCCTGCTTGTAATCTCTGTCTGTCACATAAATAAATAAAATCTTTAAAAAAAAAGAAACAGGAAATCTTCTTAGACCAATAACAAGAATGAAAGTTGAATTAGGAATCAGAAATCTCCCAGCACAGAAAAGCCTAAGACTACATGGTTTCATTGATGAATTCTACCAAACCTTAAAAAAAATGGACAGTCTTTATCAAAATCTTACAAATAATGGAATAAAGGAAACGTATTCAAAATCATTCTATGAGGCCAGTGTTACCCTGATATCAAAGAAGGATAAAAACAATACAAGAACAAAAATGTCTAGTCTGTCCAACATAAATATTGTTATTCCACCTCTCTTTTGACATCCATTTTGATCATAAATGTTTCTTCACCCTGTCAATTTTGATATGCAGGTATTTTTAGGTCTAAAATGCATCTCATAATTCACATAAAAACCACTCACTTAAGGTTCTGAGTCATTGGGTTTATCAAGGACAAATGAACTTTACTGGAAAGTTAGAGGCAAGGATACTGATTAAGGACCCCTGTGTACTGGCTCTTTTCCTCCTTAGATGTGGATATGGTCTTGACAAAGCTGTTTAATGTTAGAACAAAAAGATCCTATTTTTTTTATGGATGAGGGTTGGAGGAACTTACACTAATCATTATTACACTAATAATGATTAGTGTAAGTTCTTTTGGAGGGGTAAAATACTGATGGCATATAGCAAGCATTCAGTGTCTCAGAATCTGTGCACATACTATTGCTAACAGCTACTACTGCTGTTTCTCCATCTCACCCTGAGCAAAGGTGAAATTTGAACTCCATTATGCTGTCTTGGGTCCTGCTTTCTGTGGCCATGTTGCTTCCAATAAGATCTTATATCCTTGGCTTATTAGTCATGAATGCAATCTAACCTCATGTGGTGATTGCATGATGCCTTTTTTCTTTTTCTTTCTTTTTTTTTTTTTTTTTTTTTTTACCAATTCATAACTTATCAGAGTTAATAACTGTATAGCAGGAAATTCCTTTTAATAAAGATTTAATTAATGGATAAAATGGTAATATTTGGATAAAGTTTAATATATAATGTGCTTGTTACTTTGTTTTCCATTTTATACATGGATTCATATTTATTTTATTTCATATAAAAGTTGGGTTAACATTCTTACACATTTTAATTTTAATTCATAATTTATTTACCTTCACTGTTTATGTCCTTCCACATTAGTCATATACACCAATTGTGTTGCATTAACAAAGTGCTCCCAAATCACATGATTTAACACAATACAGATTTATTTCTCACTTATGGCTAAATGTTCAAAAGTAGTTCTCTTAACTAAATGAAATATTATAGATATAAACAAAGACACGTTTTCTACCCCTTTCTCTTTACATCTATTTCTATAGGTGACCAGATATAACTAAAGTTGGTAAAATTTATGATAACTTTGAATTTCTACAAAAATTGTGATTTTGGTTAGAATTCCAATAATTTATACTTTAAGAGGGGATAATTGCTACTGTTACTGATTCTTTCTATTCCTAAATATAGCTCTCCAGGTTTTTAAGTCTTCTTTTATGTCTTTGAATAAATTATTAATTTAACCATTGCATTTTTGCATGTAATTTATTAAATTGTATTTTTAGTTACCTTATATATTTTTGATGAGTTTTAAGAAGAGTCTGTGGCAGGCTTTGTGTATTGGTTAATCTAGTAGCAATTCTTTTAATTTAAAAAATTTTTTAAATTAACATATAGTGTATTGTTAGCTCCAGGGGTACATATATGTGAATCGTCAGGCTTACACACTTCACCACACTCATCATAGCATATACCCTCCCCAGTGTCCATAACCCAACCACCCTCTCCGACACACCTACCCCCAGCAACTCTCAGTTTGTTTTGTGAGATTAAGAGTCTTTTATGGTTTGTCTCTCTCCCAATCCCATCTTGTTTCATTTTTTCCTTTTCTATCCCCCAAATCCCACACTCTGCCTCTCAAATTCCTCATATTAGGGAGATCATATGATAGTTGTCTTTCTCTGATTGACTTATTTTGCTCAGCGTAATACCCTCTAGGTCCATCCATGTCATCGCAAATGGCAAGATTTCATTCCTTTTGGTGGCTGAATAGTATTCCTGTGTGTGTGTGTGTGTGTGTGTGTGTGTGTGTGTGTGTGTGTGTATCTATCTATCTATCTATCTATCTATCTCACATCTTCTTTATCCCTTCATCTGTTGATGGACATCTAGGTTCTTTTCATAGTTTGGGTATTGTGGACATTGTTACTATAAACATTTGGGTGCACTTGCCCCTTCGGATCACTACATTTGTATCTTTAGGGTAAATACCTAGTAGTGCGATTTCTGAGTCATAGGGTAGCTCTATTTTCAACTTTTGAGGAAGCTCCATGCTGTGGTCCAGAGTGGATACACCAGCTTGCATTCTCACCAACAGTGTAGGAGGGTTCCTCTTTCTCTGCATCCTCTCCAGCATCTGTCATTTTCTGGCTTGTTAATTTTAGCTATTCTGACTGGTGTGAGGTGGTTTCTCATTGTGGTTTTGATTTGTATTTCCCTGATACCAAGTGATGTTGAGCATTTTTTCATGTGTCTGTTGGCCTTTTGGATGTCTTCTTTGCAGAAATGTCTGTTTATGTCTTCTGCCCACTTCTTGATTGGATTATGTTCTTTCAGTGTTGAGTTTGTTAAGTTCTTTATAGATTTTGGATATTAGCCCTTTATCTGATATGTCTTTTGAAAATAACTTCTCCCAATCTGTCAGTTGTCTTTTGGTTTTGTTAACTGTTTCCTTTGCTGTGCAAAAGCTTTTGATCTTGATGAAACCCCAATAGTTCATTTTTGCCCTTGCTTCCCTTGCCTTTGGCGATGTTCCTAGGAAGAATTGCTGTGGCTAAGGTTGAAGAGGTTGCTGCCTGTGTTCTGCTCAAGGATTTTGATGGATTCCTGTCTCATATTGAGGTCTTTCATCCATTTTGAGTCTATTTTCATGTGTGGTGTAAGGAAATGGTCCAATTTCATTTTTCTGCATGTGGCTATCCAATTTTCCCAACACCATTTGTTGAAGAGACTTGTTTTTTTTTTTTTTCCATTGGACATTCTTTCCTGCTTTGTCAAAGATTAGTTGACCATAGAGTTGGGGGGTCTATTTCTGGACTCTCTATTCTGTTCCATTGAACTGTATGTCTGTTTGTGTGCCAGTACCATATTGTCTTGAAGATGACAGCTTTGTAATAGAGCTTGCAGTCTGGAATTGTGATGCCACCAACTTTGGCTTTCTTTTTCAACATTCCTATGACTATTGGGTATTTTCTGGTTCCATATAAATTTTTATTTAGGATTATTTGTTGCATTTTAGGATTTGTTCCATTTAGGATTTGTTCCATATCGTTGAAAAAAATTGATGGTATTTTGATAAGGATTGCATGAAACGTGTAGATTGCTTTAGGTAGCATAGACATTTTCACAATATTTGTTTGTCCAATCCATGAGCATGGAACATTTTTCCATTTCTTTGTGTCTTCCTCAATTTATTTCATGAGTACTTTATAGTTTTCTGAGTACAGATTCTTTGCCTCTTTGGTTAGGTTTATTCCTAGGTATCTTATGGTTTTGGGTGCAGTTGTAAATGGGATTGACTCCTTAATTTCTCTTTCTTCTGTCTTATTGTTGGAGAATTGAATTGAACTGATTTCTTTGCATTGATTTTATATCCTGACACTTTACTGTATAAGTTGTAGAAAACTTGAAGTGGAGTCTTTTGGGTTTTCAACATAAAGTATCATAACATCTGCAAAGAGTGATAGTTTGACTTCTTCTTTGCCTATTTGGATGCCTTTAATTTCTTTTTGTTTTCTGATTACTGAGGCTAGGCCTTCTAGTACTATGTTGAATAGTAGAGGTTATAATAGACATCCCTGCCATGTTCCTGACCTTAGTGGAAAAACTCTCAGTTTTTCTTCATTGAGAATGACATTTGCTATGGGTTTTTCATAGATGGCTTTGATGACATTGGGGTATGTACGCTCTATGCCTACACTGAAAAGTTTTGATCAAGAAAGGATGCTGTACTTTGTCAAATGCTTTTTCAGCATCTATTGAGAGTATCATATGGTTCTTGTTCTTTCTTTTATTAATGTATTGTATCACATTGATCAATTTGTGGGTGTTGACCAACCTTTCAGCCCTGGAATGAATCCCACTTGGTCGTGGTAAATAATCCTTTTAATCTACTGTTGGATCCTATTGGATTCTCTTTTTTGATGGCCTCTTTATATGGTTTTGGGATCAAGGTAATGCTGGCCTCAGAAAATGAGTTTGGCAGTTTTCCTTCCATTTCTATTTTTTGGAACAGTTTCAGTAGAATAGGAATTAATTCTTTAAATGTTTGGTAGAATTCCCCTGGGAAACCGTCTGGCCCTGGGCTCTTATTTGTTGGGAGATTTTTGATGACTGTTTCGATCTTACTGGTTATGGGTCTGTTCAGGGTTTCTATGTCTTCCTGGTTCAGTTTTGGTAGTTTATATGTCTCTAGGAATGCATCCATTTCTTCCAGATTGTCAAATTTGCTGGTGTATAGCAGCTCATAATATGTTCTTATAATTGATTGTATTTCTTTAATGTTAGTTGTGATCACTCCTCTTTCATTCGTGATTTTATTAACTTGGATCCTTTCTGTTTTCTCTTTGGTAAGTCTCGCCAGGGGTTTATCAATCTTATTAATTCTTTCAAAGAACCAGCTCCTAGTTTTGTTGATTTGTTCTACTGCTCTTTTGGTTTCTGTTTCATTGATTTCTGCTCTGATCTTTATTATTTCTCTACTCCTGCTGGGTTTAGGCTTTCTTTGCTGTTCTTTCTCCAGTTCCTTTAAGTGTAGGGTTAGGTTGTATTCTTGAGACTTTTCTTGTTTCCTGAGAAAGCTTGGATTGTTATATACTTTCCTCTTAGAACCGCCTTTGCTGCATCCCAAAGATTTTGAACAGTTGTGTTTTTATCTTCATTTGCTTCAATGAATTTTTTAAATTCTTCTTTAATTTCCTGGTTGACCCATTCATTCTTTAGTCAGATGCTCTTTAGCCTTCTATAGTCTTTAGAACACAAGTGTTCTAGTATTTGAGTTCTTTCCAACTCAAGTTCTAACTTCAGAGCATTTTGGTCTGAAACATGCAGGGAATGATCCCAGTCTTTTGGTACTGGTTGAGACCTGATTTGTGACCCAGGATGTGATCTATTCTGGCGAATGTTCCATGTGCCCTAGAGAAGAATGTGTATTCTGTTGCTTTGGGATGGAATGTTCTGAATATTTCTGTGATGTCCATCTGGTCCAGTGTGTCATTTAAGACCTTATTTCCTCGTTGATCTTTTGCTTGGATGATCTGTCCATTTCAGTGAGGGGGTGTTGAAGTCCCCTACTATTATTGTATTATTGTCGATGTGTTTCTTTGATTTTGCTCTTAATTGGTTTATATAGTTGGCTGCTCCCATGTTAGGGGTATAGATATTTAAAATTCTTAGATCTTCTTGTTGGACAGACCCTTTCAGTATGATATATCGTATATGATATGATATATATATATATATACATATACGATATGAAGTATCCTTCTTCATCTCTTATTATAGTCTTTGGCTTAAAATCTAATTTGTCTGATAAGGATAATCCTGATAAGGACTGCTACCCAGCTTTTCTTGATGTCCATTAGCACTTTAAGTGGTTTTCCACCTCCTCACTTTGAATCTGAAGGTGTCTTTGGGTTTAAAATGAGTCTGTTGTAGACAGCATATCAATGAGTCTTGTTTTTTTTTTTTTTTTTTTAATCCAGTCTGATAAGCTGTGTCTTTTGATAGGGGCATTTAGCCCATATATGTTAAGGGTAACTTAACATACTGAAAGCTATGAAGTTAATGCCATTGTATTGCTTGTAAGGTGACTGTTACTGTATATTGTCTCTGTTCCTTTCTTGTCTACTACTTTGTGCCTCTCTATTTGCCTAGAGGACACCTTTCAATATTTCCTGTAGAGCTGGTTTGGTGTTTACTTATTCTTTTAGATTTTGTTTGTCCTGGAAGCTTTTTATCTCTCCTTCTATTTTCAATAATAGCCTAGCTGGCTATAGTATTCTTGGCTGCATGTTTTTCTCATTTAGTGCTTTGAATATATCATGCCAGTTCTTTCTGGCCTGCCAGTTCTCTGTGGATACGTCTGTTGCCAATCTAATATTTTTCCCATTGTATGTTACAGATTTCTTGTCCCAGGCTGTCTTCAGCAATTTCCCTTTGTTACTAAGACTTGTAAGTTTCACTATTAGATGACGGGATGTGGACCTATTTTTATTGATTTTGAGAGGGGTTCTGTGCCTCCTAGATTTTGATGTTTGTTCTTTTTGCCATATTAAGGAAATTCTCTACAATAATTCGCTCTAATATACCTTCTGCACCCGTCTCTCTTACTTCTTCTTCTGGAACTCCAATTATTCTAATATTGTTTCATCTTATGGTATCATGTATCTCGAATTCTCCCCTTGTGGTCCAGTAGTTGTTTGTCTTTGTTTCGCTCAGCTTCTTTATTCTCCATCATTTGGTCTTCTGTATCACTAATTCTCTCTTCTACCTCATTTTTCCTAGCAGTTAGAGCCCTCATTCTTGATTGCATCTCATTAATAGCTTTTTTGATTTCGGCTTGGTTAGATTTTAGTCTTCTATATCTCTAGAAGGGCTTTTATTTCTCCTGACAGATTTTCTTTAATGCCCTTCATGCCTTTTTTTGAGACCAGCTAGCACCTTGAGAATTGTCATTCTGAACTCTAGATCTGACATATTACCAATGTCCATATTGATTAGGTCCCTAGCCTTTGGTACTGCATCTTGTTCTTTCTTTTTCTTTTTCTTTTTATTTTTTTGCGTGTGTGTGTGTGTGTGTGTGTGGTGAGTTTTTCTGCCTTGTCATTTTATCCAGATAAGAATATATGCATGAGAAATGGCATATGAATGAGAGATGCCATACTAAAAGGATGGCAAAGACCCCAGAAAAATGTATGCTAACCAAATTAGAAGAGACACCAAATTGGGAGGAGAAGAAAGGGGGTAAAAAAAAGTTTAAAAAAATTAAAATAAAAAATATATATATATTAGACTGGTGAATAGAACAGAGACAACCATTTGATTTTGGGTTTATTTTGGTCTCATAGAAGAAACTACCTCCCAAAACTTTTTAAAGAAAGAAAAACATATATATATATATATATATATATATATATATATATATATATATGATGAAAGGATCTAATATGATTGTAAGGATTAAAATTTTAAAAATTCTAATAAAAGGAATGGATAAGTTGGTTTGAATTTCCTCAGGCTGGAGACTAGAACAAAGCTCTGTGCTAGATTTAGGGTTTATTTTGATTAGAAGAAATTGTATCCCAAAAATTTTTTAGTGGGAAAAACTCTATATGTATACAAAAAAAATTGAAGTTATATACAATGAAGGATAAGATATGATTATAATAATAAAGGTTTAAAAAGTTTTTTTTTTAAGAAAGGTATTGTTTTTTTTTTTTTTAAGATTTTATTTATTTATTTGACAGAGATCACAGGTAGGTAGAGAGGCTGGCAGAGAGAGGCAGGCTCCCTGCCAAGCAGAGAGCCCGATGCGGGACTCGATCCCAGGATCCTGAGATCATGACCTGAGCCGAAGGCAGCGGCTTAACCCACTGAGCCACCCAGGTGCCCCAAGAAAGGTATTGTTAAGATAAACTAGTTAAAGAGCATTAAAAGAGGAAAGAGGAAAAGTTAAAACAATTAGAATAAGAAAAAAGTAAAATTAAAAAAATTAATTAACTTTGCAAGACTAAGGAATCATGGGAAGAAAGCCATGAATTCCATGCTTTGCTTTCCCCTCTTCTGGAATTCTGCTGTTCTTGATCAGTGAGCTTGGTCTTGGCTGGATGTTCTTGGTGATTTCTTGGGTGAGGGGCCTGTTGTAGTGATTCTCAAATGTCTTTGCCCAAGTCTGAATTTTGCTGTCTTTGCTATGGGCCCAACTAAGTAATCTGTTCAGATTCACTCTTGGGAGCTTTTGTTCCCTGAATACTTTCCATAGAGCTCTGGAGGATGGGAATGAACATGGCGGCCTCTCAGTCTCTGTCCTGGAGGAGCTGAGAGCTGATGGCCCCACTCCTCAGTGCGTCCTTTGAGAAAAACGCTCAATCACTCCTATCTTCCTGGTCTCTGGCCATGCTCCGAGCTCACCTGGCTTGTAACTGAGTGTTTCTGTCTTTGGCACACAATCCTGTTTGGAGTCTCCAAACCCAGCAGATTCCTGTCTCCAGAGAAGGAAGGTAAGTCTCTCTGGATCTGCCACTTGTGGGGTTCCTGCTCAAAGAGCCGTGGTCTGACTGTGCTATGGATCACAGTTTAAGGTAACCTCAAGTTGAGAGCTCACTCCTTGGCTCCTTTTCTGTAGCCAGCTTCCACGCTCTGATACCTTTGAGCTCTGCTACAGTCAGACACCCCTGATCCTTCTGTGACCCTGTGGGACCTGAGACCACACTGTCCACATGAGGGCTCCATCCTGGTTAGCCTCTGGAGCAATGTCCCTCAGTGGAGCAGACTATTAAAAGTTCTGATTTTATGCTTCATTGCTCCACCGCTTGCTGGGAGCTGGCCTCTCCCCACTGTGGTCTGTCTTCTGGTTGCTTTGGATTCACTTTTCTACACATCCTACCTTTCAGAAAGTGGTTGATTTTCTGTTTTTAGAATTGCTTCTCTTCTACCAAAAACCAAAATCCTGTTGGTTTTTGTGGGTGTTCGGAATGGTTTGATAACTATCTAGGTGAACTCCTGTGACCTGATGTCATCTCCGTTTGCTACTCCTCTGCCTTCTTGACTCCTCTCCTCTTAGTAGCAATTCTTAGTCCTGCAGCTTGAGTTATCCATATGACCTAGTTCTGGTCAATGGCACTTAAGTCCAATGGAGAGATTATTAGGCAGATATTTTTTGTTTTCTGGAAAAAGGTATGTTACTGCTGATATCCTTTTCCTTTTCTTCCTGTTTGTGATGCAGGTATGAAGTCATGATGCTTAGAGATACTTCACCTATCCTGTGAATAAGAAATGACAAAACATACATATAAAAACATGGCAGTCTGACAGATGGAAAAAGCCCTCAGGTACTTGCTGACATTGTGGAATAACTGAATCACGTGCAGATTTTTTGACATGTGAGAAAAATTAACCTTAATTTGTTTAAGTCACTGTAATTTTGTTTTCCATTTCTTTCAGAACAAACCAATTCTGATATAGTGGCTGTTTTTTACTAAATGTTTGCATTGTTTGTTGTTAAGAAGCAAATTAATTACTCTTTTCTTATCTTGTTTTTAGCAATCCTCTTAATTTTTATTTATTATTTATTTACTTATTATTTCCAGTAAGTTTCAGTTCTCTTGAATTTTTAAATTTTTAAATTATACCATATATTATGAAGTATGGCAGTGTTTATAGGAATAGCCAGGACAAGACACCAAGAAGTACAAACTGAAATGGTTTTTCTCTTTCTTTGGCTTGGACACATTAAGGCTGACTGACTTTTTTCTAACTGGAATTAATTTCATACAAGATTATAAAGGTTTTTGAGTTTTGTCATTGTTCCTATGTAAACATACAACAGATTCCAGCAGTGAAAACAGTTCTATAATTTCAAATGTTTGTGACATTCATTAACAGTTTATCACTAAAAATATCTGCTTTTAAATAAAAAATCAGGACATTATTTAACTCAATTATTGTGCATGTGTTTTAAAAGAGAATATTCCCCAAGCTCCTGAACAAATGATATGGGGATACATTTTTTAGATTCTTAAAATGCAGATATTCTTAAAGTGTATGTTTGCCAATAATACTAAAGGGAGGATGGTTGAAGAAAACTTTAGGAAGTATGGTGTTGTAGATACCAGTTATGAAAGAACTTACCTTGCTTCCTGTTGCTCAACATGCTTGATTTAATAGACCATAGAGAGATCTGAATAGAATTATGGAGTTAGATTTATTTGAAATGCATTTACAAATGGTTGAAGGACAAATGTGAATTCTACTTTTTGGATACATTATTATTTTTATTTTAAAATTCAGAGACTGTCTGTAGTTATATTTTAATTATAACTTTAGTTTTACGTTTTTTTAACTTAATTTTTTTTAAATTTTTTTAATTTTTAATTTTTAATTTTTTTTTTTTTTTTTTTGGAGACCCAAGCTGAGACTAGGGTCAGTTTTATTATACTCAGTGATGATGTTTTGACGTGGACTTGTTTTGCGGAAATGTTCACGTTAAAGCAGTTTAATTTAAAGCATACCTTTTATGGCACTTTACCCCTTTTCCTTGGTTGTCAGAGAATGTTGGGGCACTTTAGAGTCCTGTGAGTAAATTTCTTCCAGCCTGACTTCTTGTCTAATGAGTGAATATTTCTACTGTTAATTTGGCTGTCCTTAAGTATCATTAAGATGTCATTTTTTTGGTTCTTACTTATTCTTTAAGTTTCTGCAGAAGTTTGTAATATTGAAACTCTGGGTCTCATCCTCTAATAACTTTTCTATCAGCTTTTATGACTATAAGCTATTCTGCATTCCTTTTTATTTTTTGAACTATTCCTTCATTTCTGTTGCTTTTTAGACTTCTCCCTCTCCTTTTATTCCTAAGCTTATTTATAAAGATCTAGACCCCTGACTTACTGTGCTTTTTCTTAGTACAGATGTTTTTTTGCATAGAGAATTGATCGATTCTTTTATTTTTGGTTCAAATATGCTAATTTTGGCTAAATATATACATATCTCTAGGGTTGACTTTTCACTTGATCTTCAGTTATTTATATCTGATTTCTTCCATGATTCTTATTATACTCATATAATCTATAATCAGTCTAAAAATAATTTCATCACTCCTCACCTAAAGTATATATCTCCTAATTGATACCATCATTTTCCTGGTCACTAAAACTTGAAACAACTTCATCTCGATTTATCTCTTTTTTATATCTTTATATACTCTAAAGTTTATACATTTTCCTTTAAAATACCTACTTCACACTTTGGTTACTTTCAATTTTCTGTGCTACAATCCCAGTTTAGTGTTTAATCTCTTTTGAGTCTTTCTTGAATCACTCTTTCATAAAATGTGCTACATATTCTGGTTATGTTAATCATTTACAGAAATGCCTTCGCAGAGTTACTTTCCTACTCAGTAATTTCTTTAACGATTAAATTAAATTATCTGCTCTTGAGAATAAAGATCAGTGAGTGTGTATATATAACAGTAAAAATGATCTAAAATGAAGACCAGAGAGATAAAATATACAGAACTTCAGTGAGTTGTGAAAAATACCCTAGAGATTGATATGTGTAGAATTAGAGTCCCAGAAAGAGAAGAGGGTTGGGAACCACAAAGAAGATTTTAAGAAAAATGACCTAAAATTTCTTAATATGATGAAAAGTATAAATTCACAGATTGAAGACTTACAAATCCTGAACAGAAGAAACATTAAGCTACATCAAGCCACATTATAATTAAATGGATAAAAAGCTAGTGATAAACAGAAGATTTTAAAACATCCAGAGAAAAAGGTACATATGTACAGAAGGACAAAGATAAAAATAATGGAACCATTTCAATAAAAGCTATCAAGCTAGAATACAATGGAGCCATAGTTTTAAAGTACTAAATACCTCAGTTCTTGCATGGTATATCTTTTACCATCCATTTCTAGGGATATAGCTGTATCTTTATATTCAAAATGAGTTTCTTATGGGCAAGGTGTAATTGAGTTTTGCTTTTTAAAATTTAAACTGATAATCTTTGCCCTTAAATAATAATTTTTAGACAATTAAATGTAATTATCAGTATGATTGGGTTGAAATCTACCATTTTGATGCATGTTTGCTATGGATATCTTATTTATTTATTTTTCTCTTTTCCTGCTTTATTTTGTATAAAATGACTTTTTAAAAGAATTCCACTTTATCTTCATTCTTGGCTAATTAGCCATACATATCTCTTTATTTTGTTGTTTTTACTTAAAGTAACAACTGCTTCTCCTGAAAGAAAGATGCTATCGACCTAAAAGTCTGTATTCAGTTAAAATTATTTTTCAAAAAAAATTAAAAAAAATTTTCAAATATGAAAGTTCATTAAAGACTTTTATGGAGAAAGAAAAGTGGAGAGAATTTTTTTTTTCAGTAGGCCTGAATTTTGGAAGTGTTAAGAGGAGTTTTTCAGGCAAAAAGCAAAATTAAATCAGATGGAAAATTGGCTCTACATGAAGGAATGGTGAGCTCCAAAATGGATGAAAAATAGGTTTGTATAAAAATATGTTTTCTTCTTTTTAAGTATCTTTAAAGGATAATTTATTGTTTATTTTTCTTAATGTATTTTTAAAGATTTTATTTATTTGACAAAGAGAGAGAAAACAAGTAGGCAGAACAGCAGGCAGAGGGAGAAAGAGAAGCAGACTCTCTGCTGAACAGGGAGTCTGATGCAGGGCTCTATCCCAGGACCCTGGGATCATGACCTGAGCTGAAGGTAGATGCTTCACTAACTGAACCACCCAGGTGCCCCAGTAATTTATTATTTAAAGCAAAATAGATAAAAATGTATTATGGAATTTATAACATCTGTAGAAATAAAATGTAGAAATGAGGAAATAAAAAGAAAAGAGGAAAACTATGGAAGGATAGTATTATAAGATTCTTAAACTTTTAAATGGAATTTGTTATTTAAACAATTCCCCAAAGCACACACCTGTACCCCTGGGGTTAAAAATATATGTTTATAAAAAATAAAAAATTAATTAAAAAAAAACAATTCCAATATTATTTAAATGTAGACTGTGGTAACAAAAAGTGTATTTTAAAACCTAGAACAACAACTAAGAACAATCACAAATTGAAGAGGTATAGCTAATTAGCTATAAATCAAAAATAAAATGTAATCTTAAAGAACCACTAATTTATTTAAAATAAAGCAGGAAAGGAAGAATAGTTAACAGTAAGACAAAACCAAATAATGAAATGGTAGATTTTAATCCAACTAGATTGATAATTACATTAAATGTAAATGGTCTAAACATGACAAGTAAGGGCAGAGATGATCAAAATGGATTAAAAAAGCAATACTCAACTCTTTTGCTATGTACAAGAAACCCACTTTAGACATAAAGACATAGATATATTAAAAATTAAAGGAAACAGTGGAGTAGTCATATTTATTAAAATAGACTTAAAGCAGGAATATTACCAGAGATAATGTAGAATATTCTGTAATAGCAAAAGGATACACTGATCAAGGGACAATACAATTCAGAATATATGTGTATGCACCACATTATAAAGGCTGAAACTACATGAGGGAAAAAAAAAACAGATAAATAAGTGATTAAAAAAGGAAATAGATAAATACACAATTATAGTCACATATGTTATTAATTCTCCTTCATTAATGTATAGAACACATAGACAGAAAATCAATAAGTATATAGAAAACTTGGAAAATACTAATAATCAACTTTACAGCATTGGCATTATAAAAGTCCCACCAAATGAGAACAGAATATAAAAGCTCTTCATTATACATAGAAAATTTATGAAAATAGATCACATTCTATACTATAAAGGAAGTCTCAGTAACTTTTATTTTTTTTTTATTTTTTTATTTTTTTAATTTTTTAGATTTTATTTATTTATTTGACAGACAGAGATCACAAGTAGGCAGAGAGGCAGGCAGAGAGAGAGAGAGGGAAGCAGGCTCCCCGCTGAGCAGAGAGCCCGATGTGGGACTCGATCCCAGGACCCTGAGATCATGACCTGAGCCGAAGGCAGTGGCCTAACCCACTGAGCCACCCAGGCGCCCTCAGTAACTTTTAAATACGTTTTCACACTATAACAGAATAAAACTAGAAACGAGTATCAGAAAGATACCTGGACTATCTCCCAGGTGTTTATTAATCAAATAACACAGAGCTAAATAACTCAGGATCTCAGAAAGAAAAGAAACATATTAGCAAATTTTTTGGACTGGATTATTACAACTTCCCAAAATTTTGGGGAAGCTTAGAGGGAAATTTATAGTTTTAAATACTTTTATTAGAAAAAGAGATCCTCAAGAGGTCTGTAACCTACAATGGTAGAAACATTAGATTGGCAGCAGTCCTGTCCACAGAGACTTAGCAGGCCAGAAAGGACTGGCATGATATATTCAGAGCACTAAACGAGAAAAACATGCAATGAATAATACTATAACCTGCTAGGCTGTTATTGAAAGTAGGAGAGATAGAAAGCTTCCAGGACAAACAAAAATTAAAAGAATTTGCGAACACCAAAAGAGCCCAAATAGAAAGGTGTCCTCTAGGCAAATAGGCACAAAGTAGTAGACAAGAAAGGAACAGAGACAATATACAGTAACAGTCACCTTACAAGCAATACAATGGCATTAACTTCATAGCTTTCAGTAGTTACCCTTAACATATATGGGCTAAATGCCCCTATCAAAAGACACAGCTTATCAGACTGGATTAAAACAAAACAAAACAAAAACAAGACTCATTGATATGCTGTCTACAACAGACTCATTTTAAACCCAAAGACACCTTCAGATTCAAAGTGAGGAGGTGGAAAACCACTTAAAGTGCTAATGGACATCAAGAAAAGCTGGGTAGCAGTCCTTATCAGGATTATCCTTATCAGACAAATTAGATTTTAAGCCAAAGACTATAATAAGAGATGAAGAAGGATACTTCATATCGTATATGTATATATATATATATATATCATATCATATACGATATATCATACTGAAAGGGTCTGTCCAACAAGAAGATCTAAGAATTTTAAATATCTATACCCCTAACATGGGAGCAGCCAACTATATAAACCAATTAAGAGCAAAATCAAAGAAACACATCGACAATAATACAATAATAGTAGGGGACTTCAACACCCCCTCACTGAAATGGACAGATCATCCAAGCAAAAGATCAACGAGGAAATAAGGTCTTAAATGACACACTGGACCAGATGGACATCACAGAAATATTCAGAACATTCCATCCCAAAGCAACAGAATACACATTCTTCTCTAGGGCACATGGAACATTCGCCAGAATAGATCACATCCTGGGTCACAAATCAGGTCTCAACCAGTACCAAAAGACTGGGATCATTCCCTGCATGTTTCAGACCAAAATGCTCTGAAGCTAGAACTCAGTTACAAGAGGAAAGTTGGAAAGAACTCAAATACTAGAACACTTATGTTCTAAAGACTATAGAAGGCTAAAGAGCATCTGACTAAAGAATGAATGGGTCAACCAGGAAATTAAAGAAGAATTTAAAAAATTCATTGAAGCAAATGAAGATAAAAACACAACTGTTCAAAATCTTTGGGATGCAGCAAAGGCAGTTCTAAGAGGAAAGTATATAACAATCCAAGCTTTCTCAGGAAACAAGAAAAGTCTCAAGAATACAACCTAACCCTACACTTAAAGGAACTGGAGAAAGAACAGCAAAGAAAGCCTAAACCCAGCAGGAGTAGAGAAATAATAAAGATCAGAGCAGAAATCAATGAAACAGAAACCAAAAGAGCAGTAGAACAAATCAACAAAACTAGGAGCTGGTTCTTTGAAAGAATTAATAAGATTGATAAACCCCTGGCGAGACTTACCAAAGAGAAAACAGAAAGGATCCAAGTTAATAAAATCACGAATGAAAGAGGAGTGATCACAACTAACATTAAAGAAATACAATCAATTATAAGAACATATTATGAGCTGCTATACACCAGCAAATTTGACAATCTGGAAGAAATGCATTCCTAGACATATATAAATACCATAACTGATGGACACTGGGGATGGTATCTGCTATGATAAGTGCTGTGAATTGTGTAAGACTGGTGAATCACAGACCTGTACCCCTAAAACAAATAATATATATTAATTTAAAAAAGGGAAAAAAAAGGTCCTCTAAATGGATGATCTAAACTTATACCTTAAAACATATGGAAAGTTAAGAACAAATTAAAGACAAAGTGATAATGAAATAATTATAAAAAGAACAAAACTGAAATATAAAACAAATTCTAAGGAATGTTAAAACCAAATGCTAGGCACCTGGGTGGCTCAGTAGGTTGAGTGTCTGCCCTTGGCTCAGGTCATGATCCCAGGATCCTGGGATTGAGCTCTGTGTCAGGCTCCCTGCTCAATGGGGAGTCTGCTTCTCTCTCTCCCTCTGCTTGTGCTGTCTTCTCAGTAACTTTCTCAAAAAAAAAAAAATCTTAAAAAAAATAAATAAAATGCTTTTTGAGGAAGTGTTAATAAGATTTATAGTCCTCTAGTCAAAGTTATTAGTTAAAAAGAAAGAGACAAATTACCAATATCAGGAATGTAAGAGGAGGAATCCTTACTTATGTTACAGTCATTAAATGGATAATAAGGTGATACTATGAACAAATAACTTTATGCCATACATTCCACAATTCGGAGATAAATAGGAAGTCTTCTTGAAAGATATAAACTACCAAATTTACTCAATAAAGAAAATAGATAATGTGAATATATACATATATATATATGAATTTGTAGAGAAAATCTCCCTTTACTCAGATGGCTTCTCTGGTGAATTCTATTAAAATTTAATCTATAGAAAATCTTTCAGTGGAAGAAAGGAAGGGACTTCCAATTTATTTTATGAAAACAATATTACTCTGGTAACAATACCAGACCAAGATATTACAAAAAAATAAAATGATAGATGAACATGCTTTATGAAGACAGATGTAAAAATCCATGACTAATTTTTAATAAATTAAGTCCAACAAAATATAAAAGGCACAGTACATCATGACTAAGATAGTTTTACTCCAGGAAAACAATTGTGGTTTATCATGGTGAATCAATAAATACAATTCTTATTAATAGAATAAAAATATGATCTTAATAGCTGCTGAAAAAGTATTTGGTAAACTTAACACCCATCCATTCATAAAAAGAACTCTAAATAAAGTAAGAATAGAAGGAAACATATTCAACTTCATAAAGGTCTTATACAAGAAATTACAGCTATTTTCATTCATGATTTTGAAAGGCCAATGCATTTCTTTAAGATTAAGAAGAAGTCAAGTATATCCTCTCTTACCGTATTGTTACTGAATATCCACACTGTTACTGAAATTAAATGGCGTATGTCTTGGAAAGGAATAAATAAAACTGTATTTCTTTGGAGAAAATTTGGCTGTCTATGGAGAACACATAAGGAATTTATAAAGAAATTTCTAGAACTGATGTGTCCCAAGTTAAAATGTCAATATAAAATATCAGTTGTATTTCTATATTAGCAACAAACAATTAGAAATTAAACAATAAAACCATTCACAATGGTATGATAAAAGTATGAAATAATTAGGATTTAATATATAAAAATATGTACATGTGTGTGTACTGAAGATTAAAAAATATTACTGATGCCAGTTAGAGTATATCATATAAGTGATATATACTCTGCTAATGTATTGGAAGATAATATAATGTGTCATTTTTTTCTCAAATTGGTATGTTTTTTGGTGTAATCCCAATAAAAATTCTAGGAACTTTATTATTTTAATATAGCACCTGGCATCCTGATTCTAAAATACATATGGAAATGCAAAGGATCTTGAGTAACCAAAACAATATGGAAAAGAAGATGAAAGTTAGAGGATTTATGCTACCTAATTTAAAGACTGACTATAAAGCTATAGTAGTTTAAACTGTGTTATTGGTGTAAGGACAGATCTGTGGAAAATGTAACAGATAAATTGCCAGAAATAGACCCACGTATATACGACCAGCTATTTTTCAACAAAAATGCAAAGGTGATTTAAAGGGAGAAAGGATGTTCTAGGCAACAAATGGTGTTAATTAATGATTTGATATGTATTTGTAAAAAAACAAACCTTGGCATGACCTTTATATGTCCCTTATCTCAAATCATATAAAAATTTGTACTCAAATTAGATCACCAATCTCAATACAAGAAATGAATCATAAATTTTCTAGAAGAAAATAACGAGAGAAAGTCTTTGTTGATGTTGTGTTAGGCAGAAACTTTTTTTTTGAGAAGGTGCAAAATACAAGAAACATAAAAGAACACTTTGGTAAGTCGTGCTTCATTAAAATAAAAGGCTGCTTATTTAAAAGACACTTTAAAATGAGATTGGAAGCCGGGGGCACCTGAGTGGCTCAGTGGGTTAAAGCCTCTGCCTTTGGCTCAGGTCACAATCCCAGGACCCTGGGATTGAGCCCCCCATCAGGCTCTCTGCTCCACAGGGAGTCTGCTTCCTCCTCTCTCTCTGTCTGCCTCTCTGCCTACTTGTGATTTCTTTCTGTCAAATAAATAAATAAAATATTTATAAAAAATGAGATTGGAAGCCATAGAATTGGAAGAAAATATTCATGGTATATATATATCAAAGAAAGGACTTGAAGCATAATACATAAAATCTTTTGCAATTCAAGAAGACAGAAACTTTGATAAATGAATGGTCAAATATTTGGACAGACATTTTACCAAAAAGCTGTATCAGTGGCAAGTAAATAATGGAAATTGTTGATTGACATAATTTGTTATAAGAGAAATATGAGAATAAAATTAAATGCCATATCTACCTGGTAGAAATTTTGAGTGGCTGTAGTTATCATGACTTGCTAATTCCTTTGCTAGATATTTACCCATGAGGGATGAAAATATATGTCAATGCAAAAGCTCTTTGTGAACATGTGTAGCTTCTTTATGTATAATAGCTCTAACCTGAAATTAATCTCAATATCACCCGGTGAATGGACATGCAAATCATGGTATATCCCTATAGTGGAATACCACTCAACAATAAAATTTAACAAAATCAGTGATACACGCAATAATACTAATATCAAAAACTTTCTCCTATGTGAAAGAAGATAGATACAGAAGAGTAGGCAATGTGTGTTTTTATTTATATGACATTTTAGAAAGGCAAAACTACAGTGACATAGAGAAGTTTGGGTATTGCTAGCCTGTGATAAGGGGATCTGAGTGCAAAAAGGAATGAGGGAATATTTTTTAGGTTATGGAAATATTCTGTATCTTGATTTTGGTGGCTATTACATGACTATATACATTTGTCAAAATATTGAATTTTATCCCTAAAATTGGTGAATTTTATAGCATGTAATTTAATTTCAATAAAATTGATTAAAAATACAGGGTAGAAGGTATTTCTGTAGTATGCTTCTTTGAGACACTATTTTTGAAAACATGTTTTGGAGTATTAAAATGCATTTGTATGAAGGTTGGAATATTACTATATTGATTTAAGAAATATATTTATTTGCATTAAGACAGTGATATGGTTTCTGTAAAACTGTATGACTGTAACTCAATGACGTCTAAATAACTAGATTCTTTTATTTAGGCAGCACAGAGGTACAGGCCAGAGAAAACTTGAAGAAACTTGTGACAGAATGAAGACATTTTATGAATTAGCTCAAATGAGAGGCAATAGGTTAATATTTAGATATGAATACTAAAAAAATTCTTGTATGTATAATCAGAAACATATTTTTTAAAATATCTGTGCCAAACCCCAGTGAAATACTAGGAGAGACAAGCATGGACTAGGGTCATCAAATCTCTAAAAGATATGAAACCCCCAATATGGGTAGGTCATCTGGTGTTAGGAGGAAATTCCTGAGATGGATTGACAAGGAAATATGACACCAAGCTTTAGTTTAAAAATCTTAGTGAGGAAGCTGGAGAGAAGGCTGTCGTGACAGAGAGAACCCTCATCTTTCTTTATTTCACACCACCAGCTAGCTATATCCAAGTTTCCAGCCACACACTCTCAGGCTAAAACAATTGCTGGCAACTTCATTTTTCTTTGCTGATGTATAATTACTTATAAGTTTTTGTGTGGATACATTTTTCCCTTTCCATTGGCATTTTTGAGTTTTAGATTATTAGATTCTATCCCTCAATGTGAACTGCTTAGTGGTTTATTGGTTTGTTAGGGAGAAGTGTGGCCACTGCATCTGGAAGATGCCAGTGTGGTGTACGTAAACCACGATGAGGTTTTAGCTGAGGGTGGATGGTATGTTAGCTTTGGCCTTGAGTTCTTGAGGGATCATGATTAAAAGTTGTTCAGGGAGACATATTGCTGTTTTTAGGTTGCCAATTTTGTGGCTTTCCTGTGGAGTTGGACTAGTTTTCATCAACAGCTGTGGTTAATTTTCAGAAGCCAGGAGTAGCCATTTTGGAGGCAAATCTTTCCCTTTCTTTGAATGGTGAAAGAAGTTTTTGACTCTTTGGTTGCTGTGGTGTATACTTTTAAAAAAAATTTCCTTAATTGAGAACAGATTAGACATGATATGCTAGGACTTTGTATAAGCTAAGGAGAGGCCTAAATGATATTTTCTGACATTTCATGTAACCAGTGAGGATTCTCACATTAATGGTGGGGAAGAGGCCATTTAGGTGAGATGCAGAGACAAGAATAGATAATGATTGGTTGATGGTTAGTATTTGTCCATAGATGTCATTTACCATAGCTCTGGATATGGGTTTTAGAAAGTTGGGGCGCCTGGGTGGCTCAGTGGTTAAAGCCTCTGCCTTTGGCTCAGGTCATGATCCCAGGGTCCTGGGATCGAGCCCCACATCGGGCTCTCAGCTCAGCAGGAAGCCTGCTTTCCTCCTCTCTCTCTGCCTGCCTCTCTGCCTACTTGCGATCTCTGTCTGTCAAATAAATAAATAAAATCTTAAAAAAAAAAAAAAAGAAAGTACATGACACCATTCCTTGTAAGTAGGAAAGTGGCTGATTAGATTTTTCATTTATTTTAGGTACAGTTTACATACAGTAAAATTCATCCTTTTAGTGAATGTGCAGTCTGAGTTTTGACAGTCATGGTAAGTGCCGCCGTTACAAGTACAGAACCATTTCATCACCTCCACAAATTCTCTTGTTCTTTATTGGCAACTCTTTCCTATTTTTGTCCCTATAGTCTTGCCTTTTCTAGAATGTCATATAAATTCAATCACATAGTATATGGATTTTTTAGTTGGCTTCTTTAAGTTAGCATAATGCATTTGACTTCATATTGTGTATGGTGAATGCATTTATATTGGCGAATGATATTTCATTATATAGACGTACCACAATTTATTTATTCACTAGTTGGAGGATATTTGCATTGTTTTAGATCTTGGGGATTATGAATAGGTTGCTATAAATACCTGTGTGGTGGTTAGTTTTAGGTGTAACTTGGCTGGGCCACAGAATGCCCAGATATTTGGCCAGACATTATTTTGGGTATTACTGTGAGGGTCGTTTGGATGAGATAAACATCTAAAATTGGTGGATTTTTGAATAAAACAGGTAATTCTCCATAATATAGATGGGCCTCATCTAAACACTTGAAGGCCTGAGTAAAACAAAAAGGCTGGCCTCCTACACAAACCCCAACCCCCTACCAATACAGAATTATCCAGCAGAGTACCTTTGGATTTCATCTGCAACATTGGCTTGTCCTGGTTCTACGTTAGATGATGTAGAATTGGAACATTAACTCTCCTGAGTCTCCAAGCCGGCTAGTTTCTATATAATTGTGTGAACCAATTCCTTATAATAAATCTCTCCCTATTATATACATAAATTCTATTTGTTCTGTTTCTCTGGAGAACCTTAATATAACCCATATACAAGTTTTTGTGTGACCATAACTTTTCTTCTCACTTGGGTAAATACCTAGCAGTAGCATTGCTGGGTCATATGGTAATGATATGGTAATGCATATTTAACTTTATATGAAACTTGATAGACTTTTTGTAAGGGGCTATAATTTTTTGCATTCCAAGCAACAATATATGAGAGTTACCTTTGCTTTTCATCCTTTCCAACATTTGATGTCAGCATTTCACTTAAAAAATTTTTGTCATTTGGGGTTCATGGGTGGCTCAGTCAGTTAAGCATCTGACTCTTGATTTTGGCTTAGGTCATGATCTCAGGGTTGTGAGATAAAGCCTCACATTTCACTCCATGCTGAACATGGAGCTTGCTTAAGATTATCTCTCCCTCTCTCTCCCTCTCTCTGCCTACACCCATGCCCTTTCTCTCTCTCTCAAAAAAATTAGTCTTTCACAATTGGGGTATAGTAATATCTTACTGTATATTGTGGTTTTGAGTAAGGGTATGATAACTTGCAGCTGATTTGGAAGAGCTCTTATTTTCTTAGTTATCTTTATATCCGATATTGGCCCTTGGTTAAGATAATGATGAAATCACTAGGTTATGATCTATAAGTTGTTGTTTTGAACCTAACACATCCATGGAGTGGTTTTAAAGTATGTTCACAAATTACTTGATATGTTTCCCTTCAATAGGTAAAGCTTATTCCCCCTACTCCCCATAGAGTAGGTTAACTGGCATTAGTGATCCACTTTTAATGAATAGCATATAATGAAATTGATGATGTATTGATTTTAAAGACTGAAAGACTTCCTTCTTCCTTCTGGGATTACTCCCTCTGGGGAGAGCCAATAAACTGCCATGTTGTGAAGACACTCAAGAAACCTGAGGGAGAGGTTTTTTGTATAGAGGAACTGAGGCTATTTCTGAGAACCAGTATGGAATTGAAGCCTCTTGTGTCTCATGAATAAGCCATCCTGGAAGTTGATCTTCCAGCTTCAGTCAAACCTTCAGATTGTTGCATCCCCAGCCGACATCTGGAGTGTAACCTCATGAGAGACAGATCCACCTGAGCCCCTCCACCCAGCTAAGCTGTTCCTGCATAGAGACTATGAGATAATAAATGTTTGTTGTTTTAGCTGCTGCACAGTGGAGTAATTTCTTCCACAGTAATAGATAACTAATGTAGATTTTGGTGCTGAATTTGGGGTGCTATTATAATGAATACCTAAAAATATGGATATGGCTTTGGAATTAGGCAGTAAGCAGAAGTTGGAGGGACTTTGTTATAAATTATTCTGGCAGAGTCTGGGGTACTCCTCCAAAATTATTGCTCTTGTGTTTTAGCTTTGTTGTAAATATTAGGCTCTACCTGATTTTAGTTTCTTTTAAATAGATTTTACAGTGACTGACTCCAATTATGTGCAGAGGACCATTTGTTTTAGGACTTTAAAAATGTCATACAGTTACCAAGTAAAATCATAAATCATGAAACACCCTTATCCAATTTCTTAAATATCTTCCTTTTAATGATTACCGTAACAGTAGGAAGTCCTTGTCTCAATTTTTGTTTAAATTTTAATCTCAGTATGAGGTTTTAAAGTAAAATACTTGAATGGCAATAACTGATTACCTGGTTCCAAAGGACATTTTCCAAAGCCATCTCTTGGGCATAATCCATGCACCCAAGTTCTCACAGAGTAGGAGATTTACCACTTAAGGAGTTTAGTATCTTTGGTGTATAGTTTACATGTACATTCTTTAAGCTTCAAATTTAATTTCTTTGGCAATCCAAGCTATTCATTGTATGGAGAAGCCAGATTCTCCTTCAGTCTGGAGGCCCTATACTATACTAATATATCATACTTGCCTTCCATCAATTCCATAGTGCTACATAAATTGTTGAGTTCTGCTTTTTGGCTCTTTCCTGGCCAAGGTGTGAAGAGGCCCAGGAGAGAGAGGAAAGCAAATCAGAATGTATATACTGTCTTTTCTTCTTAATAACCATATCTGACTTAATCATTGGCAGAGCTGAAGCACCCCCTTTCCCATGATTGCTTCTTACTTCTTTCTGTTCTGGGGGTTGTGATGCATATATTTAAACTTGTATTGAAACATTAATATCCAGAATTGACAGAGAAAGAGAGGAGAGTACTATGGAGCGGGTACCATGTATTGTTTATATCACATAATAGCTTAAATATGTATCAGATTGGTTGGCACAGTTTGGCTAAACTTGTGGTATTAAGTACTGATCAGGATCTCAGTAAGTTCAAACTATAACTACCAGCATGTCTCAACTCAATTTGGAAGAAATTGTTGAAGGTAATTCTCATGGAGTATATGAAATTGATCCTTTGTACTTGGATAGAGAATCTGGCTGGTTTCCTGCAAATCTTCTGGCAGAATATGGTATACAATATTCAATAGTTTGAATATTAGCTCTGGACCCTTGGAAATCTATTGAGGTAGGCATACAAGACATATTGCTAGAACCGAACTCTGTTTTTGTGGAAAGCCAGTTACTTTGTTCTTTATTATCATGTGCTCATTGTCACTTAGTGCCTTATATCATTGATGGGTTCAGTAAGTGGTGAAAATTACCTGGCATGAAATAAGCCGATAGGTATTTGTGTGGAATGTTCTGTATCAGTTGTGCCATTATATAGTGTGCCTGTTTGGTGTTCCAGGAAGTATATTTTGAGATGGAGTTAGGAGTACAAAAGGTTTATTTGGGTCTCATACCTGTGAAGGGAAAAGCAAGGAAATGGGATTAGGCAGGGCAAGTCATCAGACTGTGGTATAGACTTATTAAAGTTTCTGCCAGTCCTTTGGGAAGCTCTTTCACAAAAGCCATCATCTGGAGTCTGGCTGAAATGTCTAGGCCCTTTTACTACACCTTAATCAGTTATTAGCTTGGAGCCACCTTGAGAAGAATGTGGCCTTTTTTCTAAAGCTGAGGCAGACCCTGAAGAGCTAACTTCTAAAGGCTGTCAGCCAACTTCAATTTTTCCCCCTGAGCACTGAGTTTTTCTTGAAGGATCAACGTAGTACATCTCTATGTCTGCTACATGCTAGAGGCAAATCTTCTTTCAGGCTTTTACTGTGCCATCTTTACTTCAGTGGAAGTCTCAGAGATATATCTATAAATATATACAGAGATGTGTAGATTTAGGTAGATAGTAAAGCCTTCTTTTCTATAGTAGTTTATTAATAAAAATAAAAAGGGAACATGATAAAATGTTAAAAATAATTTGTATCTATCTTAAATACATTAACTTAATGTTATTTTATATGCCAGTCTTTTGATAGAGACAAAGCCTTTTCTTCGAGTGCGAGTCTTCTGTTTAGAATCCATTTTATCAGGTGCCTGGGTGGCTCAGTTGGTTGAGTGACTGCCTTCGGCTCAGGTCATGATCCTGGGGTCCTGGGATCGGGTATCATATCAGGCTAACCCTGCTCTGTGAGGAGCCTGCTTCTCCTTCTTCCTCTGCCTGCCACTCCCAGATGCTTGTGCTCTCTCTCTCTCTCTCTCTCTCTCTGTGTCAAATAAGTAAAATCTAAAAAAAAAAAAAAATCCATTTTATCTGTCATGCATAGGGAGTACTGTAAAACATAATCTAGATTTGCAGTTTTGTTTTCTTAAAGCAGAGAAAAACTTTATACACATTATACAATCTGAGTATAAGTTTGCTTTCATTTTCATGAATTTTCCACCAGTATTTCATAGTTGTTTTGTGCCAGTTTAATTCAATGATTTTTTTAAATGATTTACCTTCAGACTTTTCAAATAATTAATCTTAATTTGTATCAAAACATCTTCTCTTTTTGCAATCATTTTTATTGTTTAGATTATGTTTAGTAAATTTATTACACAGGATATACATAGGGTGGAGAAACAGACTTTGGTATATATATGACTTAATAGGTGAGAGCAGAAGTATTCAGGCTTCCTAGAGGGGTATATTAGGTCCAATACTTCAGTTAGTAGTGAACATTGGTCGTTATCCTTTGTAGAGGGGAGAGAGAGTGTCAATCAGGCAAATAAAAAGAACTGTTACAGATATATCTATAGGTATATCTCTAACTACTTCTGTAATGATAGCTATATCTGTTAAAGGACACTCCAGAACAATAAACATTCCATTACAAAAGAGGGATATGGACCCAAATCACTGCCTGGTGTCTTTGGTGAAATGAGCTGGACTCTAAGAGAGTCTCAGGATGCTTTTTGACTTATTAGCAAAGTCAAGACTAGCTTGGCAATCATGTGACTCTTAGATTTTTTGCCCCTCCTAGGACCTACTTTGTTTTTGTTTGGCTATGCAAGGGGCTCCCTCTAAGTCCTCTAAGTGGCAGTCTTCCCTAGGATTGTTTCACAGTACCAATTGCCTGAGATAAAGTAAGCCAAGAAAGAACTTTAGAACAGAGATAAGAGTTCAAGGAGAAGAAAGCCTTTCTTCCAGATCAATTTTATTTATAATTGCTTTATTCCTCTATCTAAAAGTTAAATCCTCAACTTCTTGTGTTTGAAAGGCTCCATTGTTTCCCCTGATTCTGTCATTGAAGAGAGGAGATCTTGAGAGCCCCTAAAATTTAGCATGTCCCGTCAATGTTATATTCATATGTATTTTTAAGGTTAATAGAATTGGGCTTTTCTTCCATTATTTTTTGTTAGTGGCTTGAATCTGGGCTCTTTGAATAATATCTGAAACATCTGGCTGGAACATCCCATCAACCTGGAATAACTATAGTTTTCATATTTAGGGGGAAAATGATGGTGAACAGATAGCTAATGACATGATTCAAGATTTCTGAATGAATTACTTAAGCTGAAAACCTTAATAAGACTCTAGGAAGCCTTAATTCATTAAAGTTGCAACAGACATAATAGCTACATGTCTGATGCCCCTTATCTGTCCCAGAAGTGATTTCAGGGATGAAATTCATTCTCAGTGCCAAGATTTCCTAGCCAGCAGTTTTTCTTCACTTTGTGGCATTGCAGTCTACATTTTTCTCTTTCATTATAAATGTGTAGGTAAACCATTGGTGGGTATCGGTAACAAATGGAATGTTGTACCAGGAAAGGGAGAGTAGTAGATGCTTGAGGTGGGTGGGGGCATGGGGTAATTGAGTGATGGGCATTAAAGAGGGTACTTGATGTAATGAGAATGTTATATGCAACTGATGAATCACTGAATTCTACCCCTGGAACAAATAATGCAGTGTCTGTTAATTAAATTGAGTGTAAATAAAAAATTTTTAAAAAGGAAGAATAACATTTTCCTCACTAGCTTCTTAATTCTTAATCTTTAACTAAATTTAAATAAAACATGGTGATTGTTATGGTTAGGTGGAAAGACTTTAGGTAAATATTATTCTATTGGTCAAAATGATCATCTGTTGTACAAGGCTCTTATACATATGTTCAGTCATAAGAAAATCAAAACATTTAAGTAAGAGTACAATTATGTTGTCAGAGCAATTCCTGGGATCTATATATATGTCCCTGATGGACCTGTTGTAGATATTCATTGGGGTAGGGAAGAGAAGAAGGAGAGTTTATCAAGATTGCTGTTGTGTTACTATCATGGTGTTCACTGTAGTTTCTTTTGAAGTACATTAGGAAACTGATCAGCTGTTTAAACCAATCAGCTGTTTAAACCAAAGGGGGTTTTCAGTAAGATTTACTCTTTAGATAGGAGCCATTTTTTTCTATGCTTTAAGAAGGAAGTATTTCATAAGCCATAGTTAATCAGTGGGCAGATTTTGTTTTGTCAAGATTAAAGGACTGTTGTTAACAAAGAAAGCAAAAGCTTGTGTTGGAAGAAAGGGCCAGGAGCCACCGCTTATAACCATAGATTTCAAGATCTAATGATAATGCACCCTACTCCTCACAAGAGGCACCGTCCTCTGGGATATTTGACTTCTATAAATTGTCCTTGGAAGGTCTTTTAGTCTTTATTTTGGTCTAAGTCAAGATAGCACCTTCAGTGGACTTCTTATTTCTTAAGAATTTTCTGCCTCATTTTAGTTTTAGTGTGTATCTCCTTTTTATTTTGGGCTGCAGTATTAATTACGTGTACCTACTCAGGGGCATGTAAACGTTTAGAAGCTGAGCGTAGTTGAAGTGAAAGAAATAATCTTTACGTCTTATGAAAATACACAAGTGAGTCATTCTTTATTGGAACTGAAGCTCAAGTTAGATTTTTTTTCCCCCCATAATCTTTTAAACATATGTTCAGCAGAGAGAAAAAATATATTTAGGCTGGAATCCTCTACTAAGTTAATAAAATGTTAATGTTTTCCCATGTTATGCCTTCAGAACATTTCTAGTGTCCTAAAGTCACAGTGGCTAAAACTCTGTGAAACAACACTAACAGTAGAGTGAGGAGTGTGGAAGAAAGGGAGGCGCCCAAAGATTCCTTTTTACCTCTGCTGTTCTCACTTTCTCCTATTGGATTGGGCTGGGCAGTTCCAGTTGCATAATTAAAGAGTTTCCTCCCCAGAATGTCTGCTTTACTCATTACATAGATGAAGGTTAAACAAATTGCTGTGTGGTATGGGGAAATGGTGTGTGTCTGTGTGTGTGTTTATGAATCAAAGGATATTACAGACTTTTGAGTAAGAGCAAGCTGACTCTGTATTTATTTTTTAGGAATGCATTAGAATACAATAATGCCCTCAGAGATAAAATCCACGAAGTTCTAGAAGTAAAAATTTGGAGTTTAAAAGAAACATGGTAACATATGTTTCTTTTTTTTGAAAAAAGAAGCACAATATATGTGGACAATAATATTTATTTTTAAATTTAAGACCTTCTTTTCCCCTGATGCTGGTGATGGAACTTTTTCTTTGAATGAAAGAGGTTTTGGCACTTATTGATAATTGAGAACATCCATCTTTCATCCCAAATAGGATTGACACCTTTGAGGTCCCAGGCACACATATATCCCCAAATCTGCACAAATACCTTTTGGGGCCCCTCTGTCATCAGGGACCTACTTTCAAGAGAAAAAGATGAGATAATGTCTGTAAGAAACTTTGAGAAGGCTAAGCACCAAAAATAAAATATTTTTAGAAGAAGTTATTACTTTGAACAGGCGAGACTTAAATGTGTAATGTAAAGCCAGCTGAGAATAACAAAGAATTATAGTGCCAGTCAAAAGCAGCACTGTGATCATGGATGGATACCTAGGACCTGAGAAATAAAAAGTTGCATGGAAGGCTCAGAAGGAGACAGAGCAAAGGAAAATAAAGTTCTGGATTAAATGGCCAAATGAGATAAAAAAATCCTGGGAGCATCAAAGATTGCAGGGAATGACAAAGGAAGTAGGGGTTGGGCTTCTCAGTGCCTAACTTTCTTTAGTCAAGCTATTCTTAATTTTAAAAAGTATTTTGCTTAGCGAAATAAGTCAAGCAGAGAAAGACAACTATCATATGATCTCCCTGATATGGGGAAGTGGTGATGCAACATGGGGGCTTAAGTGGGTAGGAGAAGAATAAATGAAACAAGATGGGATTGGGAGGGAGACAAACCATAAGTGACTCTTAATCTCACAAAACAAACTGAGGGTTGCTGGGGGGAGAAGGTTTGAGAGAAGGGGGTGGGATTATGGACGTTGGGGAGGGTATGTGCTTTGGTGAGTGCTGTGAAGTGTGTAAACCTGGTGATTCACAGACCTGTACCCCTGGGGATAAAAGTATATGTTTATAAAAAATAAAAAAATTAAAAAAAAAGTATTTTCTCATGTTCTCACTTTAATTTTTTTCTTATATTTACTTTCTCATTTATATCATGAACAAAGCTGAGAACAATCCTTAAACAAGGCTTTTCTCACATTACTTTTTTAAATCAATGGTGTACAGTGAAAAAGCTTTGTCTATTATAGTAATTCTTACAGTATTTTAAAAGACACCTTTCAAATGAAAGATTACTTATAAGAGTAATTGTAAAATAGTTGATATTACAGTCATTAAAGTTGGAGTGAAAGAAAGGGGCCTAGAACATTGCCTGCTCAGATTCTCTTCACCCCTTCCCACCTGCTCCTGTGGATCTAGGAAACTTCTGTTACTCCCTAATTGTTGGATAAAATCTAAACTCCTCAATTGATATTCAAAGTTTTTGATACACCATGGACTCATTCCTGTAATACTTGGTCACCCTTTTTTTTTTTTTTAATATTTAGGAAGTACTTTTTATTTTTATTTTATTTTTTAAATTTTATTTTATTTTATTTTCAGTGTTCCAAAATTCATTGTTTATGCACCTCACCCAGTGCTCCATGCAATATGTGCCCTCCACAATACCTGCCACCAGGCTCACCCAACCCCCACAACCGCCTCCCCTCCAAAATCCTGATTGTTTTTCAGAGTCTACAGTCTCTCATGGTTTGTCTCCCCCTCCGATTTCTCCAAACTTACTTCTCCTCTCCATCTTCCAATGTCCTCCATGTTATTCCTTATGCTCCACAAGTAACTGAAGCCATATGATATTTGACTCTATCTGCTCAACTTATTTTACTCAATATAATCTCTTCCAGTCCCATCCATGTTGATACAAAAGTTGGGTATTCATCCATTCTGTTAGAGGCATAATACTCCATTGTATATATGGACCATATTTTCCTTATCCATTCATCTGTTGAAGGGCATCTTGGTTCTTTCCACAGTTTGGTAACTGTGGCCACTGCTGCTATGAACATTGGGGTACAGATGGCCCTTCTTTTCATTACATCTGTATCTTTGGGGTAAATAACCAGTAGTGCAATTGCAGGGTCATAGGGTAGCTCTATTTTTAATTTTTAAGGAATCTCCACACTGTTTTCCAAAGTGGCCACACAAATTTGCATTCCCACCAATAGTGTAAGAGGGTTCCCCTTGCTCCACATCCTCGCCAACAAATGTTGTTTCCTGCCCTTTTGATTTTGGCCATTCTTACTGGTGTAAGGTGGTATCTCAATGTGGTTTTTATTTGAATCTCCCTGATGGCTAATGATGATGAACATTTTTTCATGTGTCTGTTAGCCATTTGTATGGCATTTGTATGGCTTTTTTTTTCTTCTTTGGAGAAGTGTCTGTTCATGTCTTCTGCCCATTTTTTGACATGATTATCTGTTTTGTGTGTGTTTAGTTGGAGGAGTTCTTTATAGATCTTGGATATCAGCCCTTTGTTTACAGTGTCATTTGTGAATATCTTCTCTAATTCCATGGGTTGCCTCTTTGTTTTGTTGATTGTTTACTTTGCTGTACAGAAACTTTTAATCTTGATGAAATCCCAAAATTTCATTTTTCACTTAAAAAAAATTTTTTTTTATTTTTTATAAACATGTATTTTTATCCCCAGGGGTACAGGTCTGTGAATCAGCACTCACCAAAGCACATACCCTCTCCAATGTCCATAACTCCACCCCCCCTTCTCCCAACCCCCCTCCCCCCAACACCCAAAGAACAAATAATCCAATCAAGAAATGAGCAGAGGACATGAACAGACATTTCACTTTTCTTTTTGTTGTCTGATTACTGTTGTTAGGACTTCTAGTACTATGTTGAACAGCAGTGATGTGCGTGGGCATCCTAATCTCAGTGGGAAGGCTGTCAGGTTTTCCCAATTGAGAATGATATTCGCTGTGGCTTTTCATAGATAGATTTTATGAAGTTGAGGAATGTTCCCTCTATCCCTGTACTTTGAAGGGTTTTAATCAGAATGGATACTGTATCTTGTCAAATGCTTTTTCTGCATCAATTGAGAGGACCATATGCTTCTTCTCCCTCCCCTTATTGATTTATTCTATCACACTGATTGATTTGTGAATGTCAAACCATCCTTGCATCCCATGGATAAATCCCACCTGGTCATGGTAGATAATCTTTTAAATATATTGTTGGATCCTATTAGCTAGGGTCTTGTTGAGAATCTTGGCTTTCATATTCATCAATGATGTTGCTCTCAAAATCTCCTTTTTGATGGAGTCTTTTCTTGGTTTGGGGATCAGAGTAAAGATGGCTTCATAAAAAGAGCCTGGAAGTTTTCTTCTGTTTCTATCTTTTGAAACAGCTTCAGAAGAATAGGGATTATTTTTTCTTTGAATGTTTGATAGAATTCCCCAGGGGATCTGTCAGGTCACTCATTTTTATAATATTTGTTCCTATATAACCTACTGAGCCAACCAGCTGCCCTATTTGTTCCTATATAATAGTTGGTCATCCTCATCCCTCATTATTTTTGTGTGCCTCTACTCTTCCACTTGGGTTCTTACCACACATTCTTACTCTTAGATTCTTTTTTTTTTAAAAGATTTTAATTATTTATTTGACAGAGAGAGAGATTGCAAGTAGGCAGAGATGTAGGCAGAGAGAGGGGAGGAAGCAAGCTCCCTGCGGAGCAGAGAGCCCAATGTGGGGCTGGATCCCAGGACCTAGGGACCATGACCTGAGCTGAAGGCAGAGGCTTTAACCCACTGAGCCACCCAGGTGCCCCTTATTCTTAAATTCTTATCTATCTTTATATTTACAGGCTCTTCTTGCTTAGAATGTTCTTTATTTGAATTATGTACAACTCCTTTTGAGTTGGCTATATCCAGAGAGGCTCAGCTGCTCTTGACTTCTGCCACCCCATGCTGCTTTTCCTTTTACTCCATGCTCTTTTGCTGTCACCTACATCTTTATTATTTCTTCTCTGACACAACATCTGAAGACCTTCAGCTTAAAAGCCCATTACTACTCAATGCCTGAAGCAGTCTGGACCGAAATACAGAAACTTTGTTGTAAATCGTTCATCATGGTAGGTAGAACTTAGAATTATTCCTACTTCCCAAAGCTTGGGATTTTTATCTGAATAGGGTGAACTCTTAGGCACTACTGGTGCCTGGTCTGTATGACTACTCTTTTGCTTCAGTACCATGAATGCCCTTCAGTTTAGGACAGGCTGTAGTGTTTGAATCTACGTAATTTTGGTGTTTCCCTCTCTAGAGATTGGATCCTGTCTTTTTCAGTACAGATTCTAGTTGAAAGCATGCTTTATCAGGATTAATAGGGTAATTATTCTCTGGATAATGAGCTTTAGGAGTCTCTTTGTTTCTTTGCATAGGCTTGTTTGGGCTTTGTCTCAGCCTGATAGCCTTAGGGCAGTTGGACTCCTTCTGTGGTGGGTAACTCTCTAACTTACTGACCTAGTTGTGACTCACTGGCTTACTTACCCCAGAGGTCATGCTGCATCACTTCCACAACATTGCGTATAGTTATAGTCAACCTATATGAATGTAATATGGATAAAAGTAAACTTGCCTTCTTGCTTGGGTAGTAGTATAGTGTTATAGATTATATTCACATATTGTCCATTCTAATAATTTAGATATTTAAATGTGATGGTAGTGATTAAATAAGAGATGATATGTATTTGAAGTTCATTAATGGCTGCATAGTATTCCATTGTGTATATATACCACATCTTCTTGATCCACTCATCTGTTGATGGACATCTAGGTTCTTTCCATAGTTTGGCTATTGTGGACACTGCTGCTATAAACATTTGGGTGCACATGCCCCTTCGGATCACTACGTTTGTATCTTTAGGGTAAATACCCAGTAGTGCAATTGCTGGGTCATAGGGCAGTTCTATTTTCAACATTTTGAGGAACCTCCATGCTGTTTTCCAGAGTGGTTGCACCAGCTTTCATTCCCACCAACAGTGTAGGAGGGTTCCCCTCTCTCCACATCCTCGCCAGCATCTGTCATTTCCTGACTTGTTAGTTTTAGCCATTCTGACTGGTGTGAGGTGATATCTCATTGTGGTTTTGATTTGTATTTCCCTGATGCTGAGTGACATGAAGCACTTTTTCATGTGTCTGTTGGCCATCTGGATGTCTTCTTTGCAGAAATGTCTGTTCATGTCCTCTGCCCATTTCTTGATTGGATTATTTGTTCTTTGGATGTTGAGTTTGCTAAGGTGAAGTTCACTAATGTATATTAATTGCACACTGGGTTTTGAAGGTTGTAGTAGGGACCAGTATTTTGTCTCATGCTTTAAAGATGATTTAAGAATAGATGATCAGGGGCTGGCTTGTTTCTAAGTAGAGCTTCCCAGGAGCACAGTTCAGAAGTATTAAGGAGGAGAGGGCCCCCATGGTGGGTTGGGTATAATATGCTAGTCAAAGTGAGACATATAAAGAAGGGAAGGATAAGAATGCTGACTGAAAAATTTGTCAGGAAAGGCCTAGAGACTAACAAAAAAAAAAAATGAAGAATATGCCCAAATAAGCATTGGGTTAATAGTCATACCAGGAACTAGTCTCATAAACATGGCTCATGAGGTAGTTTGAAGGTGTATTCTTAAAGCAGCAGAACAACATTGGATATAAGCCTCACTCAAGTTGGTAAAGGTAAGAAGACTTTGGGAAATGTAAGAAGACTTTTTATTTTAATATAATGACTAAGGGCCCTAATGGAATTAATGGGCAGAGATCCGAAATGGCTGACCATTCTTCAATGTCATGAACTTAACTTCAATAAATTATATGTATAGGAGAAGAACAAAAACTCATTCTGACTAATGAATTTGCTAAGAGTTGCCTTGTTAATAAATAGTTTATGTGAGGTTTTTAATAATATTTTATGTTGACTGTAGCAAGTTATTTAGAGATAACTCTTTCTATATATTTATATATCTGTATTTAGTTCTGTCTTTATATCTCTTTGTCTTTACCTATATCTATATCTCACTGCATCTTAAGAACCAGATAATATTGGCTGAAACTTCTATTTCCATTTTATATCCCACTTTCCAATGTTTTTGCAGTTTTTGTGGGAACAGAGTGATGTTTATAATCTCATGATAACCTCTAACTTTGAGCTCTTGCTTGTGCCAAAGTACTTTAATTTATGGGTTGTCCCCACACCTAGATGTTTTCAACCTATTTTCCTAAACAAAGTCAGTTCCATTCTATATAGGTTAGTTTTTGCTGCATAACAAATTACCTCCAGATTGAGTGGCTTAGAAGAAAAACTGTTTTATTCAGTTCAGTATTCAGTGGGTCAGCAGGGCTGTTTTAAGTCAGGTCTGGCTTGGTTGACTTTTACTGTGCTCTCTCTATCATGCCTTCCTGAGAGAAATTATAGTGTCAGCTATTAAATCCATATATATTATTTTATTTTATTTTGTTTTTTCAGAAGACTATATTTATTTTTACTTTGTCATTCATCACTTTTAACATTTTGTAATTTTTTACAGTAAATATACATATAACATGTATATTATACATTACATCATAATCAGAACAAATAGCTTTTTTTATATCTTTTTTAAATTGAAGTATAATTAACATACAAGGTTACATTAGTTTCAGGTATAAAATGCATGTATTTTAAACTCTGATCCTTACTGTCCTCTACAGACTCATTTTTTTTTTTTCATTAGATTAGGGAACTATTTTCAGTTTCTTTTGTTTCTCTTTTGAAACAATAACAAAACAAAAACAAAAGAGAAAAATGTGGTGGGAGTGGGCTTTGGGAAATGTAAGAAGACTTTTTATTTTAATATAATGACTGAGGGCCCTAATGGAATTAATGGGCAGAGATCTGAAATGGCTGACCATTCTTCAATGTGGGGACATTTAGCATAGCACAGCTATGGCTTGTCTTACCCCATTGGGAAAACACAGCCACATGTAGCTAAGGGGATATTTTTCCTTTTGAAGTGAATTTTCTTCCTCCTTCACTGTTTGAAGAAGTAACTTTATGATGGAAGAGAAGGAACACTAGAGTGAGTGAGAGAATTCTAATCTTATCTGCACCACACTCTGACTATTTGACCTGGAGCAAATCACTAAGGTATTCTGGGTCTGTTTTCCACCTTAAAGTAAAAAGTTGTACGAGATGAAATGTACTTACTCATGCATTTCCCTTCTCTTTCCACAAAGAATTTGAGATGGCATGCAATATGAATGAAATACAAAATAAATATTTGAGGAAATCTATGCAAGAAGGGGAGAATAGATAAGGAAAAAATGGTTCACACACACACACACACACACAAACCATACTTGGAGAACCTACATAACCTGTAGAAATAGACCTCAAGTTTGGTGAGGGAAACATGATCATTATAGGAGTCACATATGGAAAATGAAAATAGTTGTTTCAGGTGAAACAAAGTATTTTTTTTACTGAAACTTGAGAGAACGTTATCCTTTAGGATATCATAATGATGTGTAGAAGACCATATTCTCAAAAGTGTACAGTAGATATATTAAACAATTTTCATAGTGATTTATCATATCCCTTGGTAGAAATTAATGCTGTAACTCTAAAGGGACCGAAATGATGATGTCAGAATATATACCTCTGTTGATCTGATTTGTCTCAACAATAATATATAGACCATTTTCTAGAAGAATGTTTTTAGTGGAGGTCATTAGGATGCCCCCAGTGAATATTTTTGTTAACAACTGGGTCTCACTGGTCTTAAGATCCTTTCTGTGTCTACAATTATCACTTGTATTTTTGGAAGAAAAGAGACTTCTAGTTTGTATTAGTTTACTAGGGCTTCCATAACAAAATATCACAGACTGGATGGCTTAAAGAACATAAATTTATTTTCTTGTGGTTCTGGAGTACAGAAGTCTAAGAACAAGGTGTCATGAGCGCTGGTTTCTAGTGAGGCCTTTTTTTCCTGCCTTGCAGACAGCTGCCTTCTCACATGGCCCTTCCTTTGTTTGATGTAGAGGGAGAGAAAGATCTCTGATCTCTCTTCCTGTTATAGTAAGGACATATATCCTATGAGGTTAGATCTCTACCATTATGACCTTATTTAACTAGCTTTAATTACTTAAAGGCCCTGTCTTTAAATACAGTCACATTGGTGGTTAATGCTTTAACACATGAACTTTGGGAGATACTATTCAGTCTTTGATAATCAACTGGCTGACTTATTTCATTTTGTTTCTTTGTTTCTTGGGAGTTTCCAGTTTGAAATTAACCATTTCATTTTTCCTCTAACAAGCTCTATATTGTGTATGCTTAAAAAATTCCAAGATTTGACATCTGTATTTAAAATAATAAATGAAAATTATTGTAATCGATTTACTTCAACTCTCAAAATGTCATTTGAGGTAATTTCACCAATCATTAATGAAAGTGGTCCTTATGCCTGTCTTGACAGAACTTCTTGGCATTATATGACTTCTGGGATACCTGGGAGAGATTCGTATCTTGAGAATCATGTGGATGTGTGGACATGTGTGTGCATACATATGTTTAGATATTAACGCTAAAAATATAAGTAAAGTGAAATAAGTGGACATAAATACTTAATTGTTTATTGAGGGGTGATATATACCTTTTGCAATACTGTTTGGCAAAGGTCAGAATCTAGTCCATGGTATTTGTTTAATAACAGAAAATATGTTATAGGGCAACTAACATGCTTTCTAATTTATCCCTGTGGCAGCCTCATTCACTAGTTCCTCAGCAGCAGCTGTTATCAAATGCAGCCTAAGTAAAAGAAAAGAGAAGGAGGGAAGAGTTGGAGAGGGTGGAGCTTGAGGTGGGAGTAGCAGTAAAAAGAGAGAGAAAGCAGAGTTGTGAAGAAAATTGACTTAGGGTGGTATTTTGCTGAATCTTTATTATATTTATGTTAGGATATGTTTTATTGGCTCATAAAATTCAGTCACATGAGTAGATTCAGAAGTAAAGCAGTGAGCCTCAGGCTATTTGTTATCATTATCATAGTGTGAAAACCATTTCCATTGCAGGTGTTTCAAAGACCCATAGAGGTTACATGACTTAAACATTAACATATTATTCTAATAACATGAAGCTGGAACCCTTTGACCCATAAGCTTTAACTTTAATAATTTCCAGGTTACCCCTTGGCCAAAATATGTTTTCCCTTCAATTTTCACACTGGTGCACTTTCTTTAATATCAAGTACTGATATAATAAATAAATTATATCCAGATGAAAGCCTGCCATCTGATACCTCATCCCAGCATAGTGCCTGCAAATACTAAAGCAAGCATTTCCCCAAAACATGCTGCCTGTATCAGGGACAGAGACCTGGGGATCTGGCTGAGGTGGTATAAGACAAAGAATGAAATGAATAGAGAAGTTCAAGGAAAGACTGCCTTGAACAAAAGTCTTAGAGGTTGATACTTCCTTTTTTATTCTCCCATAAAGTGGAGGGGGAGGAATGAATGAAGAGAAAAGAGCAGATTCATCACAGATTGAAAAACTTGGTATCAGATGTGAAAAAAACCTCTCCACGGTGAAGTCTACATCATGAAGTGCACCATACATAAAAGAATGAATGCATGGCTTCAGGAGTCATCTGCAAATGATTGGTAGTCATGTTATTTAGCTTCCTGCACCCTGGATGTCTGTAAGCAGGTTATTATCTATTTTATTAGCCGTGGAGCCAGTGATTTCTTAAAGCTTCCTCCCAGCCTGAGGGAGTTAATCTGCCTTATTTTCCACATAGGATGTCCCTAAAAGCACAGTGTATCCCTAAAAAGTTGCTATTTACTCAGATTTAGCAATCTTGAAATCAGTGATTTCTAAGAAAGAATAGTGACCTATGTTTTAACATTGTACAGTGCTCTGAATGGATATTCTGTTCATATCTAACAGTTGTGTGCATTCCTCTTTTCTAGTGAGACAACCAGATTCTTCCCTGTGCTCTCCTTCCTTCCTCTGTCCCTCTCCCCTTTCCTTCTTCCCTACCTTCCTTCTGTTCTTAATTTTTTTCTTTCTTCTTCTTTTCCCTCTACCCTACCTCTCTTCTCTCTCTACCTATTTTTAAAATCAGATAGTTGGGATGGCAGCTAAAGAAAAAAGAGAAGGATCATCCATGGTTGGTAAAGAGAGATGTAGATGAAAATGCAGACAGTCCTTTGGTAGTAATGTCTTTGAGTGAATTAAACTTTTGACACACACACACACACACACACACACACACACTCGTGATACTGCTATAGGAATATACACTGTCAGAGAGAAGAGGAAAAGTAAGAGGCTTAGCATTTGTTTGAACTTTTTTTTTTAAGTACTGAGCTCTATTAGACTGTTTTGTTTGATCTTTCTAAGACCAGGAAATTCTAATGAGAAAAGCATTCTGCAGAAAATAAAATATTTCTGATATCTGGTGTTGGTATCCACCAACACCATGGTGTTGTATACCACCATTTGCATAGTATCCAAACTGTCTAAAAAGTACCTATTATTTTCACTATGCCAACCTTTTCATTAGCATGTAAGTTCAAAAACATGTGCTAACAGGAATATAATGCCAGGAATTCACTGTTCAGTAACTTAGTTATTAACAAAATATTTGTGGGTTGCCTGTATTGTCCAGACAATGTTTTAGGCATTAGAAATACTATGATGAAGAGGATAGTCAAAGTTACTGCATTAAATACGTCTTTGTTTGCTTCTGTTTGCACATACGTGTGCATTTATTTGGCTTATGAACACTTCTATGTTATTATAGTGTGGAATTGTGTAATGACAATGATAACAACTTACATTAATTGGACACTTTCTGTGTGTCAGGGACTCTTGTCTAACAGGTTCTAAGACCTGTTAGAGTCTTAGAAGTGGGAAATTTTATGTAATTTTTCATTTTGATTAATTAAAGAACCAATCATATGCTAACTTATTCCCAAGGCAACTTGAAAGGATTCAAATAATATGGCACAAGAAAATAATTAAAAATAAATAGGGAATATGAGGTAATGGAAAAACAAGGTGAAGAAATTATATAGAGCTGGGAGTGAGGCTGTGAAATAAATTGCTGGTCACAGATCTCCATGTACCTTTCACCAGGGACGGGAAATGGGAGGATTCAGGGTACAGAAGGAAAAAAGGAACTAGTTGTTGAGGAAAAACACAATTTCTGATACTGAAACTAAGATAAAGTTCTTTTTAGGTACTTGTGCATGATGCCATATATACTTACTAGAAACACAGTCTGTCTTTCATTTTAGGCTGATGGCTTCAGAACATTTAATTCAAGAGCAATTTGGTAAACACAGTTCTAATGGGACTGAGGGGAGAGATTGAATGTAGGAGTAAATGGAGTTGAAAGAGTGGATCATATATTGTTCTCCAGTTATGAAGTTTTCTGATTTTTCTGGCTTAATCCAAGGAAAGGTTATATCAGAGGAATGTATAGTCTGCATATTCTTATGTGATCCTTCATAAAAATTAGGTCTTTCAGCCAAGCATTTAAAAGGCACATCCACAGTGAGTTCAAGATTAATTCCAGTGTCAAATATTTGGAATTCACATATTCTAGATTAGCTCAGCCTTATGCTTTAACAATCAATCAGACTGGAGATAGAGTTGACATCCTACAGGAGGGCATTATTTATGAATTCCAGAAGATCCTCATAGTATCCTAATTCCTGTGACAATGCTCTTATGAAGTTGCTTGTATACTTTCACATTTGCATTTGTGTTTATATTATGTGATCACCTCATCCCTTTAAAGAGACTTATGCTTTGTTTTAATGATTCTATTTAATGAATCTTAAATAAGACAGTGTTCTTTTTTTAATCAAACTTACTATATATATATTTTTTCTATTAATCAGTTAAATTTTATATTTAGAAGACAAGGGATAATTCATTCATTATCATGCAGAAATCACATTTACATAACTGTATTTTGCCTAGGAATAAGTTTAAAAATAATTATCTTACATACTATTTTGTATTTTACCTTTTTGACTTAGTTCATTTAGTTCATCCAGTCTTTTCTCTAGTACAGCAATTTATTTGCAATAGTCTTTTTTTTTTTCATTCCCAAGACAAACTATAGAGCCCCCAGTGGAGGCATCTCTGTCTTTCCTTTATCTGCAACTTTTTTTTCATTTATTTATTTTCAGCATAACAGTATCATTATTTTTTCACCACACCCAGTGCTCCATGCAATCTGATAGTCTTTTAAGGTTATGTAATATTCTCTCCAATTGATGTATTATAGTTAACTATACAGCTTACTCAGCCACTTCTAGGTGTTGTGATATTAGGGACAGAAAAAACAGGAAAGAAAGGGAGGTGAAAAAGAGCTAAGATGAGTCATTCAGAGATAGGCCAGTAAATGTCCAGAGACTTCTCAGCCTTTTAGGAGACCAGAAACCCACAATGTTAAAAAGAGCTTTGTATGGTAATAAACAAAATTAAGTACAAAATGTGAAAAGGTTTCTTCCCTAGGCTCCTCCCCTTCTCATATGTTCTGCTTTACCAGTAGACATGATTGAAATATTTTAAATACAAAAGGGCAAGTGAGCATGAGAGAGGTTACAGAAAGTTGAGCCAATTGAGTGATCTGATATAAACTGCAGCAAAATCCGAAATTCTGGATCTAATATAATCCAACACAGTAAGGTCTGGATTTGTTTTTAGTATAGCTGGAAATTTCTATAAAATTTCTAAAGGTAGCTTTATTTAAGACAGTATTAGTATTTTCAGAGCTACTGTCTTGGTGGATATGTGTTGAACATCATTATTATTAATAATAGAACTAAATTTACAAGGTACTTGAAGATATCATATTGAAATATGAATCCATAGTCTTTGAGAGGGGTTGCCTGGCCAGCTACATTTCTTTTGTAACCTCTCTAGTCTAATAGATTTATAGCAGAGCAAAAGAACTGTTATGAAATGTTACCTAATTTCAGAACTTCATTTCCTCTAGGATTCAGTGGACCTTTGAAAGTCTGGGACAGAACAATATGTTCTAGATTCTGAATGGAAAACTCAGCATGGAAACTATGAAGGGCATCTCTTGGAAGGGAAAACCTGAATCTGCAGCTCTAACTCACCCACCAAGTGCTCCCTCTGAAATGTCTCCCTGTGAGCTTAGAGACCTCTTTCATTGCCAGTAGCACATTTTATACCTTTAAGCATTGTCTTCAGTAACTGGATTTATTTCTATTATTAAAGAATGACATTGCTTTATATTTGGTTTCTTGAAGCATGGTATAGTGTAGGTGGAAAGTTCTTTAATGTTTCTGAATATATGGCTTTAGTCATATCTTTATAAGGTTCTGTGAGGTTTATTTAAGAGCAAAGTTTGGTTTTCTCCATGTTTCCTAACACCATGTCTCCCCCGCCCCCAATGTTTATAATTTATTGTCCAAGATTTGTTTGGTGATTTGGTTTTGGTCCCTCTGAACAAATAAAATCTTTTTTGGGAATATAATTTTTTTTCTTTAAGCGCCATACTGGATACTTTGTGAAAGATAAATAGTGGCTTTTTGTTATATTTTGTTTTGTTTTGGATAATGAAATTTATATAGGTTCTGTTCCACTATTTATCAGTGGTTTTGGAGGTAGGCATAAGTGGCTGCTACCATATTATTTAGTGATAAGAAGATTTGGCTGGGAGTTAAGACCTGTTCTCATCTTGACTTTTTAAAATAAAATTTTTATTTTTTATTAACATATAATGTATTATTTGCCCCAGGGGTACAGGTCTGTGAATCGCCAGGTTTACACACTTCACTGCACTCACCATAGCACATACCTTCCCCAATGTCCATAACCCAACCACCCTCTCCCTACCTCCTTCCCCGCCGGCAACCCTCAGTTTGTTTTGTGAGATTAAGAGTCTCTTATGGTTTGTCTCCCTCCCGATCCCATCTTGTTTCATTTATTCCTTTCCTACCTCCTAAACTCCCCACATTGCCTCTCAACTTCCTCATATCATGGAGATCCTATGATAATTGTCTTTCTCTGATTGACTTATTTTGCTCAGCATAATACCCTCTAGTTCCATTCACATTGCCACAAATGGCAAGATTTCATTTCTTTTGATGGCTGCATAGTATTCCATTGTATATATATACCACATCTTCTTTATCCATTCATCTGTTGATGGACAGATCAACTGTCCATCATTTGGGTGCACATGCCCCTTTGGATCACTCCATTTGTATCTTTAGAGTAAATACCTAGTAGTACGATTGCTGGGTCATAGGGTAGCTCTATTTTCAGCTTTTTGAGGAAACTCCATGCTGTTTTCCAGAGTGGCTGCACCAGCTCACCTTCCCAAAAACAGTGTAGGAGGGTTCCCCGTTCTCCACATCCTTGCCAGCATCTGTTGTTTCCTTATGGTATTTGTATAGCTTCATTTTATTTATTTTTTATTTTTTTACATTTAAAACCTTGATTCAGTTGGTATTTACTTGGTGTATGGTTCAAGAAAATGATCCAGTTTTACCCTAACACCACTTACAAAAAAGTCTGTGTTTCCCACTGCTGTGACAATTCATTTCTGCTTAGCCCCAATCCACAACCTTCACTGGTTGCTCTGTAATAATTGAGATGAGCGCTGTAAAATTTTCTCCTTAGCCAGCTGATCACGACCTAAGCTGAAGGCTACCACCTGACCAGGTGAGCCACCCAGGCACCCCTATTCTTTTCTAATACTTAACTAGCTTTGCTTGCTTGTTTATTTTTAAAAATGATGCTAAGTTTTGTTAGAAGAGGGTACTAGAAGGACACTGAATGAGAAAGTGGTTTCTCTAGGACTTGGAGGCTTGGATCCTGTGCAAGGATCCAACAGACAGCTCCCTAGTAGCGAGCTCCTGCAGTGACCAGGGGCCACTAGTGTCTGGTGGTAAGAAACTTCCTCTGGAACTCTCTTTTGTCATTTTTACAGCATATGTGCAGCATGGAACCTTTTTGAGGATGACTTTCCTCAGTGCCCCAGAGGAAGGATTTCAGTGAGTCTTGCTTCTGTGTTAGCAGAGAAATTTTTCTTTCACCCAATGTTGTATGGCTGTGCCCTCTCCATCAAGGTCTGGATCTCTACCTGGAGTGTGTATGTATGAGTTAGCTCTTTTTTTTAAGGCTTTATTTATTTATTTGACACATAGAGAGAAAGAGGGATCATAAATAGGCAGAGAGTAGGAATAGGGAGAGGGAGAAGCAGGCTCCCTGCTGAGCAGAGAGCCTGATGTGGGGCTCAATCCCAGGACCCCAGGATCATAACCCAAGTTGAAAGCTGATGATTAACTGACTGGGCCACCCAGGCGCCCCTCTTGGGTACTCTTTCTTGGCACTAGAGCTAGTGACCACTACTTTTTTCTGCTACTCCTGTATTCCATAGAGTTCTCTTAACTTTTTACTAGCTAATCTCTTGTACTCGTAATTTCTTGTTATAGTTCATAATTCTTTTTAAAAAACATATTTTAAAATGTTCTTTTAAGATTTTATTTGAGAGAGAGAGAACAGGAGGTGGGGGGCAGAGGGAGAGGGAGAGGGAGAAGTAGACTCCCTACTATGCAGGGAGCCCAATGTGGGACTTGATCCCAGAACCCTGAGATCATGACATGAGCCCAAGGGAGACACTTAACTGACTGAGCCTCTCAGGTGCCCCTAAAATGGCACTTCTTTTACTCATTTTTTTCTTAGAAAAATCCAAATGTTCTTTAATTTTTTTGATATAAACCTTTAGAGAATTTAAAAATAAAAAATTTCTTGGGCATCATATTGAAATTACATAAGCCTTAATGAATAAGAATGATTAATTCGAGGAGGAGGAGGAGTCAAGATGGCGGAGAAGTAGCAGGCTGAGACTACTTCAGCTAGCCGGAGATCAGCTAGATAGCTTATCTAAAGATTGCAAACACCTGAAAATCCATTGGCCGATCGAAGAGAAGAAGAACAGCAATTCTGGAAATAGAAAAACAACCACTTTCTGAAAGGTAGGACCGGCGGAGAAGTGAATCCAAAGCGAGGGGAAGATAGACCCCGGGGGGAGGGGCCGGCTCCCGGCAAGCGGCGGAGCAACCACGCACAAAATCAGGACATTTAAAAGTTGATTCACTGAGGGACATCGCTCCAGAGGCTACCCAGGGCGAAGCCCACACGGGGTCAGCGTGGCCTCATGTCCCGCAGGGTCACAGAAGGATCGGGGGTGTCTGAGTGTCGCAGAGCTTGCGGGTATTGGAACGGAAAAGCCGGCTACAGAGACAGAGCCAACAGTAAGCTCACAGCTCAGTGTTACCTTGAACCGGTCGCAGGCTCAGTGAGCTCGGAGCGCGGCCAGAGGTCAGGCAGACGGGAGTGGCTGGGCGCTGATCTCTGAGGGTGCACTGAGGAGTGTGGCCCTGGGCTCTCGGCTTCTCCAGGCCGGAGACCAGGAGGTCGCCATTTGTATTCCTGTCCTCCGGAACTCTACGGAAATCGCTCAGGGAACAAAAGCTCCTGAAAGCAAACCGGAGCTGATTACTCACCCCGGCCCATGGTAAGGGCGGTGTAGTTCCGCCTGGGGCAAAGACACTTGAGAATCACTACAACAGGCCCCTCCCCCAGAAGATCAACAAGAAATCCAGCCGAGACCAAGTTCACCTACCAAGGAGTGCGGTTTCTTTTTATATTTTTTCTTTTTTATATTTTTCTTATGTGTTTTTTTAAAATTCTTTTCTTTTCTTTTTTTTTTTTTTCCTTTTTGAACCTCTTTTTATCCACTTTCTCCCCGGTCACAATTTGGGATCTCTTCTGATTTGGTTAAAGCATATTTTCCTGGGGTTGTTGCCACCCTTTTAGTATTTTACTTGATCCTTCATATACTCTTATCTGGACAAAATGACAAGACGGAAAAATTCAAAACGAAAAAAAGAAGAAGAGGCAGTACCGAAGGCTAGGGACCTAATCAATACAGACATTGGTAATATGTCAGATCTAGAGTTCAGAATGACAATTCTCAAGGTTCTCCAAGAAACTCATTTTAAGCCCGAAGACACCTCCAGATTTAAAGTGAGGGGGTGGAAAAGAATTTACCATGCTAATGGACATCAGAAGAAAGCAGGAGTGGCAACCCTTATATCAGATCAATTAGATTTTAAGCCAAAGACTATAATAAGGGATGAGGACGGACACTATATCATACTCAAAGGGTCTGTCCAACAAGAAGATTTAACAATTTTAAATATCTATGCCCCAAACGTGGGAGCAGCCAACTATATAAACCAATTAATAACAAAATCAAAGAAACACATCAACAATCATACAATAATAGTAGGGGACTTTAACACTCCCCTCACTGAAATGGACACATCATCCAAGCAAAAGATCAGCAAGGAAATAAAGGCCTTAAACGACACACTGGACCAGATGGACATCACAGATATATTCAGAACATTTCATCCCAAAGCAACAGAATACACATTCTTCTCTAGTGCACATGGAACATTCTCCAGAATAGAACACATCCTCGGTCCTAAATCAGGGCTCAACCAGTTTCAAAAGATTGGGATCATTCCCTGCATATTTTCAGACCACAATGCTCTAAAGCTAGAACTCAACCACAAAAGGAAGTTTAGAAAGATCCCAAATACATGGAGACTAAACAGCATCCTTCTAAATTATGAATGGGTCAACCGGGAAATTAAAGAAGAATTGAAAAAAATCATGGAAACAAATGATAATGAAAATACAATGGTTCCAAATCTGTGGGACACAACAAAGGCAGTTCTGAGAGGAAAATATATAGCGGTACAAGCCTTTCTCAAGAAACAAGAAAGGTCTCAGGTACACAACCTAACCCTACACCTAAACGAGCTGGAGAAAGAACAAGAAAGAAACCCTAAGCCCAGCAGGAGAAGAGAAATCATAAAGATCAGAGCAGAAATCAATGAAATAGAATCCAAAAAAACAATAAAACAAATCAATGAAACTAGGAGCTGGTTCTTTGAAATAATTAATAAAATTGATAAACCCTTGGCCGGACTTATCAAAAAGAAAAGAGAAAGGACCCAAATAAATAAAATCATGAATGAAAGAGGAGAGATCACAACTAACACCAAAGAAATACAAACTATTATAAGAACATACTATGAGCAACTCTACGGCAATAAATTTGACAATCTGGAAGAAATGGATGCATTCCTAGAAACATATAAACTACCAGAACTGAACCAGGAAGAAATAGAAAGCCTGAACAGACCCATAACCAGTAAGGAGATTGAAACAGTCATTAAAAATCTCCAAACAAACAAAGCCCAGGGCCAGACGTCTTCCCGGGGGAATTCTACCAAACATTTAAAGAAGAACTAATTCCTATTTTCCTGAAACTGTTCCAAAAAATAGAAATGGAAGGAAAACTTCCAAACTCATTTTATGAGGCCAGCATCACCTTGATCCCAAAACCAGACAAGGATCCCATGAAAAAGGAGAGCTATAGACCAATATCCTTGATGAACACAGATGCGAAAATAGTCAACCAAATACTAGCTAATAGGATTCAACAGTACATTAAAAAGATTATTCACCATGACCAAGTGGGATTTATTCCAGGGCTGCAAGGTTGTTTCAACATCCGCAAATCAGTCAATGTGATACAACACATCAATAAAAGAAAGGAGAAAAACCATATGATGCTCTCAATAGATGCTGAAAAAGCATTTGACAAAGTACAGCATCCCTTCCTGATCAAAACTCTTCAAAGTGTAGGGATAGAGGGCACATACCTCAATATCATCAAAGCCATCTATGAAAAACCCACCGCAAATATCATTCTCAATGGAGAAAAACTGAAAGCTTTTCTGCTAAGGTCAGGAACACGGCAGGGATGTCCATTATCACCACTGCTATTCAACATAGTACTAGAGGTCCTAGCCTCAGCAATCAGACAACAAAAGGAAATTAAAGGCATCCAAATCGGCAAAGAAGAAGTCAAATTATCACTCTTCACAGATGATATGATACTATATGTGGAAAACCCAAAAGACTCCCCTCCAAAACTCCTAGAACTTGTACAGGAATTCAGTAAAGTGTCAGGATATAAAAATCAATGCACAGAAATCAGGTGCATTTCTCTACACCAACAGCAAGACAGAAGAAAGAGAAATTAAGGAGTCAATCCCATTTACAATTAAACCCCAAACCATAAGATACCTAGGAATAAACCTAACCAAAGAGGCAAAGAATCTATACTCAGAAAACTATAAAGTACTCATGAAAGAAATTGAGGAAGACACAAAGAAATGGAAAAATGTTCCATGCTCCTGGTTTGGAAGAATAAATATTGTGAAAATGTCTATGCTACCTAAAGCAATCTACACATTTAATGCAATTCCTATCAAAGTACCATCCATCTTTTTCAAAGAAATGGAACAAATAATTATAAAATTTATATGGAACCAGAAAAGACCTCGAATAGCCAAAGGGATATTGAAAAAGAAAGCAACGTTGGTGGCATCACAATTCCGGACTTCAAGCTCTATTACAAAGCTGTCATCATCAAGACAGCATGGTATTGGCACAAAAACAGACCCATAGATCAATGGAACAGAATAGAGAGCCCAGAAATAGACCCTCAACTCTACGGTCAACTAATCTTTGACAAAGCAGGAAAGTATGTCCAATGGAAAAAAGACAGCCTCTTCAACAAATTGGAAAAGTGGACAGTCACATGCAGAAAAATGAAATGGACCATTTCCTTACACCACACGTGAAAATAGACTCAAAATGGATGAAGTACCTCAGTGTGAGAAAGGAATCCTTCAAAATCCTTGAGGAGGACACAGGCAGCAACCTCTTCAACCTCAGCCACAGCAACATCTTCCTAGGAACATCGCCAAAGGCAAGGGAAGCAAGGGCAAAAATGAACTATTGGGATTTCATCTAGATCAAAAGCTTCTGCACAGCAAAGGAAACAGGTAACAAAACCAAAAGACAACTGACAGAATGGGAGAAGATATTTGCAAACGACATATCAGATAAAAGGCTAGTGTCCAAAATCTATAAAGAACTTAGCAAACTCAACACTCAAAGGACAAATAATCCAATCAAGAAATGGGTAGAACACATGAACAGACATTTCTGCAAAGAAGACATCCAGATGGCCAACAGACACATGAAAAAGTGCTCCATATCACTCGGCATCAGGGAAATACAAATCAAAACCACAATGAGATATCACCTCACACCAGTCAGAATGGCTAAAATCAACAAGTCAGGAATTGACAGATGCTGGCGAGGATGCGGAGAAAGGGGAACCCTCCTACACTGTTGGTGGGAATGCAAGCTGCTGCAGCCACTCTGGAAAACAGCATGGAGGTTCCTCAAAATGTTGAAAATAGAATTGCCCTATGACCCAGCAATTGCATTACTGGCTATTTACCCTACAGATGCAAACATAGTGATTTGAAGGGGCACGTGCACCCGAATGTTCATAGCAGCAATTTCTGCAATAACCAAACTATGGAAAGAACCTAGATGTCCATCAACAGATGAATGGATCAAGAAGATGTGGTATATATACACAATGGAGTACTATGCAGCCATCAAAAGAAATGAAATCTTGCTATTTGTGATGACATGGATGGAACTAGAGGGTGTCATGCCTTGTGAAATAAGTTAGTCGGAGAAAGACAACTATCATATGATCTCCCTGATATGAGGAAGTGGAGATGCAACATGGGAGGTTAAGGGGGTAGGAGAAGAATAAATGAAATAAGATGGGATTGGGAGGGGGACAAACCATAAGTGACTCTTAATCTCACATAACAAACTGAGGGTTGCTGGTAGAGTGGGGTAGAGAGAGGGGGTTGTGGATATGGACATTGTGTAGGGTATGTGCTTTGGTGAGTGCTGTGAAGTGTGTGTACCTGGCAATACATAGACCTGTACCCCTGGGGATAAAAATACATTATATGTTTATAAAAAATTAAAAATTAAATAAAAGAAAGATCAAATTATTGGATTTATGTTTTAGAATGATATTCTCACTTTAGTGGCAAGTCAGAGCTTTGGCAGGAAACTATAATAGTTCAAATAATGATGATGAGGACCTGAGGCAAGGCATTCGCAAAATTGTTGGAGACGAATAAATTGTTTTAATAATTTAGAGTTTTAGTTAGACTTGATAGTGTACAGTTACTACTTAAATGAGAGAATAGGAAGAATAAAAAATAATTCTTAAATAATTCCATTACTAATTCCAATGTTTGGGAGTTTTTCCATTTCTCCTGTATGAGCTGACTTTTGTATAATACAACTCAGTTTTGACACTCTAAACCCAGATTTAACATCTGATTCCACAGATTAAGTGATCAATTTACAAGACTGTTCCCATCCCCACTTTACTTTAGACACTAGTCTTAAGTCTAGGTTGATACATGTGCTTCTGATAGACTTTTGATTGGAGGTTCCCACACACTCTCCTTCAGTTTGATTAATTTGCTAGAGCAGCTCCCAAAACTCAGAGAAAAATTTTACTTACTAGGTTACTGATTTATTATAAAAGGATACAACTCAGAAATAGCCAGTTAGAGGAGATGCGTAGAGCAAGGTATGGAAAATGTCCAGAGCTTCCATGCCCACTACAAGTGTACCACTCTCCCCAAATCTCCACATGTTCACCAACCTGGAAGCCGTCTAAACCACATGCTTCTATGGAAGTTTTATTACATGGGTATGGTTGATTAAATTATTGGCAGTTGGTTGTTAGAGGGTTATAAAACTCTAGCCCCTCTACCCTCCCCAAAGGTCAGAGAGATCTGAAATTTTCCCTCTAATCACATGGTCAATTCTCCTGGCAACCTACCATCTGGAGGTGTAGTCAAAAAGTTCCTCATTAATATATCAAAAGACACTTTTTGATTCTTGCAACTTAGGAAGTTCCAAGGATTTTCGGAGCACTGTGTCAGTAACAGTAGGCAAAGAACAAATATGCATTTTTTATTATAAACTACAATGTAGCATCTAATGATTCTGTATTTGAGGTCTTTCTTCAAACTGAAAATTCAGGAGAAGCAGCAACACACGTCTGAGGGTCAAGAAGTAAGGAGTAGAAATTGTAAGTTTGGTTTAAAGCATGCTGAATTTGAATTATCTGTGGGACATCTAAGTGAGAATATCGAGTTGGAAACCTTATTCTAGAGCCTAGGAGATAGGGGTGGACTGGATGTGTGCATGCTTATGAGAACTTTTGAATCTGTTGATGGTGAGGTTGGAAATAAGACTTGGAATGGTTGGAAATAAGGCTTCTAGCCTAACTGCTATTTTTGTTACTGTTATTATTGAAGTATAATTAACCTATACAACTACATTAGCTTCAGGTATACAATGACATGAAGGTATATGACCAGGCATATAATGACTCAACAATTTTATACATTTCTCAATGTTTATCAAGATAGGTGTACCTCTAATCCTTTTATCTATTTCACCCATTCACCTACTTACCTCCCCTCTAGCAACCACCAGCTTGTTCTCTGGATTTAAGAGTCTCTCAGTTTGTCTTTTTATTTGGTTTGTTCATTTGTTTTGATTCTTCAATTCCACACATGTGTGAAATCATATGGTATTTGTCTTTCTCTGACCAACTTATTTTACTAGATCCATTCATGTTGTTACAAATGGCAAGATCACATTCTTTTTGTGGCTGAGTAATATTTCATTGTAAATATATACATACCACTTTTTCTTTATCCTTTCATTTATCAGTGGACACTTGTTTTCTTCCAAATCTTGGCTATTGTTTTTTTTTAAATATTTTATTTGTTTATTTGACAGCTAGAGAGAGAGCACAAGTAAGCAGAGTGGCAGGGAGATGGGGAGAGAGAGAAGCAGGCTTTCTGCTGAGAGCCTGATGCAGGGCTCAATCCGAGGACCCCGGAATCATTACCCGAGGCGAAGGCAGCCGCTTAACTAACTGAGCCACCCGGACGCCCCCAAATCTTGGCTATTGTAAATAATGCTGCAATAAACACAAGAGCATATGTATCTCTTTGAATTAATATTTTCATTTTCTTTGGGTAAATAACCATAGTGGAATTACTGAATTATATGTTAATTCTATTTTTAAGTTTTTGAGACACTTCCATACTGTTTTCCATGGTGGAAAACAGTGGCCACGGTGGCCACACCAGCTTGCATTCCTACCAAGAGTGCACAAGGCTTCCTTTTTTATCTCCACATCCTCAGTAACAATTGTTATTTTTTGTAGTTTTGATTTAAGCCATTCTGACACATGTAAGGTGAGATCTCATTTTGGTCTTAATTTACATTTCCCTGATGGTTAGTGATGTCGAGAATCCTTTCATGTGTCTGCTGGCCATTTGGATGTATTCTTTGGAAAAATGTATCATATTCTCTATTTTAAAATTGGATTATTTATTTCTTTGGTGTTGAGTAGTATATGTTTTCATAAATTTCAGATATTAACCCCTTACCAGATACAAAATTTGCAAAAATCTTACCACAGTGAGTAGGTTGCTCTTTTGTTTTGTTGATGCATTACTTTGATGTGTAAAGACTTTTTATTTTGATGTATTTCCAATAATTTAATTTTACTTTTGTTTCCATTACCTTAGGAGACATATCTAGAAAAAGGTTTCTAGGGTTGATATCAAGGAAATTACTGCCTATATTTTTTTTTCTAGGAGTTCTGTGGTTTCCAGTCTCACATTAGGTCTTTAGTCCATTTTGAGTTTATTTTTTGTGTATGGTGTTAAAAAGTGATCCAGTTTCATTTTTTTGAGTATTATTGTCCACATTTCTCAGAACCATTTGTCTTTTCCCACTGTGTATTCCTGTCTCCTTTGTCGTAGATTAATTGACTATACAAGTGTGGGTTTATTTCAGGGGTTTCTATTCTGTTGTATCAATATATGTGTCTGTTTTTGTGCCAGTACCATATTGTTTTGACTACTACAGCTTTATAGTATATCTTGAAAGTTGGGGTTGTGATACCTTCAGCTTTGTTCTTCTTTCTCAATATTTTTTTGGCAATTGGATCTTTTGTGGTTCCATATAAATTTTAGTATTATTTATTCTAGTTCTTTGACAAATGTTGATGGTATTTTGATAGAGATTAAATTATGTTATCTAAATTGCTTTGGATAGTATGGACATTTTAACAATATTGGTTCTTCCAGTACATGAGCATGCACTGTCTTTCCATTTGTTTGTGTTATTTTCAATTTCTTACATCAGCAATTTAAAGTTTTTAGAATATAGGTCTTTCACCTCCTTGGTTAAGTTTATTCTGAGGTATTTTTTATTGGGTGCATTTGTAAATGAGATTATTTTTCTCTATTCTATATCATTATTAGTGTATATAAATGCAATGGATTTCTGTACACATATTCTGTATCCTGCAACTTTACTGAATTCATTTGTCAGTTCTACTTTTTTTTTTTGTGAACTCTTTAGAATTTTGTGTACGGTATCATGTCATCTGCACATAATGGAAGTATGAATTCTTCCTTGCCAATTTGGATGCCTTTTATTTCTTTTTGTTGTCTGATTGCTGTAGCTAGGACTTCTAGTATTATGTTGAATAAAAGTGATGAGAGTGGACATACTTGGCTTATTCATGATCTCTGAGAAAAAGCTCTCAGTTTTTACCATTGAGTATGATATTAGGTATGAATTTTTCATATATGACCCATATTATGTTGAGGTATGTTTCTGCTAAACCCACTTTGTTGAGTTTTGTAGATGGATATTAAACTGTCAAATTTTTTTTGAATCTGTTGAGATGATCATATGATTTTTACCCTTTTGCTTATTATGTGATATATCATGTTGATTGATTTGCAGATATTGAACCATCCTTGTGTCCCTGGAATAAATCCTGCTTAATCCTGGAGAATGATTTTTTAAATGTATTATTGGATTTGCTTTCTAATATTTGATTTTTAAAATTTTTATAATCATATAATGTATTTTTATCCCAAGGGGTACAGGTCTGTGAATTGCCAGGTTTACACATTTCAAGCACTCACCATAGCACATACCCTCCCCAATGTACATATCCCCACCACCCTCTCCTGACCCCCCTCCCCCAGCAACCCACAGTTTGTTATGTGAGATTAAGAGTCACTTATGGTTTGTCTTCCTCATGATCCCATCTTATTTCATTTTTTCTCTTCCTATCCCCCAAACCCCCCATGTTGCATCTCCACTTCCTCATATCAGGGAGATCATATGATAGTTGTCTTTCTCCGACTAACTTATTTCACAAGGCATGACACCCTCTAGTTCCATCCATGTCATCACAAATAGCAAGATTTCATTTCTTTTGATGGCTGCATAGTATTCCATTGTGTATATATACCACATCTTCTTGATCCATTCATCTGTTGATGGACATCTAGGTTCTTTCCATAGTTTGGTTATTGCAGAAATTGCTGCTATGAACATTCGGGTGCACGTGCCCCTTCGGATCACTACGTTTGTATCTGTAGGGTAAATATCCAGTAATGCAATTGATCTAATAAAAGGATTGCCACCCCTGCTTTCTTCTGATGCCCATTAGCATGGTAAATTCTTTTTTTTTTTTTAAAGATTTTTATTTATTCGTTAGAGAGAGAGAGAGAGAGAGAGAGAGAGAGATACAGAGCGCAAGCACAGGCAGACAGAGTGGCAGGCTAGAGGCAGAGGGAGAAGCAGGCTCCCTGCGGAGCAAGGAGCCTGATGTGGGACTTGATCCCAAGATGCTGGGATCACGACCTGATCCGAAGGCAGCCGCTCAACCAACTGAGCCACCCAGGTGTCCCAACATGGTAAATTCTTTTCCATTCCCTCACTATATATCTGGAGGTGTCTTCAGGTCTAAGATGAGTTTCTTGTACGCAGCATATTGATGGGTTTTGGTTTTTTATCCATTCTAATACACTGTATCTTTTGATTGGGACGTTTAGTTTATTAACATTCACGGTAACTATGGAGAGATAAGAATTTAATGCCTCTTTATTGCCTGTAAGGTTACTGTTACTGTATATTGTCTCTGTTCCTTTCTGATCTACTACTTTTAGGCTCTCTTTGCTTAGAAGACCCCTTTCAATATTTCCTGTAAAGCTGGTTTGGTGTTTGCAAATTCTTTCAGTTTTTGTTTGTCCTGGAAGCTTTTAATCTCTCCTTCTATTTTCAATGATAGCCTAGCTGGATATAGTATTCTCGGCTATATGTTTTTCTCATTTAGTGCTCTGAATATATCATGCCAGTTCTTTCTGGCCTGCCAGGTCTCTGTGGATAAGTCCACTGCCAATCTAATATTTTTACCATTGTATGTTACAGACTTCTTTTCTTGGGCTGCTTTCAGGATTTTCTCTTTGTCGCTAAGACTTGTAAATTTTACTATCAGGTGATGGGATGTTGACCTATTTTTATTGATTTTGAGGGGTGTTATTTGCATCTGCTGGATTTTGATATTTGTTCCCTTTGCCATATTAGGTAAATTCTCTACAATAATTCTCTCCAATATACCTTCTGCTCCCCTCTCTCTTTCTTCTTCTTCTGGATCCCAATTATTCTAATGTTGTGTTGTCTTATGGTGTCACTTATCTTTTGAATTCTCTCCTCATGATTCAGTATTTTTTTGTCTCTCTTTTGCTCAGCTTCTTTATTGTCTGTCATTTGGTATTCTATGTCACTAATTCTTTCTTCTGGCTCATTTATCTCAGCAATAAGAGCCTCCATTTTTGATTGCACCTCATTAATAGTTGTTTTGCTCTCAACTTAGTTAGATTTTAATTCTTTTATTTTTCCAGAAGGGGCTTTTATCTCTCCAGAGAGTGTTTCTCTAATAACGTCCATGTCTTTTTTGAGCCTGGTTAGATCCTTGAAAATCATCATTCTGAACTCTAGATCTGTCATATTACCAATGTCCATATTGATTAGGTCCCTAGTCTTCAGTACTGCCTCTTGTTCTTTTTTTTTTTTTTTTTGTGGTGTGTTTTTCTGACTTTTCATTTTGTCCAGATAAGAATATATAATGGAGCATATAAAATCTTAAAAGGGTAGAAAAAACCCCAGGGATATGTGCTTTAACCAAATCAGAAGAGACCCCAAATCATGGGAGGGAGAAAGGGGATAAAAGAGAATTTCAGAAGAAAAGAAAACAAATAAATAAAAATATTAATATATATATTTATATACATATATAAATTTTAGACTGGTGACTAGAACAAGGTCATTCGCTTAATTTTGGGAGTATTTTGGTCTCTTAGTGGGAACTACCTCTCAAAATTTTCAAGGATATAAAACATATATAAGAGTAGGCACGATGAAGAGATGGAATAAGTGTATAAAGATGAGAAAAAATTTTTTTCAAATTTCTTAAAAATGAATTGATAAAGTATGTTGGTTGGGAGAATAATGAAAAAGAAACCTGAGAGAATTTGCTTGGGCTGGAGACTAGAACAAGCCTGGAGGTAGGTTTAGGGTATATTTTGATCTATTAGTAGAAGTTGTACCCTAAATTTCTTAGAAGAAAAATCCCTATAAGTATACAAAAAATATAGTTAGATACAATGGAGGATAAAATATGACTCTAATAATGTTCAAAAAAAGATCATTTTTGGGGGGGGGTAAGGTATTGTTAAGATAAACTAGTTTAAAAAAAAACGTTAAAAGAGGAAAGGTTAAAAGTTAAAAAAAATTTAATGGAAGAAAAAAGAAAAAAAAATTAACTGCAAGAATAAAGAATCATGGGGAGAAAGCCATGAATTCCTTTCTTTGCTTTCTCCTCCTCTGGAATTCCACTGTTCTCCTTGGTAAGTGAAGTTCGTCTTGGCTGGGTTCTTGTTGATCTTCTGGGGGGAGGGGCCTGATGTAGTGATTCTCAAGTGTCTTTGTCCAAGGCGGAATTGCCCTGCCCTTATCAGGGTCCAGGCTAAGTAATCTGTTCGGGTTTGCTTTCGGGAGTTTTTGTTCCCTGAATGCTTTCTGTAGAGTTCCAGAGGATGGGATAATAATGGCGGCCTCCAGAGTTGTTGAGTGCTCGGGGTCTTGCTCCTCAGTGAGCCTTCACAGAAAAGCTCTCAATTGCTCCCATCTCCCTGGCCTCTGGTCGCACTTGGAGAAAAGTGCTCAGTCACTCCAATCTCCCTGGCTTCCAGCTGCTGGCTTGGAGAAAAATGCTCAATCACTTCATCTCCCTGGGCTCTGCTTCACTCAGAGCTCACCCAGCCTGTGCCTGGTTCAAGGTAACCCTGAATTGAAAGCTCACTCCTCGGCCTTGTCACTGTATCTGGCTTCCCTGCTCTAATACCTGTAAGTACTCCAACACTCAGACACCCCCAGTCCTTTTGTGACCCTGTGGGACCTGGGGCTATGCTGACCCTGCATGGGCTTCACTCCAGTTTAGCCCCTGGAGTGATGTCCCTCAGTGGGGCAGACTTTTAAAAAGTCCTGATTTTGTGTTCCGTTGCTCCACGGCTTGCTGGGAGCTGGCCCCTCCCCCCGTGGTGTATCTTCCTGTTGCTTTGGATTTACTTTTCTGCCAGCCCTTCCTTTCAGAAAGTGATCAATTTTCTGTTTCTAGAATTGTTGCTCTTCTTCTCTTTGATTTCCCATTGGATTTGTAGGTGTTCACAATGGTTAGATAAGCTATCTATCTGAACTCCTGCTACCTGATGTCGTCTCACCCTGCTACTTCTCTGCCATCTTGACTCCTCCTGGTTTCCAATATTTTGTTGAGGATTTTTTGTATTTATTTTCAGAGATATTGCCCTGTAGTTTTCTTTTTTGTAGTGCCTTTATCTGGTTGGGTATCAGGATGATGCTGGCCTCATAGAATAAATTTGGAAGAGTCCCTTCCTTTTTTATTTTTTGGAATAGTTTGAGAAAAATAGGTATTGACTCTTCTTTAAATGTTTGGTAGAATTTTCCTGTGAAGCCATCTGCTCCTAGACTTTTGTTTTTTGGGAGTTTTTTTGGTTTTTGGGGTTTTTTTTGGTTGTTGTTACTAATTCAGTTTCATTGCTTTTAATCTGTGTGTTGAAATTTTCAATTTCTTCCTGATTTAGTGTTGGAAGGTTATATGTTTCTAGGAATGTATCCATTTCTTCTAGGCCATATAATTTGATGGCATGTAATTTTCATAATATATTTTTTCTTTCTTTGATGAAATATTTTCCCTCAGGAAAAGGTGTCGCACATATTAGAATTTTTTGTTGTTGTTGTTTTTGTTTGTTTTGTTTTTGATGTTATTACCTGAGTTAGTTTTATTTTATTTTTTAATATGTTTAATTAGCTAACATATACTACATCATTAGTTTTTGATGTAGTGTTCAATGATTCATTAGTTGTGTATAACACCTAGTGTAATACACTTTATTTATATTTCTGTGGTGTCAGTTGTTATTTCTCTTTCTTCATTTCTGATTTTGTTTGTTTGAGTCCTCTTTCTCTCTTCTTCTTCTTCTTTTTTTTTTTTTTTGATTAGTCCAGTTGAAAGTTTTTCAGTGTTGCTAATCTTTTTAAAGAGCCAGCTCCTGGTTTCATTGATTTGTTCTATTGTTTGCTAAGTCTCTATTTCATTTATTTCTGCTCTAATGTTTAGTACTTCCTTCCCTCTACTGGCTTTAGGCTTTGTTCTTCCTTTTTTATCTCCTGTAGGTATAAGGTTAGGTTTTTTATTTGAGCTTTTCCTAGCTTCTCGAAGTAGGTGTGTATTGCTATAATCTTTCCTTTTAGAATAGCTGTTACTACCTCCCAAAGATTTTTGGCCATTGTGTTTTCATTTTTATTTGTCTCCATGTATTTTAGACATCCTCTTTGATTTCTTGGTTAATGTATTCATTATTTAGTAGCATGTTGTTTACCTTCTATGTATTTGTGTTCTTTCTAGATTTCTTTCTTGTGATCAGTCTCTAGTTTTATACCATTGTTATATGAAAAGTTGCATGATATGATTCTAATATTTTGTATTTATAGAAACTTATTTTGTGGCCTAACATGTGATCTATTCCAGAAGGTGTTTCATGTGCACATGGAAAGAATGTGTATTCTACTGGTTTTGAATGGAATGTTTTGAATATATGTTAAAGTCACTGTTTCCTTGTTGCTTTTCCATCTGGAAGATCTATCCTTTTTTTTTTTAAGATTTCATTTATTTATTTGACAGAGAGAGAGAACATGTAGACAGAGTGGCAGACAGATGGAGAGGAAGGAGCAGGCTTCCTGCTGACCAGAGAGCCCATTGCAGGGCTGGGTCCCAGGACCCTGGGATCATGACCTGAGATGAAGGCATATGTTTAACTGACTGAGCCACTCTGGTTCCCTGAGGAAGACCTAGCCATTGATGTTAAATTGGGTGCTAATGTTCCGAATTATTACTGTATCAGTCTCAATTTATTCTTTATGTTTGTTGATATTTGCCTTATGTATTTAGGTGCTCCCAGGTTGGATGCATAAATATTTATATTTGTTATAGTCTCTTGTTGGATTATTCCCTTTATAATTATGTAAGTTTCCTTTGTTCCCAATGTGTTGTCTTTGTTTTTAAAGTCTACTTTGTCTGATAAATGTATTGCTACCCTGCTTTCTTTCTTTTGCTTCCGTTTGCAGAGTAAGTGTTTTTCCACCCTTTCAGTTTCAATCTGCCTAGGTCTTTAGGTCTGAAGGAGTCTCCTGTAGGCATTGAATAGATGGGCCTTGCTTTGTTTTAATCCATTCAGTCACTCTGTGTTTTTTGATTGGAGCACTTAGTCCATTTACATTTAAAGACATTAATGATAGGTATGTACTTATTGCTAATCCATTACTTGGTTTGCAGTTGTTTTTATAGTTCTTCTCTATTCTGTTCTTCTTCTTTTCCTCTTTGTGGTTTGATGGCTTTCTCTTGGGATATGTCTGTATTCCTTTCTCTTTATTTTTTGTGTATCCATTATAGGTTTTTGGTTTGTGGTTACCATTATGTTCATATATAACATCTTAAGCATATGTCATTCTATATTAAGTTGATGGTTACTTGAGTTTGGACTTGCTCTAAAAGCACTAAATTTTACTTCCCCTTTCCCATATTTTATGTATATGATGTTATTACATCTTTTTATGTCACGAATCCCTTAAGTGGTTTTTGTAGCTATAATTCAATTTATTACTTTTGTGCTTTAACCTCTATGTTGGTTTTATAAGGATTTTTCTTTTTACCCAAAGAATTCCCTTTAATGTTTTTTGTAAAGCTGGTTTAGTGGTGATGATTGCCTTTAAGTTTTATTTGTCTGGGAAACACTTTCTCTCTCCTTATATTCTGAATGATAACTTTCTGGGTATTTTTGATTGTAGGATTTTTTTTCTTTCAGTACTTTGAATATATCATGTTACTTCTTTTTGGCCTACAGTGTTTCTGCTGAAAAATCAGCTGATAGACTTATGGGCTTTCCCTTATATGTGACTGTTTTCTCATGCTTCTTTTAAAATTCTCTCTTTATCACTACTTTGTCCCATTTTAATTATTAGTTGTCTTGGTGAGGACCTCCTTGGGTTAATTTTTATAAGGGATCTCTTTGCTTTGTGAATATGGATGTCTGTTTTCTTCCCCAGATAAAGAGCTCTTATTCCTTCAAATAAATTATCTGACACCTTCTCGCTTTCTTTACCTTCTGGGATCCCTATAATGTGAATTGTATTAAACTTGGTGATGTTACTGAGTTCACCTAACCTATTCTCATTTTATTCCTTTTTTATTATTTTTTTCTTTTTTCTGTCTTCCAGTTTGCTTATTTTTTCCTCTGTCTCCTCTAATCTGCTATTGATTTTAGTGTATTTTTAAATTTTACTTATTGATTTCTTTATCCCTGTTTTTAATACACATATATTAAATATTTTTATATATAATATATATTTATACATATTTAGTATATATTTAATATATCTATTTAAATATATATTTCTCCCCTCCCTTATTGAAAGCCTCACTGAAATCCTCTACTCTTTTCTTAATTCCAGTGAGTGTCTTTATGACCATTACTTTGAATTCTTTATCAAGCATATTGTTTATCTTTGTTTCATTTAGCTCTCTTGTTGTGGTTTTGTCCTAGTCTTTCATTTGGGACATATTCCGTTGTCTCTTCCTTTTGTCTAACTCTCTGTGTTTGTTTCTATGTATTAGGAAAGCTAGCTAAGTCTTCTGATCCTGAAAGTATGGCCTTATGAAAACTGTTTGTGTGGTGGCCTGTAACATAATGTTCTCTGTTCACCAGAAGCAGGAGCTTTAAGAGTGTCTCCTATGTGGGTCATATGTGCCCTATTATTGTGGTTGAGCCATGTTTGCCTTTAGTCAGTTGCAGTGGCCCACTTTGCCTGTTGTGTATGCACTGGGTAGGGTTTGGTCCCTGTGCTGTTAAGTGGCCAATCTAGGACCACTGTGGGCTTGTAGTTGGATGGTATCAACAGTTAGGCAAGACATGTGCCCTCAGCCCATCTGTCTGTGGCTGTGGTGGGACATCTTCCCTGTTCTCCCTTCCTTTTCCTCTGAGAAGCTTTTGTAGGTAGGTGAGGTCTATAGTTAGACAAGATATTTTTCAAAGTTGAATGCTGTGGGGATTCATCTTTACAGTGCAAGTCCCCTGTGCTTGGGTGCCTGGTGTAGTATCTGAGACTCTTGTTTCTCTGTGTTTATGGTATCCCTCCCAGTTGTAGTTAGCCTCATTAGTGGTCTAAAGTTTCCCAGCTGTGTCTCTGCCCCTTTCTATCCTTTACACAGTATCCCCCTTCCTAGATTAATTGTGGAAAGTTTGTTCTGCCAGTCTTTGGGTCATTTTCTGAGTTAGTTGTGCTGATGTGTCTATTATCTCAATGTGTCCATCAGATGAGCTAAGCTCAGGACTCTCCTACTTTGGCATCATCCCACAAGTCCTAACTGCTTACTTTTCTTGAAAAATGTGACCCCTGTCAGGGTCATAGGCCCTGAGAACACAAAGATAAATGCCATCATCCTTTTATCTTTTGAGAGAGGATGATCCATTCAGTATCTAAGATACTAATTAAATTACAAAATGTAAATAGAACTTAATTTATAGAAACTCAGAGGAAGCTCCTGAATAAATGCTAGTTTTCCTGATGAATTAGCTTGGTAGGTTAAAAAGTAAGAGTAAATAGGATTTAGGCTCAGATTCTTCTGGGTTAGTAGTGATGTGTTGTAACACTCAAATGCATAACTTGAAGAAGTGTATCACTAAAAGAGAATGTCATTTGGGGACTGAGAACATTTGGGAGAGTGAGCAAGTGTTTTGAGTGAGCATTTAATGTGTCCTTTGTTATTTGAAGCTTTCGTTGGACAAATTTTGATTTGGGATTAAATTTCAAAAGAGATGATTGGCCAGTCTGTGACCAGTCCATGAACTGCCTCTTCTGATGCCACAAAGCTCAAGGGATGGTGACACAGTGAGGCAGCATAGTGCTGTAGCATGGTTCCCATGCCTTGGAGTGAGGGAGGTCTGGAAGGCATACTTTTTACTGGTGCAAAATAGGGACATCTCTAAATATAAACATTGGTGGTTGTTGTGGTGAGTGTTCTCAAATTTTCTCCTTCCTTAGCATTTTTTATCTGGTTACTCTTTTCTTCTTTCATCTGGTAGCCACAAGAAACTAATTTTCTCTGACTTTGGTCTTTTTGAATCTTTGATCCATGATTTAACAAACACATCTGCGTGTTTACCATTCCATTCTTTGTCTGATTTATTCTTCAGACTCACTGTATGAGGAGGAGTTATTAGTTTTATTTAATATTTGAGAAAACCAAACCATAGAAGTCTTTAATGAATTGAATTAGCTCTCATGTCTAGTGAGTTCTAGAGCTGGAATCTGCATTCAGATCTTATGATTTGAAGATAGCACTCTTGGCTTGACTGCTATAACCTTTATACATGGTGGAAGTGAAGGTGGAGAAGAACAAGATATAGTGGAAGGGAAATACTGTTCCAGCAAATGATTCTTGAAATGTCAGAAAATATCATTAGGTTTTTGTTTTGTTTTGTTTTGTTTTTTCAGAAGAAGAACAAAAATTGTGATATGATTTCTAGGGCATTTTTTTTCTTTTTTTTTTTTTAATATAATTTTTTATTTTTTATAAACATATATTTTTATCCCCAGGGGTACAGGTCTGTGAATCACCAGGTTTACACACTTCACAGCACTCACCAAAGCACATACCCTCCCCAATGTCCATAATACCACCCCCTTCTCCCAAACCCCCTCCCCCCAGCAACCCTCAGTTTGTTTTGTGAGATTAAGAGTCACTTATGGTTTGTCTCCCTCCCAATCCCATCTTCTTTCATTTATTCTTCTCGTACCCACTTAAGCCCCCATGTTGCATCACCACTTCCTCATATCAGGGAGATCATATGAGAGTTGTCTTTCTCTGCTTGACTTATTTCGCTAAGCATGATACGCTCTAGTTCCATCCATGTTGTCACAAATGGCAAGATTTCATTTCTTTTGATGGCTGCATAGTATTCCATCGTGTATATATACCACATCTTCTTGATCCATTCATCTGTTGATGGACATCTAGGTTCTTTCCATAGTTTGGCTATTGTGGACATTGCTGCTATAAACATTCGAGTACACGTGCCCCTTTGGATCACTACGTTTGTATCTTTAGGGTAAATACCCAATAGTGCAATTGCTGGGTCATAGGGCAGTTCTATTTTCAACATTTTGAGGAACCTCCATGCTGTTTTCCAGAGAGGTTGCACCAGCTTGCATTCCCACCAACAGTGTAGGAGGGTTCCCCTTTCTCTGCATCCTCGCCAGCATCTGTCATTTCCTGACTTGTTGATTTTAGCCATTCTGACTGGTGTGAGGTGATATCTCATTGTGGTTTTGATTTGTATTTCCCTGATGCCAAGAGATATGGAGCACTTTTTCATGTGTCTGTTGGCCATCTGGATGTCTTCTTTGCAGAAATGTCTGTTCATGTCCTCTGCCTATTTCTTGATTGGATTATTTGTTCTTTGGGTGTTGAGTTTGCTAAGTTCTTTATAGATTCTGGACACTAGTCCTTTATCTGATATGTCGTTTGCAAATATCTTCTCCCATTCTGTCAGTTGTCTTTTGATTTTGTTAACTGTTTCCTTGGCTGTGCAAAAGCTTTTGATCTTGATGAAATCCCAATAGTTCATTTTTTCCCTTGCTTCCCTTGCCTTTTGCGTTGTTCCTAGGAAGATGTTGCTGCGGCTGAGGTCGAAGAGGTTGCTGCCTGTGTTCTCCTCAAGGATTTTGATGGATTCCTTTTGCACATTGAGGTCCTTCATCCATTTTGAGTCTATTTTTGTGTGTGGTGTAAGGAAATGGTCCAATTTCATTTTTCTGCATGTGGCTGTCCAATTTTCCCAGCACCATTTATTGAAGAGGCTGTCTTTTTTCCATTGGACATTCTTTCCTGCTTTGTCGAAGATGAGTTGACCATAGATTTGAGGGTCTATTTCTGGGCTCCCTATTCTGTTCCATTGATCTATGGGTCTGTTTTTGTGCCAGTACCATGCTGTCTTGATGATGACAGCTTTGTAATAGAGCTTGAAGTCCGGGATTGTGATGCCACCAACGTTGGCTTTCTTTTTCAAATCCCTTTAGCTATTCGAGGTCTTTTCTGGTTCCATATAAATTTTAGAATTATTTGTTCCATTTCTTTGAAAAAGATGGATGGTACTTTGATAGGAATTGCATTAAATGTGTAGATTGCTTTAGGTAACATAGACATTTTCACAATATTTATTCTTCCAATCCAGGAGCATGGAACATTTTTCCATTTCTTTGTGTCTTCCTCAATTTCTTTCATGAGTACTTTATAGTTTTCTGAGTATAGATTCTGTGTCTCTTTGGTTCGGTTTATTCCTAGGTATCTTATGGTTTTGGGTGCAATTGTAAATGGGATTGACTCCTTAATTTCCCTTTCTTCTGTCTTGTTGTTGGTGTAGAGAAATGCAACTGATTTCTGTGCATTGATTTTATATCCTGACACTTTACTGAATTCCTGTATAAGTTCTAGCAGTTTTGGAGTGGAGTCTTTTGGGTTTTCCACATATAGTATCATATCATCTGCGAAGAGTGATAATTTGACTTTTTCTTTGCCGATTTGGATGCCTTTAATTTCCTTTTGTTGTCTGATTGCTGAGGCTAGGACCTCTAGTACTATGTTGAATAGCAGTGGTGATAATGGACATCCCTGCCGTGTTCCTGATCTTAGCGGAAAAGCTTTCAGTTTTTCTCCATTGAGAATGATATTTGCGGTGGGTTTTTCATAGATGGCTTTGATGATATTGAGGTATGTGCCCTCTATCCCTACACTTTGAAGAGTTTTGATCAGGAAGGGATGCTGTACTTTGTCAAATGCTTTTTCAGCATCTATTGAGAGTATCATATGTTTCTTGTTCTTACTTTTATTGATGTGTTGTATCACATTGACTGATTTGCGGATGTTGAACCAACCTTGCAGCCCTGGAATAAATCCCACTTGGTCGTGGTGAATTATCTTTTTAATGTACTGTTGAATCCTATTGGCTAGTATTTTGTTGAGTATTTTCGCATCTGTGTTCATCAAGGATATCGGTCTATAGCTCTCTTTTTTGGTGGGATCCTTGCCTGGTTTTGGGATCAAGGTGATGCTGGCCTCATAAAATGAGTTTGGAAGTTTTCCTTCCATTTCTATTTTTTGGAACAGTTTCAGGAGAATAGGAATTAGTTCTTCTTTAAATGTTTGGTAGAATTCCCCCGGGAAGCCGACTGGCCCTGGGCTTTTGTTTGTTTGGAGATTTTTAATGACTGTTTCAATCTCCTTACTGGTTATGGGTCTGTTCAGGCTTTCTATTTCTTCCTGGTTCAGTTGTGGTAGTTTATATGTTTCTAGGAATGCATCCATTTCTTCCAGATTGTCAAATTTATTGGCGTAGAGTTGCTCATAGTATGTTCTGATAATTGTTTGTATTTCTTTGGTGTTAGTTGTGATTTCTCCTCTTTCATTCATGATTTTATTTATTTGGGTCCTTTCTCTTTTCTTTTTGATAAGTCGGGCCAGGGGTTTATCAATTTTATTAATTCTTTCAAAGAACCAGCTCCTAGTTTCGTTGATTTGTTCTATTGTTTTTTTGGTTTCTATTTCATTGATTTCTGCTCTGATCTTTATGATTTCTCTTCTCCTGCTAGGCTTAGGGTTTCTTTCTTGTTCTTTCTCCAGCTCCTTTAGGTGTAGGGTTAGGTTGTGTACTTGAGACCTTTCTTGTTTCTTGAGAAAGGCTTGTACCGCTATATATTTTCCTCTCAGGACTGCCTTTGTTGTGTCCCACAGATTTTGAACCGTTGTATTTTCATTATCATTTGTTTCCATGATTTTTTTCAATTCTTCTTTAATTTCCCGGTTGACCCATTCATTCTTTAGAAGGATGCTGTTTAGTCTCCATGTATTTTGGTTCTTTTCAAACTTCCTTTTGTGGTTGAGTTCTAGCTTTAGAGCATCGTGGTCTGAAAATATGCAGGGAATGATCCCAATCTTTTGATACCAGTTGAGTCCTGATTTAGGACCGAGGATGTGATCTATTCTGGAGAATGTTCCATGTGCACTAGAGAAGAATGTGTATTCTGTTGCTTTGGGATGAAATGTTCTGAATATATCTGTGATGTCCATCTGGTCCAGTGTGTCGTTTAAGGCCTTTATTTCCTTGCTGATCTTCTGCTTGGATGACCTGTCCATTTCAGTGAGGGGAGTGTTAAAGTCCCCTACTATTATTGTATGATTGTTGATGTGTTTCTTTGATTTTGTTATTAATTGGTTTATATATTTGGCTGCTCCCATGTTGGGGGCATAGATATTTAAAATTGTTAAATCTTCTTGTTGGACAGACCCTTTGAGTATGATATAGTGTCCTTCCTCATCTCTTATTATAGTTTTTGGCTTAAAATCTAATTGATCTGATATAAGGATTGCCACTCCTGCTTTCTTCTGATGTCCATTAGCATGGTAAATTCTTTTCCACCCCCTCACTTTAAATCTGGAGGTGTCTTTGGGCTTAAAATGTGTTTCTTGGAGGCAACATATAGATGGGTTTTGTTTTTTTATCCATTCTGATACCCTGTGTCTTTTGACAGGGGCATTTAGCCCATTTACATTCAGGGTAACTATTGAGAGATATGAATTTAGTGCCATTGTATTGCCTGTAAGGTGACTGTTACTGTATATGGTCTCTGTTCCTTTCTGATCTACCACTTGTACGCTCTCTCCTTGCTTAGAGGACCCCTTTCAATATTTCCTGTAGAGCTGGTTTGGTATTTGCAAATTCTTTCAGTTTTTGTTTGTCCTGGAAGCTTTTAATCTCTCCTTCTATTTTCAATGATAGCCTAGCTGGATAGAGTATTCTTGGCTGCATGTTTTTCTCGTTTAGTGCTCTGAAAATATCATGCCAGCTCTTTCTGGCCTGCCAGGTCTCTGTGGATAAGTCAGCTGCCAATCTAATATTTTTACCATTGTATGTTACAGACTTCTTTTCCCAGGCTGCTTTCAGGATTTTCTCTTTGTCACTGAGACTTGTAAATTTTACTATTAGGTGACGGGGTGTGGGCCTATTCTTATTGATTTTGAGGGGCGTTCTCTGAACCTCCTGAATTTTGATGCTTGTTCTCTAGGGCATTTTTTGTTAGGAGAATCACATCACAATGCTCCTGGTATAGAATAAAAATCCTCAATAGCTAAAAAATAAAGGATGCTCTTTGGGGTAGGTTCAATGAATTCCTTTTAACTTTTTATGTCTCCTTAAAGAGGCTATAGATGAAAGTGTGGAGGTGAGGGAACCATAAATCATGGACATTGAAATACTGAAAGCTGTGAGCACAAATGTTTCATTAAATACCAAGTGGTATTAAATTACACTGTGAAATTCCAAAGTGTAATATAATCCTTTAGTGTTTAAGGCAAGAGGTCTTCAAGTGAACAAGAGTTAAAGGTGGTCAACTTAACTTAGCTTCTATATTTTGATGAGGGAGCAAAGCCTTAAGACTACTGCTGCTGACTGTCAGTCCAGAAACAGGAAGGGAATGGCTGTTTCACGCCAGTGAGTTGTTTGTCTTTTTTTCTACTTTATGCCTTTCTTTTTGTTCAGTATATATACATTATATACCTTTTACATATACAGAAGCCTTTGACATCAAAGATTCTGGTTCTGCAACTTGGATAATCTATAAGATTATACCGACCATAACATAGCAGGCACATGCCAGACACTTGACCCCTAAAAGGGAGTCACAGGCCATGGCATATTTAAACACAGTGAGAAGTTGAGTTAACAGCCAGCGTTCTCTTGAACAAATGTGCATTGTTGTTACAATTGAAACCACATGCTGAGTAATATAACATAGGTGCAACCCTAACTGAGAATGTGTGGACAGTTGGAATCATGAATATATTATTATTTTTTAAAATTTATATTATGTCTGTGAGTCTTGGGTGCCCCTCACTCTGTTTTCTTAGTGGAAGTCAGCAACACAAGCTCAGCTGTATGGCTGGATCTGGTGCTGGAGGACCGGTTCCCCTCTAGCTGCTGGGACCATGGGAAGACTTCAGCTGCTACAAGAACCAAAGGACCTTTCTAAACAATGTCAGTCTGAACTTACCTAAGGGGCTAAAACACAGACTGCTGAAGGAGACCTCTATGAATACAGAACTATCTCAGTGGCTGTTTATTTCTTCATGGAATATTCAGCCATAGACAATTGTATGAATATTCACCAAACTAAACATTTCAAGCTTTATTTGGTTTGAAATAGCACGTTTCTTTTTCTGAGGTCCAGTTTGTTAGCTCATTTTTTGTTTATTGGCAGCCTAAATCAAGACAGGTTAGAGATGTTGAATTTTGTCTGTAGGCAGATGAAAATGATGAAATAATGATTTATTTGTGTGTCCTTTGTGCAGTAACAGCTAGAGTGATCTGGAAATCCCATTGGTAGTTTCTTTTCGCTTATGTTCTTTACCTTTTTGTAGCCAGACATGGAAAACTTGAGGGGAAGGAGGAAGAGAAAAAGAACATAGGGTGTATCTTCTATTCATCGGCGGCATTCCTCTCCTCTTGCAAGGAGCATGGGTCTGTAGGAAGAGTGTAAACTCCACCATGAGAAAGGAATGTAGGTATCATGTGTTCTCATTTAATATACTTTCTTCTCATATATTTCTACTTTCACTAGATTAAACGCAAAGGCTAGTAATAATGATAGGTCTCTCTGATATATAACTGCTCTGACTTAATTTCATACCCACAGTCTATTTTACCACAGATAATATTTATAGTTCATTTGAAATTTTTCTACCAGGGGCTTTTCATGCCTTGTACGTGTTCATTGACTTATTCATTCAACATATACTTAAGGACCTATTTTCTACATTAAAGTGCTATTTTTTTGGAGGGGAGGAAATAAAGAATTATAACAAAATACTTTATGTATCTTTTAACTTAGGCATGGAAAACCCCCCACACACTCAAGATAAATTACACAAAAAATGAGTTTACAAAGCAGAATTAGATGAATGGAATAGAAAATAAGTTATGTGAATAAAGAGACAGAGGAGACTCAGCATTTCACCACAGACAGGAATGATTCTTGGAATGAGAGAGGCTTTATATTGTGTGTTTACCAACCTCAGTAAAGGTTGGATGGGGAGAGAAGATTTGAGGTTTTCTTCCAAGAATGTGGAGTGATGAGAGCCAAACTGCAGAGGCAAAATGAGCATGGCATAATCAGGGAAGGTATGAGTAGATTAGTGTGGCTAGATTGGTAGTTTGACCAAGGGGAGTATGTACTTATTCACTAATTTCAGCAAGTATTTACAGAGTTCTGCTTGCTCTGTGTCAGGTGCTTTGTATACAAAGATGAAAAACACAGACATGGTTTCAGCCATCAGGTTACAATCTGATGGATGATATGGACAATAAACATTGGAGCCAACAAATATATGAGATAATAAGAAACTAGGTAAGAATTATTAGGAAACATACAAGGATCTATGTGTGAAAACAGGAGGAAATAACTAGAAAATAAAAGAATGGTGTGTACTATAACCCAGAGGAGACAATGTGATGTTGTATAATTAATCAACCTGAATTCAAATCTCAGCTCTGCCATTTGTTAGCTGTTGGACTTGGTAAGTTATCAAATCTATCTGAGCATAGTTTTGCACCTTTGTTAATTGGGAATAATATCATTTGGCTCATAGTATTTGAATGAAAAAATATACAAAACAGCATGCATAGTTTTGGGGAACATAGTAGATACTCATTAAATATTAAAATCATCATTCATGCCCAAAGCCAGAGAAATAGAGAAATGCTAAATTTATTTTAGAAAAAGACTCTAGAGTCTTTATAATTACTATGAGTTAATACAATTAGAGAATCATGGACAAAGCATCCTTGTCCCTAATAATACCTGTTGGGATGGTGGTAGCTCAGCTAACAGATAGGTCTTAGTCAGCAGCCTTAGAATCTCAACATTGCTGTCACAGAGGTTGCACACATGCATATGGATTTGTTTTATCTGCAATTATTTCAGTTGTGAGATATATGTACTTTTTCATGGATGAATTAAAAAAACATTTTGGTTTAATAATTGGAGGGTGAAAACAAATTCAGCAGGTGCTATTTTCCTTTTGGTCAAAATAATTATAGTACAAAACTCTCATCCTATCCACAGAAGTCCTTTTTCTGCTTCAGGAGTCACTGAATCAAGTAGAAGTTATATTAGGACCTTGAAGTATCCTTTCTTTTCTCATTAAAGTGGGGGCTCTAAAAATCTGGTGGAAAAACATTATCTGCTTGTCCAACCTGACATGTTATGTTCTTCTAGTATATTGATGGAAGCCTCATGATGCCAGCAGGATACTTAGGGTGGTTGGTAGTAAGTATTAGGAACAGGACGTGGTTTCTGATGTGCTTGGAATGGTAATATTATCCGTGAAGGCAAAATTCATATTTTCCTATTTGAATATTAGTGGTGCCATTATTTTCATTTGGTGGTATCTGACAGGAAGTTACTCTGTCTTGGCCAATACAGTTATGTTGTTATTGGAGGTACCAAGAAATTTGAGAGGCAATTTCATAAAATAGTTGGGAATTTGAAGAGCAATTGACCTTCAAGAATCCCTGAACTCATGGGTCTGGGAGAAGGTATTATGTTTTCCAACTGGTCTACACTATAGTTCTCAAACTGGATGTCAAAAGTCAAAACACTAAATCAACAAAATATCAAATCAGAGCCATTTTATTGTCAAAGAAAACCTTAATTTGTCCTTTGCACAGTAAGATTTTAGTCTTTGCTGATGACTGCTATTCTGTTTTGATTTAGTTCATATGTAGTCATGAGACCTCTTCATTCCAGAAAAGATTTAAAGTAGACAGTGGGCATAGATTTTTAAGGTTGTCACTCAGGAAAAGACAACTTAGAACCTACAAAATATTTTGTGACACTGGATATTAAGCACTAGTCATATTCTTTTATTCTTCATGCTTTTATTTCTGTATTTTTCTTTATCTTTCTTCAATGGTTTCCAGCTGTTTCTTATCCCTTTGGCTGCTTCTCTTGCCCTTTCCATAACATGTGATCACTAGCCATGATCCCTGGGCTCAGCAAAGACTTTGTTCTGAGGAAAGGAGATGTTCTCTGAAGTGGACATTGATATTGGACTGAAGTGGAAATGAGAAGGCTGCTGTTTTTGCTTAAATGAAGAAAAGTAAAACCAAAATAAATGGTAGAAAATAAATTTGGATGAAATATTCCACTTCTAGAAGTTCATATTTAATCTGACCAACAATATTCATGATGACTATACTACTAAAATTTAAAACCAAGAACAAAATACACCCTGAAATACTTGCCAAACAATAGACATAATTTTTTCATCATTAAAAAATTTGCTTCACCAGGGTGCAGTCCTGGATTAGGCACAATTTAATTTTCCCTGATTATCTGCTATGAAGTTCATTGGTTCAAGATGGCAGATGAAGTCCATATATTTGAACACCTCTCCCTCCCACACAAATGTTAAAATGAGAATTGGGTAATGATAACAAAATAAACGCAATGAGAAGAGTGGAAAGGTGTTTCTTGAACAAATAAAATATTTTAACATGTATCTGAAAGGCAAAAGCAGATGGAGGAGTGACAATTAGGGAAAAAATGGAGGAAACTTTAGCCTAGAAGGCAAACAGAAGGTTTGCAGTTTATCCTGGTATATCCAAGTAGTACATATGTGGCATCCAGAAGTCTTTTTTGATTCCTTCTTTATCTCCCACAATCAACAAATAATTCATGTTTACTGATTTTGGCTCCTGAATATCAACCAGGACTTGTCCTGAAACATCACTTGACCTATCTTCTAGACTCCATTGTCCTGCCTTAGTTCAAACCTTCGTAGTTTCCAGTTTATACCATTTATAGCGGTTTCTGTCTTGTCTTGGTACCTCTGTGCATGCTTATACTAACCGTTCAAAATACAAATCTTATTAACCTGCCACCCTTCCTATTAAAACCTGGAAGTACTTCCGATGGCTTTCAGGATAAGCACCTTAGCAGGATAAGCACCTTAGCGGAAGTCATCATAGACTTCATTTTTACTCTAGTGATAAACTCCTATCCATTTCTCCTGTTCATATGACTGTCCTTATTCACTGTCCATGTTCCAAGAGTGCTGAACTTGCCCTTCCTTGGATACCTGGATACTTTGGAGCTTTGCATTTTAGTGCTTTTGCTGATACCACCTATTTTGATTGGAGTGTCCTCTCTTTGGCCATTCTCTTATCTCCATGACTCCTTTTTCTGCCAAATTTCAGTTTATCTTTAAAAATCCTTACTTAGCAGTAGCCTTTTTTGTTAAATCTTACCTCCTTGCATATACTTTTCTTATTACAGGTATCAGTTTTATTGAGTTTATTTTAAATGTACATTTCTCTCATTAGATTGTGAGCTCTTAGAGCAAGACTATGTATTTGCAGCTCCAAGGCCAAGTTTGTTTTCCTTTAAATTTAGAAAAAATTCAGCCATTTTTTATTTAAATATATTTTCTGTCCTCTGACTCTGGGTATACCTCTATTAAGCTACTTGAAGTTGTCCCACAGCTCACTGATGTGTTTTATTTATTTACTTGATTTTTTCCCCCTGTGTTTTATTTGCATAGTTTCTGTTGCTAAGTCTTGAAGTTCACTATTTTTTTTCCTTTGGAAAAATCTAATATTTAATTAACCTCATTTGGTGTATTATCATCTTGGACTCTGTGGTTGGCATCTCTAAAAATTCAATTTACACTGTCTTAAAAAATAACTTCCATGTTTTCACTGAAAAAAATTTTTTAAAGATTTCATTTATTTATTTGAGAGAGAGAGAGGAAGAACATGAGCTGGGGGTGGTGAGAGTCAGCAAAGAAGCAGACTCCCTGGTGAACAGGGAACCCGACATGGGGCTTGATCTCAGAACCCTGAGATCATGACTTGAGCCTAAGGCAGATGCTTAACTAACTGAGCTACCCAGGCACCCCTCCAGTGAAGTTTTTAAACACGTAGAATGATGTTATAACTATTTCCATATTATTGTCTGCTAATTCCAGTATCTTTTTTAGTAGTGGTTTGGTTTTAGTTGATTGTTTTTTCTTCCATTACAGGTTGATTGTTTTTTCTTCCATTACAAAATGTCCTACATTTTGTCATGCCTGTTAATTTTTTATTGGATGCCAGCCATTGTGAATTTTTACTTTATTGTGTGTTACAGATATTTTTTTAATTTCAATTGACATTTAACTTGTTTTTTAATTTTTAATTAAAAAAATTTTAATTCCAGTGTAGTTAACATACAGTGTTACATTAGTTTCAGGTACATAATACAGTGATTCAACAATTCAATACCATACTCAGTGCTCATCATGATAGGTATACTCTTAATTCCCTTCACTTATTTCATCGATCCTCCCTTGTTCATCTCCCCTTTGGTAACCATCAATTTGTTCTCTGCAGTTAAACACTGTTTTTTAATTTCTCTCTTTTTTTGTTGTTTGTCTTGTTTTTAAATTATTTATTTATATTTATTTTTTAAGGGTAAAGTGGGCATTTTATTTATTTGTACTTAAACCTATAAACCAACCACCCAAACTAGTACTATTATCATGATAAATTAAAATACAAAACATCTTTCTAAAAATACTGGAATTACTGAACAAAGTAACAGTTCTAGCAAAACCTCACAAGGGGCAGAGGAAATCAATGAAGCATATTATAGCTTAAACCTTTACTGTTAATAATTGAGTTTATCAACAAGAAAAGCCTCAAAATCTCAGAAAATACAAATTGTCCTTCATCACATGTCTTTGTATCTTTACTTCCTATTCTTGAGGCTTGATTCTAGAGCCTAAAGATAGGTAGTATTCTATCTAGTTATCTATAGCCAGAAACACCTGCTTTCATGTTGTTAATAACAGCCGATGCTACCGAAACCTTTGACTCCAATTGTACCTCCTCAATAGATATAATAAAAATAATGGGAAACACAATATTGAGGCAGAGATACAGGATCCTAAAAGACAAAGCCTAGGAGAAGTAATACAGCCTACTGCCCAAATTGAGATAGAATAATACACTCATCATCACACATCTTCAGGCTATATGTTCACAGAGTAATTTGGAAACAAATCCATTATTTGCTGGGTACTAAAATACTTAGCGGATTGCTGTATTACACTACTACTTTCCCCAGAAGTTTCTAAGATGGACTCCAAATCGCTGATGGAATTTTGCTGGAACTGGATCTGGGGCTGCAGGGATTCCTCTCCACCACTGTGGAGCTGGCTGTTCCAGGTGTGAGGGCACCAGGTCTGACTGGTCCAGGAATGGTTGCTCCAAGACTGGCTGTCCCAGGAGTGGTTGCTCCAAGATTGGCTGTTCCAGGTCTGGTTGTTCCAATTTGGATTATTCCAGGTCCGGTTGCTCCATACTGGAAGATTTCTGGAAGTGCTCATCAGGTATCCCTGGTTGTAGGAATAGAAGCCTGGGCATTCCATGGTTACTGTGCTGTTCTGAGTCATATTCTTGCTCTCCTTTGGCCAGTGGTTTTTCCTGCCACCTTTTACATTTCATTTTCTGGTTCTGGAACTAGGTCTTCACCTGTTTATAGCTAAGGTTCAGAATGTTGGAAAGGTCTTGCATCTGCTGGAGACTCAGGTATTTTTGTCTCTGAAATTGATCATTGAGGACATAGAGTTGGGTTGGGGAGAGAACACAGTCCCAATCTTCATTTCTTGCCCTGGGCCATGTCTTCCTTCCTCACTGTTCTCTACTCTGCAGAAGTACGTGGTAGTTTCACCCTGGGATTGGTGGGGCACTTGGGGCTGTCCTGAATAAGCAGATTCATGGAGGAAGGAAGAAGAGAAATGTTCTCCATGTGGGGTGTCTCAGCAGATGATATTTGCAGGGACACATAATTTTCTTCAGGCTGATAAATCTCAGGCATTGGAGAAGAATCCCAAGAACTGGGTTCTCCAGGACCAGGCAGAGCTGGATCTGCTGTTACTTTTTTTTTTTTTTTTTTAAAGTGGCTTTATTGAGGCATCATTGTATTCACCAAAAAAACTGCAAATTTTTGATATCTACAATTTGATGAGATTGGACATACACATAGACCCATACTATTGTCACACCAAGATACCACTGCCACAATATTTATATATTTGCTTTATTTTTAATATTAAAATTTTTTAAATTTATTTTTTATTTATTTTCAGCATAGCAGTATTCATTATTTTTTCACCACACCCAGTGCTCCATGTAATCCGTGCCCTCTATAATACCCACCACCTGGTACCCCAACATCCCACCCCCGCCACTTCAAACCCCTCAGATTGTTTTTCAGAGTCCATAGTCTCTCATGGTTCACCTCCCCTTCCAATTTCCCCCAACTCCCTTCTCTTCTCTAACTCCCCATGTCCTCCATGCTATTTGTTATGCTCCACAAATTTAATACTTACTGTTTCAGGTGCTTTGATATTGGGTGCAGATGTATCTGCAGTTGTTATATCATCTTAATGAATTGACCACTTTATCATTCTATAACATCCTTTGTCTGTTGTGACCATATTGATTTAGTCTCTTTTTTTTCTGATATAAATATAGGCACCTCTGCTCTCTTTTGCTTGCTGTTTCCATCCCATTACTCGCGGTCTGTGTGTGTCTTTAAATCTGAAGTGAGTCCTTATCAGTTGCATATATTGTATATTGTTGAGGCTTGTTTTATATGTATAAATATATAAAAAAGTATAAAACATATAAGCATATATAATACACAATATGTAATAATATATATATAAATATAAAGCATGTAATATAAAGTATATAAAATTATATATAAAATATATGCATATGAAAAACCATATGTCTTAGAAGACACAAGTTTTCCATAGTTTTGCTTACAATGTTGCGCAAGATAGATATTCAGAGGACGTGTTCAGAAGAAAATGTTTAGAATTTAGAAGCCTGAGAAAATGCTGTTCCAGAATTATCCTAATCCAAAAACCAGATGAAAAATTCCATGAAAACAACAGACCAACATTTCTCATGAACATCTATGCAGATGAAGCTATTAAAAAATGCTCAAGAGTTCTGAACAAATACCTTAGTAAAGAAGACATAAAGATGACAAGCAAGCATATGAAATGATGTTCCATATTATATGTCATCAGGGACATGCAAATTAAAACAACAGTGGGATACCAATAATAATTGCTGAGATCTAGGGCATTCATAACACCAAATGCTGGTCAGGATGTGTAGCAATAGACATTCTCATTCTTTGCTGGTAAGAGTGCAAAGTAGTACAGCTACTTCAGAAAACAGTTTGAAAATTTCTTACAAAAGTAAACATAGTCTTACCATAAAGTCCAGCAGTCATGCTTCTTGGTATTTATCCAATCATTTGAAAATTGTATATACACCCAAACCTACACACAGATGTTTATCGTAACTTTATTCATTATTGCCAAAAACTTGGAAGCAATCAAGATGTCTTTTGCAGGTGAATGGATAAATAAACTATGGTATCTAGAGAATGGAATATTAATTAGTACTAAAAGGAAATGAGCTATCAAGCAAAAAAAAAAAAAAAAAAAAAGATGTAGCAGAACCTCAAAGGCATATTACTAAGTGAAAGAAACCAATCTGAAAAGACTGTATATTGTATGATTCCAACTCTATGACATTCTGGAAAAGGCAAAACTATGAAGAGAAAATGAAAGGATCAGGGCTTTCTAGATATTGGGGAATAGGGAGAGATGAGCAGGCAGAGCACAGGAGTTTTTTTAGGGAAGTGAAACTATTCTGTATGACACTATAATGGCAGATAGATGTCATTATACATTTGTGAAAACCCATAGAATGTACAAAAGCTAGGCTAACCGTAATGTAAACTATGAACTTCGGTTAATAGCTTTTAAGAAATGTATACTCTGTTGTGGGGTGTTGATAGTGGGGGCAGGATTTGTGTGTATATGGAGACAAGGGTTAATGAAAACCCTATTTTCCACTGAATTTTGCTATCAACCTGGAGATGTTCTGAAAAATAAACTCTATTTAAAAAAAATAATGAATACTGTTACACTGAAAAAACAAAAAATTTAAAAAAAAGAAATTAAAAATAGAGCTTCCCTATGACCCTGCAATTGCACTACTGGGTATTTACTGCAAAGAGAGAGATGTAGTGAAAAGAAGGACCATCTGTACCCCAATGTTTATAGCAGCACTGGCCATAGTCGCCAAACCATGAAAAGAACCAAGCTTCCCTTCAACAAATGAATGGATAAAGAAATTGTGGTCCATATTATACTATGGAGTATTATGGCTCCATCAGAAAGGATGAATTCCCAACTTTTGTATCAACATGGACAGGACTGGAAGTGATTATGCTAAATGAAATAAGTCAAAGAGAGAGAGAGAGTCAATTTTCATATGGTTTCATTTATTTGTGGAACATAAGGAAAAACACAGAGAATGTGGAGAGCTGGAGAGGAGAAAGGAGTTGGGGGAAATTGGAGGGGGAGTTGAACTATGAGAGACTGTGGACTCTGAGGAGCTCACTGCGGACTCTGAGTTTTGGAGGGGAAGGAGGGGGAAGATTGGGTGAACCTGGTGGTGGGTATTGTAGAGGGCATGTATTGTATGGAGCCCCGGGTGTGGTACATGAACAATGATTTCTGGAACACTAAAAATAAATTTAAAAAATAAATGAAAATTTTAAAAAAACCCCTCAAGATCAAAGATCATCAACCAAAGAAACTTTGGACCATTTTAGGGAATCATTTCTATTTGATTTTGTGATTTTAAAAAATAAAAATTCCCTATTCCATCCCTCTCACAGCCATACATTACTTTCCTCCCCCAAAGCTACCATTAGAAGAAACATTTCCTTACTGTTGTCTATATTGACACACAACAAGTACAGAATATTATGTTTTATTCATGCTGAACTCTGATAAAAGGACTCATATATTTTTTCTGTTACTTAATTGATCCTTTGGTATAGATTTCATTGTGGGTCATGAAAATTTTAATAAGTAATGTTTAATGGCTACTCTATAGATATAGCTAAGCATTTGTATAGTAAATCAATGTAGAGTGAATACTATTTGTGATTTTGTGAATACTTATTGTGTATTGCTGATGTCGTTTAGTGGTAAACCAACTACCTTTGCACACTGAATGTTATAAAGTGAGGTGAGCGAATGTTTTGGTAGCCTAGTTTTATGCTTGAATGTGGCAGCTGGATTTCTTTCTAGATATAAGACCAGAATTCTGCCTTGTCTCCATTTTGCTTTCTTTTAACAACTAAGAAGACAGAGAAGCAGGTGTGAGTGAGAGAAGAGAATAAAGAGAAGTAAATGTCTTACCTAATTAGCAAATTTAGAAATGTCTGTGCTGACAGCCAGACATTTCATATTTTTCTATGAAGGAGATATCTCATCCTCTCAACTCAGAATAAACTATCTTCCTCCCGCTGTGTAATTCTTGGGACCTATAAGAAAATTTAGGCTATGCTAGAAATAACCCTTTAGTTTTATTTTGATTTTGTGATTTTTTTTTTTTAAGGAATCCTTGGGATTAGGTTAGGGCTTTTCCTGATCTGGTGTAGGTTATTGGAGAATTACTTCTGTGAGTTCAAGATTAGGTAAGTTTCTGAGTTTGCAAGATTCTTTTTTTTTTCCTTTTTTTTTTGGACTCCACATTTCATTTACTCAACAAATATTGTTGGTGTACCTGCACTGAACCAATTACTTGAGACCACCTGTAAAGTACTATTTGTGACATTATGTGATCATACTTACTCTGTTGCTAAATTCTCTTAAAATTTTAAATTTTTAAAAATTATTAGTTATTAGAGTATACAACTGGAATAACACAGGAAGATGATTTGTGCATTACTTCTTAAAACTTAAAAATTTGTGTTACTTGTCAAGAGCTACTCTACATACTTATAAATGGCAGGGACATAAACTAAATTTTTGTTGACTAATATAATTAGGTGCTAGATGATAGTGTTTAGTTTGTTTTATTCTTGAATTTACATTAGTAAAAATCATTTCATGCTCTATAACTTTCTAATACAAGTGAATCATCCTTCTATAAAATAGAAGGAAAGTAATGGCCATAAAAGACAAGCCCACAGCTAACATCATATTCAACAGTGAAAAGCTGAAAGCTTTTCCTCTGCGATCAGGAACAAGACAAGGACATCTACGTATACACACACACCCCTAAAATCATTAAGATTATTCCTTAATAATAATACTAATAGCAATCTTTGGGCTGTTGATTATTAATAGTGAATTTGAAAAATTTTAAGATATCTTAAAAACAATGCCTTCATCTTACATGATTTGGAAGGGGAATCTTCTCAATTGCTCAAGCTTAATATGAAATAAAGAATGGTTATCAAAGAGTAGTCTACTTCATGCATTTTTTTTAAAAAAAGATTTTATTTATTTATTTGGCAGAGAGACAGAGAGTACAGGTAGGCAGAGATGCAGGCAGAGGGTGAGGGAGACGCATACTCCCCATTGAGCAGGGAGCCTGATGTGATGTGGGGCTCAATCCCAGGACCCTGGGATCATGACCCGAGCCGACGGCAGACCCTTAATTGACTGAGCCATCCAGGCAACCCTATTTCATGCATTTATATTCTCCACACTGTCACTGTCATTACACATTTAATAACTACATCTTAACTTTAACTTTTGGTGCTCTTTCTTTCTTTTTTTTTTTTTTTTAAAGATTTTATTTATTTATTTGACAGACAGAGATCACAAGTAGGCAGAGGCAGGCAAAGAGTGAGGAGGAAACAGGCCCCCCGCTGAGCAGAGAGCCTGACAAGGGGCTCGATCCCAGGACTCCAGGATCATGACCTGAGCTGAAGGCAGAGGCTTTAACCCACTGAGCCACCCAGACACCCCTGGTGCTCTTTCTATATATAGACAGTGTTGTTTTCTGAAGTCATTGATTATATTTCTGGGACATTATGAAATGAAAATAATCATCATCTATAATCAAGTAATTAAAATTAAGAGGTTATAATGGGATAGTTTAATTTTATAACACTTGTTTCTCGTTTAACAGTTATTTTATTATTACATATATTTTCTTCATCTGATATTCAAAGGGGTTAGCAAATCTCATTCTGATACCAGTTCAAGAGGTATTCAGTCTTAAGGCTTAGTATCTGCAAACTTGTGTACAAATAGTGTGTCACAAGGCAGATTATACTACCTGCTAAAATCAGTGAATCTGAGAAAACAAATTTGGATTATATATTTTGTACACTGAAATGTAATACACAATGACTGGGAACAGTCATTTAGATAAATTGAATGTGATAGGAGAATGTATTTGAATTATCTCTCACTTGAGAGGGAAAAACAGGAAAATAATTTTGATTTTTTTATTAGTATTTGAAGATTTATTAGAAATCAAAGAGTGACTTATGAAGAAATCAATGTCTAAAGCAATTTCTGCCTTTTGTCTTTTGGATACTTCATTATAGGATGTTGCCTATGTATATATTTTTAAAAATTATTATTATTATTATTTTTTAAAGATTTTAAAATTTATTTCACACACAGAAAGAGATCACAAGTAGGCAGAGAGGCAGGCAGAGAGAGAGGGGGAAGCAGGCTCCCTGCTGAGCAGAGAGCCCGATGCAGGGCTTGATTCCAGGACCCTGAGATCATGACCTGAGCTGAAGGCAGAGGCTTTAACCCACTGAGCCACCCAGGCACCCCTAAAATTATTTTTATTAACATGAAGGATAAATTGCTTTTGGGTTTGACAAGCTATTTGGTGATACCTCTTAGAGCAGTGTTTCTCAAATTTTATTGTGCCTAAGAATCAGTTGATAGCTTTTAAAAATGCTAATTCTCAGTTCCTAACAGATTCTTTTTCAATATATCTCAGGTAGCACTTAGAATTATTTTTTTTCTCTTTTTTTTTAATTAATTTTTTATTTTTTATAAACATATATTTTTATCCCCGGGGTACAGGTCTGTGAATCACCAGGTTTACACACTTCACAGCACTCACCGAATAGCCAAACTATGGAAAGAACCTAGATGTCCATCAACAGATGAATGGATCAAGAAGATGTGGTATATATACACAATGGAATACTATGCAGCCATCAAAAGAAATGAAATCTTGCCATTTGCGACAACATGGATGGAACTAGAGCGTATCATGCTTAGCGAAATAAGTCAAGTAGAATTATTTGTTTTTAATGAACACCTTATGCAGGTAGTTTGTGAACTTCACTTTCTGAAACAGCATCTTATAGTGCTTCTGTTAGCTTTTATGTTCTTCCTTGTCTAGATGTGTGGTAACCAATGTTTTATCTCTAACTTTTTATTAATGAGTCATATAGCAAAAGGAAATTTAAAAATATACATAGTTTGATATGTCAGACTAGAGAGCTTAGGCATGGTGGAAGAGAGGATAAGCAGAGGCTAGCAATTTGACATTATGTATTTTCTCCAAGACTTCATACAACTTATTTAAAATTAGTGCTTATCAAACTTTTTATTCTCCTTCATTTCTCACCACTCACTGCTCAACATAATCTATCAACCAACAGCCAATTATAATAGAACTTGCACATTAAAACAGTATTATAGTGTTTCCTTTATTTTATTAATTTCAGGAATTATTAAAAGTCTTCAAGGTAATAATATACTATTTTCATTTTGTAGTATCCTTTGACAGGTCTTACCTATTTTCATTATACATAAGTTATTTTGGGACATTCAGGAACATTGGTGGTAATGTGTGAATGTGGTTCAATAGGCATGATTAGTGCTCCTTTCTAGAGAAGATATGTGACTGCCTGGAGGGGAGAGTGGAAGGAATTGTGGAGATAAAGAAGATCTAGAAAGAAGAGACAAAAAAAGTACAGAAATGTAAAAGAAAGGAATAGCTTGCTTTGATCTATATCAAGGTTTAGAACAAATGGTTTTTGTTAAGTTAATTTGATGGCTCAGTTTTGTAGAATCTTCACAAAGGGCTGTGGGATAGTGAAATATATGGCCAAATTTACTTCTGGAGTGATGCAGCCATGTAATCTGAGGGGTGGTGCTCTTAGGGTTAGGTTTCCATTTGCAGTAGAAATATCCCAGTGGCTCCAGAGGTATTCTGTCAGATGTTCCTACCAAAAGGTAGCGCTTACAGACCTGTACCCCTGGGGATAAAAATATATGTTTATAAAAATAAAAAATTAAAAAAAAAAAAAGGTAGCGCTTATTCATTGTGTATCACTTGTGGTAGTAAGGGTAGTGGTGGTACTGGTGGTGGCTGTGGTTGTGGTGGTGGTGTTTGGATGTCTGTGGTAGAGAGGATAAGGAATAATAAGTAGGATGAAAGACTATGGCAGGATATTGGTTGTTTGAGTGCAGTAGTATCCTGATGGTATCACTTCAGAGTCAGGCTTGGTGTCTAGATGTTCAGGCTCAAACTTTGACCAATGTTAATTGATGTGTTAATTACAAATACATTTTAAAGTTATTTTGTAGCATGCCACTTCCCAGTGACTGAAATTGGGAAAGGCTTTAAATGCTAGGATGAGCATTTTGTGCCTTAAGTAATTGGGAACTGTTAAATATTCTTCTAAAGATTTGTGGAATAATGAGATTATCTTATTATTTCTCTTTTCAAAATCAAGTATAACTGTTGGTTCAGCAAATTTGTGACTGTTTAGGCCACGTAGAGTACTAACTAATTATACTCAAAATAAAAATGTTTTTGGACATGGGGTTAAATTCAATCCTTTTAAAACATCTACCCTCCACCAGGGACTATTTGGGTAGGTTTTAAAGATTTTATTTATTCATTTGACAGACAGAGATCACAAGTATGCAGAGAGGCAGGCAGAGAGAGAGGAGGAAGCAGGCTCCCTGCCAAGCAGAGAGCCTGACAAGGGGCTCGATCCCAGGACTCCAGGATCATGACCTGAGCCGAAAGCAGAGGCCTTAACTCACTGAGCCACCCAGGTGCCCCTATTTGGGTAGGTTTTAATGAAGAGTTTATATAAATTGCTATTTAGCCTTGGATATATCTGACAATATTTTGTTGAGGTATTAATCAAGAGTTAGTAAGAGCCTTATGTTCACATTTCATGTAAGAATTAGAATAACTTCATACAGAGCTTAAATTTAGGAATTTAACTTTACAAGTGTTGAGGAGCTCAAACTAATATCCTTTCTCTCCTTTTGTGGACAGGCATTTTTTTTTTTATCTGAATTTCATTTCACTTCATATGTGCATTGTTTTCTCTAATAAATATTTTTAATGCAAAAATAGGAGATCTTACAGAGTTTCAGGTAAGATTGCTGCTTATTTGTGGATCTAGTAACTAGTTCCAGGTAATTGTCCTCATTTTGCAATATTAAGGAAGTTACTTCTCTTCTTTAGGCTTTCCTTTTTCAACTGTAATATGAGAGTGTGGCCAGAACATATAAAAATATATTTTATCTCTATAATTCTATGACTGTAAGATTTTCAAGGAGTGACTTTAAAGTAATAATGTTTAAATTTCTATAGACTGTAAAGGTCATTCCACATGAGTAACAGAACTCATTTAAGTTGTATTACTTGAGAGAACTTGAGAGGACTACTGAAGGGGATCTTCAAAGGAGGTAGAAATGTTTGTTTGAACTTCAGTACTGATGTGTTTATAAAATATTTAATCTTATCCAAATACTGAGGACATCTAACAACCAAGTATAGCCAAATTCAAATCCATACAATGAATAGTTGCTCATTTTAAAAAATAATATTGGTTATTTTGAAAAGGATTTTACTTTTTAAGATTTATCTGTTGCCAGAAAACCTGTTTGAATCTTTCTGTTCTCCATTAGCAGTTGAATAGTAAGAATATTTTCCCCTTCATATATAGATGATTTATTAGTTCTTTTCTGTTCTTGCCACATATTCATAAGGTTAGACTATACTGTAATATCGTACTTAATGCCTCAAAGTTTAGTAATAACTTCCAGATCTATAAATTTAATAATAATGTCACATGTCTTGCTCTTGTCTAAGTAATATGGCATAAATTATAAAGTAACAGGTGACATGTATGCCAGGATTTAAATAATAACTGATATTATACTGTCCTCCACTTAGAAGAGCTCCATTGACACCTGGTACATGCAAGTTTGTAACAGTCTATCAACAGGCAGATATGGTCTTTTTTTGCTGTTTTTATTGTTCGAGGCTCTTCTGCTGTTTTTATTGTTGGAAGCTATGCTAGTATACTACTATTGTAGGGCAATTCTAAGGGATTAGATTTTTCTTTACAGTTAATTCTGTTATGAAAATAGTTGTTTTAATTAGAATAAACAGTGGTAGAGGGTGATATTTCTGGGCCCACCTCAGAATTGGGAGTTCCGAAGCTAAAACCCAAGCTTCTGCATTTTAAAATACCTCCTTGGGCAGTTCTCATGATGAGCTATGTTTGGAAGCCATAGGTCTTGTATATGGCAAAAGATAATTATTGAAGTGTTCCTATAGCCACAAACCCAGAACCTGGGCTATTTCTGGACACTGCTATGGGTTTCAGTCTTGACTCAGTTAGACCCATAGTTCATTCCTATCTGGATTCTTCTTGGGAAGCTTGCTCTGACCTTAGGGTAGTGAATTCTCATGTTGCTTATTTTGGCAAGAATCTTTAAGAGAGTCTTGTGTGTGTCAGTAGTGTGGGGGGATAGGACAGATCCATGCTTCACAAGGATTTCAGTTTCCTCAGATGGCCCTAGCTGCCAACAGAACAGACTATAATGTGATGGGCTGGTCTGTTTGCTATGTATGGCAAAGCTTCCAGGGTTTGCTAGATCCCTGGAATAAAGTAGATTGACTGTATACCAGGATGTGTCAGAATAGAGAATAGAAAAGACTGAAACTCGGGTAAATTTATGTAAAATGCTGAAGCAACTTTGTGTCTCATGGGTATGGTTTAGAATAAGGAATAATTAAAAGTTAAGAAAACAAACAACGGTGGTGTAAGATGTTTGCTTTTAGATAGCAATAAAAAACCAAATATGGAAATAAAAGCCTTAAGAAAAGCATTAAGTAAACTAGTATCATTGGGTCTTAAACTCTAAATTGATGAAAAAAAATCATATAAATACATTTAAATTTATAAATTAGTTGTTTTATGCATTAGGAAGTAATTACCACATTATTGAAGTTAAGTAAGTCCATGTGTTTAAAAATAGCAGTGAAGATTGACATAAACCTTGGGTTTAAGATTTAAACTGGGCACTGTCTAATAGAATGTCAGACTGAGAGCCACATTTTGGGGAAATGATTAGTAAGAGCTGAAAAAATTTGCTAATACATGCTATGAAGCCAGAAACCTGTCCCATAACTTTTTTCCTGAAGTCCTGGGTAATACTAGATGTGTTTTCTTTCGTTTTTTGTTTGTTTGTTTGTTTGTTTGTTTGTTTTTTGTTTTTTTTTAAGCCCCTTTAGGCTGAATCATGTAAGAAAGGTTATTTTAGGAAAATAATTAAAAATTTTTGTTTACCATTTCCGTATGTTTATATATGAAATCTAGGCAATTATAGCTCAACTAATTTAGGTTTAGAAAAAGCCACATATGTATATAGAGAGCTTGCTGAACCTAATAACATTTAATTTTTTAAAAAGATCTTATTTATGTATTTGAGAGTGAGAGAGTGAGAATGCAAGCAAGGAAGCAAGGAGAGGGGATGGGAGGAGAGTGGACGGGATGAGGGAGAGGGAGAAGCGGACAGCCTGGATCATGACCTGAGCTGAAGGCAGACGCTTAACTGACCAAACTACCCAGGTGCCCCTAAAATTTAAGTTTTACCTTTTTGCAATTTGCTAAAAATAAGTCCATCTTTATAAGAACAAAAATAACTATTACACATCAGCATTATCTAAAATCATATAAAATAACAAGATCTCTTCAAATTAGAAACGGAGGAACAAAGATGAGGTGGGCCAACAGAAAGGGTGAAAGGAGAATTTAAAATCACTTAGGAGTGAGGAGAAGATAGACCAAAAAAAGTATCTTTAAGTTATTTGGCAGTGATGAAACCCACACAGCGGGTTGAAAGACTAGGTGTCACAGTGTAATTGGAGAAAAACCAAGAGTAGAACTATGAGCATCAAGAAAATAGGGGTGTGGGATAAGGGATGACTAAGACTGATTCTCAAGCTGATACCTATTGACTTGACTTGGTTGTTTGATAGCAGAGGTGGAGAATTCCACGTAAAAACACACTGATAGGGGCACTTGGGTGGCTCAGTTGGTTAAGCATCTGCCTTCAACTTAGGTCATAATCCCTGGGTCCTGGGATCAAGCCCCACATCAGGCTCCCTGCTCAGCGAGGAGCCTACTTCTCTCTCCCACTGCCTGCTGCTCTGCCTACTTGTGCTCTCTCTCTGTGTCAAATAAATAAATAAAATCTTAAAAAAACAAAACAACAACAACAATAAAAAACCACTGATAGTGGTGAAGAGTACTGGATGTCTCTAATTTATAGTAAATAAAAAAGTCATGTGATACCCATATAAAATCTGAACATATAAGCCAGTAATAACAAGCAAATATATAAATCTATGGATTAACATAAAAGTTAAAATGACAACAAATATTTAGATAAAAAGTGTGTGTTTAGATGCAAATATGGACCCCATATGAGTTTATACTTTCATAGAAAAAAAACAGTGCTTTTACTAGTATTTTTTTTCTCTTCAATATATGACAGGAAGAAAAGACACTTAAGATTTTGATTCTAGACCAGAGCTAAGTGGAGTAATTAACTAAACTAAAAAAGCTATATGTTTCTTCAAGCAATCATTGTTTCTGGTTCATTGACTAGAGAGAAATTTTTTTTAGACAACTGAAATTTTCTTTTATTTATTCAGACACATCTGTGAAATTACTTTTCTCTAGAAAGATAGAAAGACTTTCCAGGATAATGTGTAGAAAACTGGTTCTTTTAAATGCAATACAAGATTTACTATTCTACATGTGCTTTCATGTCAATTTTTAAAAATGAGAAATCAAGAGAATATATCCTTGCTGTTTATTAAGTGTTAAGAAAGGATTTTTTATCGCTTGCTGATTTTCAAAGATGAATAACAGAACTATAGATGAAGTGGTAGACTTTAGGGCTTGGATCTGGTTATCTATAATATGGTAAAGATCAAGTACTCTTAGCTTTGTTAACTTAAGAATTCCACCTGGAAAGGAGGTTACAGAGCTGCCAGAATTTACCTGTATTATAATTTCACAATGCCTCCATAACCTTTAACATTTTGGGGGGTGTGGGTTGAATATGAAACTTAGCTCATTATAATTATTACAGATATATACTGCATTCCATTTTGGTTGAAGCCTTAGAAATTTATGAATGAGAGAGAAGACATGAATTGAGCTCTTCTGGTTTAGATCTCTCTGGTTTGGGAGCATATGGGGAGCAATTTAAAAGCAGGTGCTTATAGTTTTTGTTTTCAGAATAACAACATGCACACAAAAGCTATTTTAAATCCCCTCTGTTACATGAAGTCCAAATATCTTAAATCTAGTAGATTGAAAAAAAAAGGACTTCCTATTTTGAGCCCAATAATTTTGACAAATTGGCTGAGCCTTGTTTTCCAGGGAAATGATACATTTATCTATGATCCAAAAGGAAATCTGTTCCTTTCATTTTTCAATGTGTGGTACAAATGTGTTTAGAGTATGCATTATGTATTTATTTTTGGGAATACTTATTTCTTTGCCAATGGGCATGCCTTATATCAAAGATGGGTGTTTCAGCAGCAGATGTTTAAATTATACTTCTGCTCTATAGCAAGTAAAATAATTTTTGAGTGTCAAAATAAATAAATACAGCAGTTTAACGCATATTTCCCAACTAGAATCAAACCTGAAGACTTTTAATATGAGACAAAAAGAGAACTTGACATGTTTTATAAGGAGGAATTGCCTAATACACATAAAGTATGATTGTACTCAGCCAGTCTAAATGGGATGGTTACATGTTATCTAAAGGTCATCTAGTTAATTATAATCCGAAGGTAGGGGAAATATGTTGACTAGCATCAATATAGGACACTAAAGATAGATTAAAAAAATGTTGGAATCATTTTTATGGAATGGTTCATGTTGTACACAACATGTTTGTTTCCCTTTGCTGCTGGGTTTTATATACAAAGATTATTAAACTGGAACAAACAAATTGTCTCTACATTATTATCAGTACAATTAGCTCTTCTATAGCTCCTCAGTGGTTTATCCCACTCAGATATTTTTTTGACCATTTTTCACTTCTGGATATAATTGATCCCAGAGCTTAGTGTGCTTCCCAGCCACACTCTGTTGGTCAGAATATGTTGTAAACTACATTGGAGCAACTGTTTTCTACCAGTACTTTATACTCATGTTCCTTCTAGACTATACAAGTTGAAGAATATGCAAAGGCTTTTTCTGGGATCAGCAATACTTATACTTAGAACTGTCAGAAAATTGACTCCTTCAGCAAATTCTTTTAGTTTAACTCATTTATGGTTGCTGTGATTCAGGTAGGTTTGGGTTCAGTTACTAAAAGAAAAAGCCATAGAAACCTAACTGAGCTCCCTTTCATTCCGGCATTCCTAGGAGGGAATTGGAACATTACAGGGATAGGAGAGAGAGAGAGAGAAAGAGATATTAATTCTACTTCTCCAGCAAAAGTTCCATTTCTCTTTGATCAATTGTTATTGCCAGTGCTTTTATACAAAAACTATATGATGAATACAAATTTACAGGAGGAAAAAAGTACTATTTTATAAAGACATTGGAGAAGTTATGTGATCTTTTCTCTTTTTACTGACACTAGACTTCAGAAACATGCAAACAAAGGAATTGTTCTAAAAGGGTTTTTAAATGACAGCTCATAATGGTAATAACTGAAGTACAATTCAGGGTGTGTACTGATGATATAATTCCAGTGACTGTAATGAACAATAATCATGTAAATACATGTGTATATGTATGTGTGTATGTGTGTGCATTAATTTCTTTTTTTAAATTGTGCATTAATTTCTTAAATCATTTGATGAAATGGAAATCAAGACAGTGCATCCAAAAGTTGTTAGAGAAGGATCATATTTTTAAAATTGTTGATATCTAAACTCAGGAGATCTGATCATCTTGAATAACTTAAATTCTGGAAATTCTAGGTAGACGATATCATATTTGAACCTAGATTTTAAGGTGAACAGCACCCAGTTGGTGTTAGATAATCTGGGTTCTATCCTCAGATCTAAATGCCCTTCATGAGTAGCATTAAATCTCCTTGGTGGTAAGTGTATGAAGAGTTTCCTTGGTATTTTTCAGTTTCTGCTTGTTTTGTCTTTCAGAGAGTTTGTCTCATATGCCTGGCTCTTAGTCACACATCCTAAGGCTTTGCTACTTGCTCTGAATTGTGGAGTTGATCAAATTTCTTGATGTTTTCTCTTTTTTTTTTTTTAAATTTTTTATTTTTTATATACATATATTTTTATCCCCAGGGGTACAGGTCTGTGAATCACCAGGTTTACACACTTCACAGCACTCACCAAAGCACATACCCTCCCCAATGTCCATAATCCAACCCCCCTCTCCCAAACCCCCTCCCCCCAGCAACCCTCAGTTTGTTTTGTGAGATTAAGAGTCACTTATGGTTTGTCTCCCTCCCAATCCCATCTTCTTTCATTTATTCTTCTTCTACCCACTTAAGCCTCCATGTTGCATCACCACTTCCTCATATCAGGGAGATCATATGATAGTTGTCTTTCTCTGCTTGACTTATTTCGCTAAGCATGATACGCTCTAGTTCCATTCATGTTGTTGCAAATGGCAAGATTTCATTTCTTTTGATGGCTGCATAGTATTCCATTGTGTATATATACCACATCTTCTTGATCCATTCATCTTTTGATGGACATCTAGGTTCTTTCCATAGTTTGGCTATTGTGGACATAGCTGCTATAAACATTCGGGTGCACGTGCCCCTTTGGATCACTACATTTGTATCTTTAGGGTAAATACCCAATAGTGCAATTGCTGGGTCATAGGGCAGTTCTATTTTCAACATTTTGAGGAACCTCCATGCTGTTTTCCAGAGTGGCTGCAGCAGCTTGCATTCCCACCAACAGTGTAGGAGGGTTCCCGTCTCTCCGCATCCTCGCCAGCATCTGTCATTTCCTGACTTGTTGATTTTAGCCATTCTGACTGGTGTGAGGTGATATCTCATTGTGGTTTTGATTTGTATTTCCCTGATGCCGAGTGATATGGAGCACTTTTTCATGTGTCTGTTGGCCATCTGGATGTCTTCTTTGCAGAAATGTCTGTTCATGTCCTCTGCCCATTTCTTGATTGGATTATTTGTTCTTTGGGTGTTGAGTTTGCTAAGTTCTTTATAGATTCTGGACACTAGTCCTTTATCTGATATGTCGTTTGCAAATATCTTCTCCCATTCTGTCAGTTGTCTTTTGATTTTGTTAACTGTTTCCTTTGCTGTGCAAAAGCTTTTGATCTTGATGAAATCCCAATAGTTCATTTTTTCCCTTGCTTCCCTTGCCTTTTGCGTTGTTCCTAGGAAGATGTTGCTGCGGCTGAGGTCGAAGAGGTTGCTGCCTGTGTTCTCCTCAAGGATTTTGATGGATTCCTTTTGCACATTGAGGTCCTTCATCCATTTTGAGTCTATTTTTGTGTGTGGTGTAAGGAAATGGTCCAATTTCATTTTTCTGCATGTGGCTGTCCAATTTTCCCAGCACCATTTATTGAAGAGGCTGTCTTTTTTCCATTGGACATTCTTTCCTGCTTTGTCGAAGATGAGTTGACCATAGATTTGAGGGTCTATTTCTGGGCTCCCTATTCTGTTCCATTGATCTATGGGTCTGTTTTTGTGCCAGTACCATGCTGTCTTGATGATGACAGCTTTGTAATAGAGCTTGAAGTCCGGAATTGTGATGCCACCAACGTTGGCTTTCTTTTTTAATATCCCTTTGGCTATTCGAGGTCTTTTCTGGTTCCATATAAATTTTAGCATTATTTGTTCCATTTCTTTTTTTTTTTTTTTTAAAGATTTTATTTATTTATTTGAAAGACGGAGATCACAAGTAGGCAGAGAGAGAGAGAGAGGGAAGCAGGCTTCCTGTGGAGCAGGGAGCCAGATGCGGGGCTCGATCCCAGGACCCTGAGATCATGACCCGAGCCAAAGGCAGCAGCCCAAACCACTGAGCCACCCCGGCGCCCCTATTTGTTCCATTTCTTTGAAAAAGATGGATGGTACTTTGATAGGAATTGCATTAAATGTGTAGATTGCTTTAGGTAGCATAGACATTTTCAGAATATTTATTCTTCCAATCCAGGAGCATGGAACATTTTTCCATTTCTTTGTGTCTTCCTCAATTTCTTTCATGAGTACTTTATAGTTTTCTGAGTATAGATTCTGTGTCTCTTTGGTTAGGTTTATTCCTAGGTATCTTATGGTTTTGGATGCAAGTGTAAATGGGATTGACTCCTTAATATCTCTTTCTTCTGTCTTGCTGTTGGTGTAGAGAAATGCAACTGATTTCTGTGCATTGATTTTATATCCTGACACTTTACTGAATTCCTGTATAAGTTCTAGCAGTTTTGGAGTGGAGTCTTTTGGGGTTTCCACATATAGTATCATATCATCTGCGAAGAGTGATAATTTGTCTTCTTCTTTGCCGATTTGGATGCCTTTAATTTCCTTTTGTTGTCTGATTGCTGAGGCTAGGACCTCTAGTCCTATGTTGAATAGCAGTGGTGATAATGGACATCCCTGCCGTGTTCCTGATCTTAGCTGAAAAGCTTTCAGTTTTTCTCCATTGAGAATGATATTTGCGGTGGGTTTTTCATAGATGGCTTTGATGATATTGAGGTATGTGCCCTCTATCCCTACACTTTGAAGAGTTTTGATCAGGAAGGGATGCTGTACTTTGTCAAATGCTTTTTCAGCATCTATTGAGAGTATCATATGGTTCTTGTTCTTTCTTTTATTGATGTGTTGTATCACATTGATTGATTTGCGGATGTTGAACCAACCTTGCAGCCCTGGAATAAATCCCACTTGGTCGTGGTGAATAATCCTTTTAATGTACTGTTGAATCCTATTGGCTAGTATTTTGTTGAGTATTTTCGCATCTGTGTTCATCAAGGATATCGGTCTATAGCTCTCTTTTTTGGTGGGATCCTTGTCTGGTTTTGGGATCAAGGTGATGCTGGCCTCATAAAATGAGTTTGGAAGTTTTCCTTCCATTTCTATTTTTTGGAACAGTTTCAGGAGAATAGGAATTAGTTCTTCTTTAAATGTTTGGTAGAATTCCCCCGGGAAGCCGTCTGGCCCTGGGCTTTTGTTTGTTTGGAGATTTTTAATGACTGTTTCAATCTCCTTACTGGTTATGGGTCTGTTCAGGCTTTCTATTTCTTCCTGGTTCAGTTGTGGTAGTTTATATGTTTCTAGGAATGCATCCATTTCTTCCAGATTGTCAAATTTATTGCCGTAGAGTTGCTCATAGTATGTTCTTATAATAGTTTGTATTTCTTTGGCGTTAGTTGTGATCTTTCCTCTTTCATTCATGATTTTATTTATTTGGGTCCTGTCTCTTTTCTTTTTGATAAGTCGGGCCAGGGGTTTATCAATTTTATTAATTTTTTCAAAGAACCAGCTCCTAGTTTCGTTGATTTATTCTATTGTTTTTTTGGTTTCTATTTCATTGATTTCTGCTCTGATCTTTATGATTTCTCTTCTCCTGCTGGGCTTAGGGTTTCTTTCTTGTTCTTTCTCCAGATCCTTTAGGTGTAGGGTTAGGTTGTGTACTTGAGACCTTTCTTGTTTCTTGAGAAAGGCTTGTACCGCTATATATTTTCCTCTCAGGACTGCCTTTGTTGTGTCCCACAGATTTTGAACCGTTGTATTTTCATTATCATTTGTTTCCATGATTTTTTTCAATTCTTCTTTAATTTCCCGGTTGACCCATTCATTCTTTAGAAGGATGCTGTTTAGTCTCCATGTATTTGGGTTCTTTCCAAACTTCCTTTTGTGGTTGAGTTCTAGCTTTAGAGCATTGTAGTCTGAAAATATGCAGGGAATGATCCCAATCTTTTGATACCAGTTGAGTCCTGATTTAGGACCGAGGATGTGATCTATTCTGGAGAATGTTCCATGTGCACTAGAGAAGAATGTGTATTCTGTTGCTTTGGGATGGAATATTCTGAATATATCTGTGATGTCCACCTGGTCCAGTGTGTCGTTTAAGGCCTTTATTTCCTTGCTGATCTTTTGCTTGGATGACCTGTCCATTTCAGTGAGGGGAGTGTTAAAGTCCCCTACTATTATTGTATGATTGTTGATGTGTTTCTTTGATTTTGTTATTAATTGGTTTATATAGTTGGCTGCTCCCACATTGGGGGCATAGATATTTAAAATTGTTAAATCTTCTTGTTGGACAGACCCTTTGAGTATGATATAGTGTCCTTCCTCATCTCTTATTATAGTCTTTGGCTTAAAATCTAATTGATCTGATATAAGGATTGCCAATCCTGCTTTCTTCTGATGTCCATTAGCATGGTAAATTCTTTTCCACCCCCTCACTTTAAATCTGGAGGTGTCTTCGGGCTTAAAATGTGTTTCTTGGAGGCAACATATAGATGGGTTTTGTTTTTTTATCCATTCTGATACCCTGTGTCTTTTGACAGGGGCATTTAGCCCATTAACATTCAGGGTAACTATTGAGAGATATGAATTTAGTGCCATTGTATTGCCTGTAAGGTGACTGTTACTGTATATGGTCTCCGTTCCTTTCTGATCTACCACTTGTACGCTCTCTCTTTGCTTAGAGGACCCCTTTCAATATTTCCTGTAGAGCTGGTTTGGTATTTGCAAATTCTTTCAGTTTTTGTTTGTCCTGGAAGCTTTTAATCTCTCCTTCTATTTTCAATGATAGCCTAGCTGGATAGAGTATTCTTGGCTGCATGTTTTTCTCATTTAGTGCTCTGAAAATATCATGCCAGCTCTTTCTGGCCTGCCAGGTCTCTGTGGATAAGTCAGCTGCCAATCTAATATTTTTACCATTGTATGTTACAGACTTCTTTTCCCGGGCTGCTTTCAGGATTTTCTCTTTGTCACTGAGACTTGTAAATTTTACTATTAGGTGACGGGGTGTGGGCCTATTCTTATTGATTTTGAGGGGCGTTCTCTGAACCTCCTGAATTTTGATGTTCGCTCCCTTTGCCATATTGGGGAAATTCTCCCCAATAATTCTCTCCAGTATACCTTCTGCTCCCCTCTCTCTTTCTTCTTCTTCTGGAATCCCAATTATTCTAATGTTGTTTCGTCTTATGGTGTCACTTATCTCTCGAATTATCCCCTCGTGGTCCAGTAGCTGTTTGTCCCTCTTTTGCTCAGCTTCTTTATTCTCTGTCATTTGGTCTTCTATATCACTAATTCTTTCTTCTGCCTCATTTATCCTAGCAGTTAGAGCCTCCATTTTTGATTGCACCTCATTAATAGCTTGTTTGATTTCAACTTGGTTAGATTTTAGTTCTTTTATTTCTCCAGAGAGGGCTTTTATATCTCTCGAGAGGGTTTCTCTAATATCTTCCATGCCTTTTTCGAGCCCGGCTAGAACCTTGAGAATTGTCATTCTGAACTCTAGATCTGACATATTACCAATGTCTGTATTGATTAGGTCCCTAGCCTTCGGTACTGCCTCTTGTTCTTTTTTTTTGTGTTGAATTTTTACGTCTTGTCATTTTGTCCAGATAAGAGTAAACGAATGGGCAAGTAAAATACTAAAAGGGTGGCAACAACCCCAGGAAAATATGCTTTAACCAAATTAGAAGAGATCCAAAATCGTGAGTGGGGAGAAAGGGGTTAAAAAGAGGTTCAAAAAGGAAGAAAGAAAAAAAAAGCAAAAAGAAAAAAAAAAAAAGAAAGAAAAGAAAAGAATTTTTCAAAAAAGAAAACACCTAAGAAAAATGTAAAAAAGAAAAAATATATATATTAGTTAAACTAGTAAAAAATCGTTAAAAAAGAAAAAGGTAACAGTTAAAAAAAAAATTTTACCCGAAGGCGAGAAAAAAAAAAAAAATGAAAAAGACAAAATTAAATTAACTGCAAGACTAAAAAAAATCACAGGAAAAAAGCTATGAGTTCCGTGCTTGGCTTTTTCCTCCTCTGGAATTCTGCTGCTCTCCTTGGTATTGAAACCGCACTCCTTGGTAGGTGAACTTGGTCTCGGCTGGATTTCTTGTTGATTTTCTGGGGGAGGGGCTTGTTGTAGTGATTCTCAAGTGTCTTTGCCCCAGGCGGAACTACACCGCCCTTACCATGGGCCGGGGTGAGTAATCCGCTCGGGTTTGCTTTCAGGAGCTTTTGTTCCCTGAGCGCTTTCCATAGAGTTCCGGAGGACGGGAATACAAATGGCGGCCTCCTGGTCTCTGGCCCGGAGGAGCCGAGAGCCCAGGGCCCCACTCCTCAGTGCGCCCTCAGAGAACAGCGCCCAGTTACTCCCGTCTGCCTGACCTCCGGCCTCGCTCCGAGCTCACCGAGCCTGCGACCGGTTCAAGGTAACCCCAAGCTGTGAGCTCACTGTCGGCTCTGTCTCTGTAGCCGGCTTTCCCGTTCCAATACCCGCAAGCTCTGCGACACTCAGACACCCCCGATCCTTCTGTGACCCTGCGGGACCTGAGGCCACGCTTACCCCGCGTGGGCTTCGCCCCGGTTTGGCCTCTGGAGCGATGTCCCTCAGCGGAACAGACTTTTAAAAGTCCTGATTTTGTGCGCGGTTGCTCCACTGCTTGCCGGGAGCCGGCCCCTCCCCCCGGGGTCTATCTTCCCGTCGCTTTGGATTCACGTCTCCGCCGGTCCTACCTTTCAGAAAGTGGTTGTTTTTCTGTTTCCAGAATTGCTGTTCTTCTTCTCTTCAATCTGCCGATGGATTTTCAGGTGTTTGCAATCTTTAGATAAGCTATCTAGCTGATCTCCGGCTAGCTGAAGCAGTCTCAGCTTGCTACTTCTCCGCCATCTTGACTCCTCCCTCTTGATGTTTTCTCTTATGATACAATGAAATTGTCTCAACAAGAAGGACTTTGTCTACTAGATATTTGGAAAAATGTTTTAAGATTAGGTAAATTTAGAGACAGTAAAATATATTCTGTTCTTTACTTATAATTACCATAATTTTCTATTGGAAAGCTTTTGCCTTGTGAATTTAATTTAGTCAGTATCAGTGATTAGTAGGTATATGCTGCTGGTTGACTGCTGTTTAGTGGGATTTAGAGTTAAATTTTATTCCAACCAGTGTTCATATGTTCATAATGAGAGACCACAGAGAAAGTTCAGAGGCCTTAAGTCAAACTATAATCACAACTATAAAAACAACAATGTAATGCAGTAGAGAGAAGATTGAATAAAGACAATTTGGAGACCTATGTTTGATTTCTACTTTTGTCTTTAGCTTTGGGTATAGCAAGTCATTTAACCTCTATAATTTTTTTTCTTATGTGTGCTGCGAAGGTTTGAGTTTAGATAGCCTCTAAATTCCCTTCTAGTTGTAATATTCCATCATTCTATATTAGGTACCAAATTGTTATTTAATTGGCCTCATGACATCTTGCCATTTATTTAAATACCAAGATCCTTACATAAGTACTTAATAGCCCAGAATATTGGTTGATTGGTTCCTTAAGACGTCAGCTATGGGATTTTTTAGGATTTTGTTTTGGTATTTCTATAGCAGAGTTCCCCAGATAAACAGAAGCAAAAGGAGAAATCTTTCTTTTTTTTTTTTTTAAGATTTTATTTATTTATTTGAGAGAGAGAAAGCGAGCATGAACTGGGGGACAAGCAGATGGAGAGGGAGGGGCAGTCTTCCTGCTGAGCTCAATCCTAGGACCCTGGGATCATGACCTGAATGGAAGGCACTTAATTGATTGAGCCACCCATGTGCCCCACCAACAGGAGAAATCAATATGTGTATGCATATGAATGTGTATATCTATCTCTGTCCATATCTGTGTGCATGTGTGTGTTCGTGCGTGCATGTGTGTATGTGTGTAGTGAGCTCTTAATTCTATATATAGAATTGATTTACATGATTATGAAGGCTGAGTAGTCCAGACCCAGGAAAGCCTATGATAAAGTTCCAGTGAAGTCTGAAGGCCTGAGAACTATACTATTCAGGCCTTCAGTGGATCAGATGAGGCTTACTCACATTGGGAAGGGCAATCTGCTTTTCTCAGTCTACAAATTCACCTGTTAATTTCATCTAGAAACACCCTCAAAGACACAGGCAAAATGTTTAAGTAAATATCTGGGCACCCTGTGGTCTTGTTGACACATAAAATTAACCATTGCAGGACTGGCAGTTTCAACTGTAAGGAAAAATTAGAAGTTTTTTTAAAATGATCTACTTTAGTTGACTACAACTGTATTTTGTTTTTCTTTCTCCCAAGTTATTAGAAATCTTAGTACTGTAGACTATACTAAAAAAACATGGGGATGTCCCCAGAAAACAGAAACAGAATGGCTCAGAAGAAGAGCAGCAGCTGATAACATGAATGTTTATGGAAGTAAGAGGATTAAATAAAAGTCAGAGACTGGCATGGGCAAAATGACACTTTTTGGCAAAAATAAATTTTAAAAAGTAGAAAAAATTATATAGGGATTAAAATAACTCTTCTTAAGCAAAGGCTTGTGGAAAATTATAACCTGAGAGGTGGGGCTAGTAAGACATGAGGAGTGAACTATGGTCTCTTCAGTCATGCCTGTTCAGACAGATAGCTGTCATCTTGTACAATTATCTTGAACTCAGGGGAAAATGCATATTCATCTATTGTTGTAGCTTGATATTATAAAAAGAGTCCTAGAAGGGACTGATCCATGATCCATACATCCTGATCCATAGCCTGGTGTTTTTACACAAATTTTTAAAAAAATTTAATTCCATTAAAAATTTCCTGTAATTTCTTTGTATCTTACACCCTCATCTGTAAAATGGCAATAAATTAATAACTGCCTACCTGACAAGCCATACAAACTTGTATTGTAAGGTAGTAATGTTGTTTTCTTTGTTATGGACTTTTTTCTTTGTTTGCCTTTAACATTTTCTAACAAGAACAAGAATTAGTGGAGTGATGTTTGTTACTATGTTTATTCTATGTTGGCATGAAATTTTGAAAGAACTAATGGAATTTTAAAAATTAATTTTGCTTCACTTAAAGATGGATAAGATGAAAGGAAATATGGCCATTTTCATATACTTTCCTCTGGAAGTATCTAATTAGGAAAAAAGTGGCTATTTTTGAGTTACATTTATTATTAACTACCATCTGAAGAATCTTTTCTTAACTTTTAGAAGCCTAAACTTTAATGCTGAAAGCATTAGGAAGAAATATGTTAATAAAAGCTTTAAGACCAATAAGAAGTTTAAGACCAAAAGAGAAGGAATAGGTGGAAGTGCTATGAAATGACTGTTATGGAAATCATAGTGCTGGCGCGTCTTTCCCACTCTTTGAAGCCAGACTTGGTCATGAGACTTGCTTTGTGCAACAATATCTGTAGGGTTACTACATGGCAGTTACAGGTCTAGGTTTCAAGATTTCAAGATGCCCTCATGGGTTTCTGTTTTTTTGTTTGTTTGTTTGTTTTGTTTTTGTTTTTGTTTTTTTTAAATATGATCTCTGCCAACATCATGAACAAGACATGCTTAGGCTACCCCCTGAGATCACTTTGGAGCACAGTAGATTGTCCCCAGTAGTACAATTTAATTTGCAGCTTTTCAGCTGAGCTCAGGTACAGGAGAATAAATAATCATTCTTTAAAGTCACTGAGGTCTTAAAAAAAAAAAAAGATTTTATTTATTTGAGAGAGAGAGTGTGCATGCAAGAGTGAGCACAAACGGTGGGAGGGGCAGAGGGAAAAGACTCCTTGCTGAGTGAGGCTCAGTCCCAGGACCCTGGGGTCATGACCTGAGCTGAAGTCAGACACTTAACTGACTGAGCCACCCAGGGCACCCTAAAGTCACTGAATTTTAATGTGGTCCCTTATGTAATAAGAGCTTACTGATAAGCTCCTTTAGGAAAAGGAGTATGTCTTACTCAAATTTAGGTTGTCAGGTGCCCAGGTACTCAAGTAGCATATTGTGTGATAATTTAATAAATATAAGAAATTACAAGGACAATATAATGCCATCTGGAATTAACAAACATTGTTATTTTTTCCCCAATTGTGTTATTAAGATAATGCCTTTTGTTTTTTTCCCCAGAGTCAACTACTGTCATGAAGTTATTAATGTATCCTTATAACTCATGTTTTTATACTTTTACTGCTTTATGCATCTGTAAATAGTATAATTGTGCTTTGTGTATATTGGAAATATTTTTGTGGATGTGACTATGCTTTACATATTATTCCACAGTTTTCTTTTTGATTTAATGTTGTTTTTGTGATCTGTGTGTATAAATATACCTAGATTTCATTCATTTTATTGGTTATATAGTATCCATTTCTATAATTGATTTATTACTCTCTTGATGAATATTTAGGATGTTCCTAGAATTTTGTAAAAGCAAACAAAGGTGCAGTGAACATTCTTTACTTGTCTGGAAAAGACTGTTATCTGGGACATATGTGTAGGAGTTTCTATAGTCTATGTATCTGATTATGCCATGGCCATAGGGTATTTCTATTGTCAACTCTACTAGAAATAGCAAGATTGCTTTCCAAAGTAATTTTACATTCCTATCTAAATATATGAGGTATTTTATGGCCCCAGTCCATGCCAAGTATTGATTGGCTTTTAAGTTTCTGCTAATGTAATGGGTATGAAATAATATATGTTTCATTTTACATTATTTCTAATTATTATAACGTCAAGCACTTTTCCAGATAAATATTTGCTAGTGTATTTTGGCTCTAGTTAAATTTGCTTATCTTGCCTTTGGGTTTTTTTTTGTTTGTTTTGCCTTTTTTTCCCCTTTTTTGCTTAGATTTCTTTATGTGTCCTGGCTGCAATTACTTTGTTTGCTACATGAATTGCAAATATTTTCTTCTTGTCAGTGTCTTCTATTTTAATTTTTTAATAGTTTCTTTTGGAGATAGTCTCTGAGTTGACTCCCAATGATCAGTACCTCCTGGTATTTCAGACCTTGTTTAATCCCTTCTCCTTGGGTATGGGCTGGACTTATGGTTCGCTTCTTACACACAGACCATGGGAAAAATGACCACTTCTGAGAGTAGGTCAAAAAGCAACTGTGACTTCCATCTTGGGTTCTTCCACTCTATCTCATGCATGCATGTTTTACTTGTTCTGGCAAAAATCATATTATAAGTAGTCCTATGCAGGGACCTGTATTGTGAGGAACTGAAGCCTTTTGCTAAACGTCCAAGTGAATGAACTTGGAAGTAGTCCAAGTAGTCTTCAGAGACCGTGGCCTGGCTGACGCCTAGACTGCAAACTTATGAGAAATGCTGAGCCAGCATTGCAGAGCTAAGCCATCCTAGATTCCTAAATCTGAGAAATTATATGAGGTAATAAATGTTTATGTTTTAACCTGCAATGTTTTGGGGGAAATTTGTTAAGCTGTAATAGATAACTAGTATCTTCTGTCATAGAAATGTTAAATTTTGGTATGAGGGAAGAAATTAATATTTAATTTATGAATTCTTTTGTCAGATAAATTCTAGCCTTAAATTTATGAAGATATTTGTCTGTGTTTTCTTTTAAAGTCTTTTCACATGAATTCCTTTGTTATATTTCACTTTCATATGGGTACCAGTATAGTAAGGTTTTATATTTTTGTCCAATAATCTTGTGGAATTGTCAATAACAGCTGACATTTTTAAAATACCTTCTTGATAGATTCTCTTGGGGTTTCTATATAAACAAACGTGTAATAAGCACATAGTGACTATTTCAAATTTTCTATTCTGAAATATATTTTTTTTTTTCAAAGATTTTATTGATTCATTTGAGAGAGAGAGAGAGAGACAGAGGGAGCACTAGCAGGGGGAGAGGCAGTGGGAGAAAGGGAAGCAGACTTCCTGCCGAGCTGGGAGCCTGACATGAGGCTCCATCCCAGGACCCGGAGATCGTGACCTGAGCTGAAAGCAGACGCTTAACTACCTAAGCCACCCAGCCACCCGCCACTCTGCTCTATTTTTAAAATCACTTTAATTAAGATATGATTTATATTTAATTAATCAGTTTTAACGAGTTTTGATATGTGTATATTATGTCATCAGCACTCTAATCATGATATAGGACATTTATATAACCCTCAAAAGGTCTTTCATCGCTCTTTGTAATTAATTGCCTCCCTCTGCCCTTAGTTCTTGGTAACCACTGATCTTTTTTTTTAACACTGAAGTTTTAAATTTTCTGAAGTTTCATATAAATGAACATATACTATGTGGTCTTTGTGTCTGGCTTATTTCACTTAATATAGTGTTTTGAGATTTCCATGTCAATGAGTATATCAGTAAATGTTTCCTTTTTATTGCTAATTAATATTCCTTGATATGGGCATGCTACAATTTGTTTAGTAAGATTTACTTTTGAATTGTTCCCAGTTGGTGATTATGAACAAATCATTGATGATGATTCAAATTAAAATCTTCATGTGGACATATACTCTCCTGTCTCTTGAATAAATATGTAAAAGTAGGATTTCTTCATCAAATAGTAAGTGTATGTTTAACTTTACAAGACATTACTAAATGGTTTTCCAAAATGGTTGTATGTTCTCCATCTCCACCAGCAGTTTGAGTTCCAGGTGTTCCACAGCCTTGCCAAAATATGGTCTGTCAGTTTGAATTTTAACCATTCCAATGTGTATGAAGTGGTATTTCATTGTGGTTTTATTTACATTTCCCTAATGACTGATGATGCTAAGTGTCTTTTTAAGTGTTTATTCGTCCTGTGTTTATTTTCTTTGGTATATTACGTATTTAAATATATTGCTCATTAAAAAATGGTGTTTGCATTCATATTATTGGATTATAAAAGTGGATAGAAGAAGAATCAATGAAACAAGATGGAATTGGGAGGGAGACAAACCATAAGTGACTCTTAATTTCACAAAACAAACTGAGGGTTGCTGGGGGGAGGGGGGTTGGGAGAAGGGGGTGGGATTATGGACATTGGGGAGGGTATGTGCTTTGGTGAGTGCTGTGAAGTGTGTAAACCTGGTGATTCACAGACCTGTACCCCTGGGGATAAAAATATATGTTTATAAAAAATAAAAAATTAAAAAAAAAAGATTTTTATATTTTATATTTACAAGTCTTTTGACAAATGTATGATTTCCATATACTTTCTCCATTTGCTTTTTTCATTTCCTTAATATATTTTAATAGTGTCTATAAAATTTATAATTTTGGTGAAGCCCAATCTATCAATCTTATGTACTTTGTGCTTCTTTGGTCCTATATGATAAATCTTTGATCAACCCAAAGTCATTAAGATTTCTCTTCTCTTATTCTTTAAGTTTTGTAATTTCAGTTGCACTTAGATTATATTCTACTTCAAGTTAATTTTTGTAATTGGTGATTGAGTGCATTTTTTGTATATAGATAGGTGTGCCAGTATCATTTGTTGAAAAGACTCATTTCTCCTTTTAATTGCCTTGGCACTGCTCAAAAATAAATTGATCAGAGAAAGATAGGTACATTTCAGGACTCCCTATTCTGCTTTACTGATATGAGATAAATGTATATTTTTAAACTGTCAGAAGTATAAGAAGAAAATTAGGTCTCATTAAGTCTTTGCTTACACAGTTTTTTTTTAATTTTATGTCATATTTTAATATTACAAAAGACATTACAATATTATAAATATTACATATTATAAAATTACATAATAAATTGTAATTTATAACAAATTTGGACACTCCCTTAAAATAATAATTAATCTACGCTACAGATTTCTGAAAACTTAAAAAATACTGTTGACCTTTGAACAACACAGGGGTTAGGGGCATTAACACCCAATGCAATAAAAAAATCTGAGTATAACTTCTGACTCCCCCAAAACTTAACTAATAGCCTACTGTTGACCTTACCAATAAGAAAGGCAATTGATTAGCATATATTTGTATATTATGGGTATTATATACTGTATGCTTACAATAATGTAAGTTTGAGAAAAAATCAAATTTTTAAGGTATATACAATACAGTACTATAAATGCTTACACAGTTTTAAAAAAATGTTTCTCTTTAATCTTTCTGGAAATCATAGTGGTCCATATTGTGATATGAGACTCTAAAACTTTATTTCTTCTAAATGTATATGCAGTTATCACCTGCCATTTTTTGACTACTTTTGCCTCTGATTTCAATTATTACCCTATCTGAACATTTATATCCATACCAATATATCTGTATCTATCATACATTATATGCACACACACTACGTACATGGATTTCTGTTTTTAGGCTGTCAGTTTTGTTTTATTGCTCTAGTTTTCTGTTTCTGTACCCAATATCATGTTGTTTTAATGTACATTACTGTAGTTCTGATTTATGGTGGAGCAAATTTTTAAAAAATATTCTTCTTTTTCAAAAATTTCTTGGCTATCACTTCACATTTACTCTTCCAGCTGATCTTTCTACATCTTGAAAACGTATATTGCTCCATGATTCTTTTCCTCAGTAGAGAACTGCTAACACTTTCCTTTTGAGAAAGGGTATGATTGATTTTTTTCAGCTTACTTACATTAAGAGAAAGAGACTCCACAGGCTATAAAGGAATCAGGCAGAACAGGTTTGGGCATGTCTTCCCAGTGTAAACAGATCTGTCTACAGATGTGGTTCTGAAATAATGCATTTAATAATTATATAGTGTAATTAATGTGGTGTCCTCTGGCCCCTTGGCCCCTCAGCATCCCAGGAACTATAACTCAAAGTGTGTTTTCCAAAGGGCAGTTGAGTTTAATAAGGAGCAGAACTGTAGAACAGCTTGATTTCCTACATTTTCTACTCCATGATTCAGAAATATTGTGTAAAGTATGTGAAACTTAAAGATGTTTCATATCTACTCAGAATTTCCTGATCATCTTTTGACTGCAGGAGCTTCAGAGTCAATAACTGCAAATTGGTTTTCATTATTTCTTTTTCATCATTCTCTACTGACAGGTCTTAAGACCAATAGGAATTTTGATTGGTTTACTGAGTCTAAAATTTTCTGGCTTCTAACCAAACTTTAGATATCTACAGTAATCTTCTGGGACATGTTTTCCCCTACCATGCTATGCTACCTTTAATAACAGTGGTTTTTTTGACTTGAGAGTCCAGGGTATTAAGTATGGATACATCTTTCTTCAGGATGGATGTCTACCATCATACATTGACGATCATCATGATGTATCTGCTGCAGTCATCTACCTTTAGAGAAGGACATAGCTGTGCTGCCATGGCTCTGTTAGTCTATAATGCTGCTGGGGCCTATTGCAGTGAGAACAAGACTTTGTGTAGGAATGACAATGGGTGGGGCTTGCAAAGCCATCCAAGATAGTGGCAGCATAATTTACAAACTCCAGATAGAATCTGGGTCCAGGAGATTTTTTTTCCTGCTTAATATATTGTTAACATTTTGTTTTCATTTTACATTATCTGTATTACCATATTTTATAAATCAGAATAATCTATTTTTACATACCACAATATTTAATAAATGCATACCATTTTCATGTTTAACTGTTTCTAATATTTTGTCCTTTAAAAAAATCTGTTGAGTATATTTAAATGTAGTACTCATTGCTTATCAAAAGGTCTTACAATTTTCAGTTCCACTAACAAATAATATATGAGATTATCAATTTTAATATAACTCTTATCAACATAATATTTTGAGTTTTAATTTAATGAGTGAAAATTATTGTCATTTTATTTCACATTTTTACTTTTTTTTTTTTTAAAGATTTTATTTATTTGACAGACAGAGATCACAAGTAGGCAGAGAGGCAAGCAGAGAGAGGGGGAAAGCAGGCTCCCTGAGCAGAGAGCCTGGTGCGGGACTCGATCCCAGGACCCCGAGACCATGACCCGAACCAAAGGCAGTGGCTTAAGCCACTGAGCCATCCAGGCGCCCTTCACATTTTTCTTAATAGGAATTTCAAGCATGTTCATGTACACTTATGACTTGTATTGTTTCTTTCGTTCAGAATATCACAAAAGCAATATTATTTAATCTAGATTTAGAAAGATGGTTAATAAGAAGGGAGAAATAATATTACTAACAGAAAGTTTAACAGTTGAAAAGTCCATAGAAGTGTATAAAACATGGGAAGCAAGTGTCTGTGAATACAACATCTTAGCTATTATTCTGGTCTTTGTGTTTATTTTATTGATTTTTAGGAAATCTTTATATAATAGATATGTTAAGAATTTATATCTTTGCTGCAAAATTTTTCCTTTTTTTGTCTTTTTAAATTTCTCAATAGATGTGCATAACACAATACTTTGTGAAAAAGAAGTAATTGTATTTATTTATTTTATAAGACATATTGATGATTTACTATTTCTGGACAATATTCTTATCAATGAGGATATAGCCATGCATAAAGGGACAAAAATCTCTGACTCCGAAGAGTTTACATTCCAGCTGACAGGACTGCAAAAGTTAAAAGTGAATATATAATATGCCACATTATGATAATTGTTATAAAGAAAAATTTATTTGGGTATGGGGCCATCTGATTGGAGTACAGTAAGAGGAAAAATGATGATGAAGTCAAAGAAGAGCAAGAGGCCAGACTGAATGAATTAGAGACTTATAGTCAAGAATTGGTTATTAACCTAGAGTGGAAGCCATTGGAAAGTTCTGAGCAGGAGTCATTTACTCTATCTTGCAGAATGAAAGGATTCCTTTGCCTGCTATGTGAAGTAAAGTCTTCAGGGGAATCAAGAGTAAAAGTAGATAAACTAGTAGGAGGCTGTTTAATAATGTAGGAGAGAGATACTACACTGGTCCAGAGTAGCTGTGAAGGTGGTAAGAAGTGGTCAGATTTGTGTATACTCAAAGGCAGAGCTGAAAAAATGGATTTGGATGTGATGTTAAGAGTAAGAGGAGTGTCAGGAATAATTTTACCATTTAAGGGAAGATGCTAATTAATTCAAAGAATAGACTTGTGATTTATTGGGATGGAGAACATCTATATTAGGATATTTGTGGTGCTGGGGAAGGAAGGTAAAAAACCTGAATGTTTGTAGCAGCAATGTCCACAATAGCCAAACTATGGAAAGAACCTAGATGTCCATCAACAGATGAATGGATAAAGAAGATGTGATATATATATATATATATATATATATATATATATATATATATATATACTGTGCAGCCATCAAAAGAAATGAAATCATGTCATTTGCAATGATGTGGATGGAACTAGAGGGTATTATGCTGAGCAAAATAGGTCAATCAGAGAAAGACAATTATCATATGATCTCTCTGATATGAGGAATTTGAGAGGCAGGGCAGCGGGTTTGGGAGGTAGGGAAGGAAAAAATGAAACAAGATGGGATCAGGAGGGAGACAAACCATAAGAGATTCTTAGTCTCACAAAACAAACAGAGAGTTGCTGGGGGTGGGGGATAGGGAGAGGGTGGTTGGGTTATAGACATTGGAGAGGGTATGCGATATGCTGAGTGTTGTGAAATGTGTAAGCCTGACGATTTACAGACCTGCACCCCTGGGGCTAATAATATTAATAAAAATAATTAATAAAAAAGGATTAGTCACTTGGAAATAAGATCCAGAATTAATATATACAACTAGGTCCTTTCACTGGATTTCTAACCAATGTCATTTTGTTGTTCTTTATTATTTCCTCACTATGTCAGCAACCAGGTCACTTTTCCATTAAAAAAAAAAACCCAATGTGGAGATACTAGATATATAATACATGTCAGTATCTAGTTATGTTTCATACTGTGTAAAAGCTATATTGAGTGAAAATTTATGCATAGAACAGACTGGATTTTTGGGCAACAAAATTTACTGAAGAAAATTAATTATGAAATTGATATTGGTATCAAACTCTTCAACCAGGAGAAAATTAAAGTACTTTCTTACTATTTATCCTACTCCTCTGTAATGGGGAGAGAACATATTTCTCTCCCCATATTTCTCTAAGAGTACTTTCATTCCATTCCCAAGTACCAGGGTCCATGGTACCTCCATTGGCTGTTGGTCATGGTGCTTTTAAGATAAAAGTATTGCCTTTCTCTCTCTTCAGGTGGCAAGAAAATGGCTCCAAGGTCACAATTTGGGGGAATATGATGGGAGAATGAAGCATGCCAGAAGTCATATATTTAGGTGAGTCATCTTTTACTTCCTTCATACTCTATGTTGATCTCACAAGTTGGGTAGAATCTCTAGGGCAAGGGCTGTGATTAATTATACACAAACTTTTAACATTTTATATTATCCATTTATGTGCTAAATACCATAGTTTTCTTGGAAATTCTATAAGTGTGAGATTATTATTTAGTGGCTGAGCCAGAAGACCACCAGGCAAATCATCTCTCTTGTGAATCCTGAAGGAATGGATAAAGCCATATGGAGCAGCCAGAGTTTACAGAATCCTAGGTTGTTTCTTATTTGACAGATACTGAACAGAAGAGTATTAGGGTGGAGTGCAGACAAAATCATGGCCAAAAGAAACATCTTCCTAATGAAAATAATAGATTTGCGGAGTGAATTCTTTATATTAGTCTTGACTTTCTTGACTTTTGAGTGAAATATAAAAAATTCTGATGTTAGGAAGTTAGAACAAATTTTTAAAAGAAGTGGTTAGCAGCATGAGAACACAGAGGATAAAATGTTTGGTAACATGGGGAGTTAGGAGAAGGGAGTTGGGGGAAATTGGAAGGGGAGGTGAATCATGAGAGACTATGGACTCTGAAAAACAATCTGAGGGGTTTTAAGTGGTGGGGGGGTGGGAGGTTGAGGGAGCCAGGTGGTGGGTATTAGAGAGGGCATGGGTTGCATGGAGCACTGGATGTGGTACAAAAACAATGAACACTGTTATGCTGAAAAGAAATAAAAAATAAATTAAAAAAAATGTTTGGTAACATTCATGGCAACATCTGCAAACAAATTTAAAGTAAATTAAAAAAATAACAAAACAGATACATTTGTTACTACTCTTACACAGACACATAATTTTAAACTACCTTTACTTGGAAAAAATACTACTTAAATTAGGGTTGATAAAGGTTGATAATTCCAAGAATGTGCTTTATAGCTCTAGTGGTTTTGAGTTATGTGTATCCAAAAAAAAGTTTTGCATATTTTGAGTTATAGAATAATTGTTACCCATTTTGCATTCTGATTACTTAAAAATGTCAATTATAGGCCTAAGCTATACTGTTTTGTGGTACCATGAGGACATGAGCAATTTGCCTAGAAAAGAGTAAGTTGTTATTTTACTTTATGGTTTTCTACCTCAGAATATCAAGGATACTCCTATATAGCATGTAGGCTTTGAGATTGGAAACTTCAGAGGTTTTTAAATTTACTTTTTTTATGTCTTTGATTGTTGAATTGAAAGGGCTGTCTGTTGTTGGTACTGAGTGGACAGTCATACCCAGAGGGCAGATTAACCTCCATCTTGCAGAGCTCTTGGAACTTTAATATCCTGTCTGTCTGTGATAGAGATCTGTTCTCTCTTCTTATGGGAACAACCACTTTGTATCTCTTCCTCCAAAGAGACTATTATGTAATATATAATGATACATCATGGATGGTATAGCCTGGTAAATTATTGTTAAAAGTCCTAGTATGCTGAGAAGAGCTAAAGAGTATACATGCAACATTTCCTCTAGAACCAAAGAAATCTTTAATTTGTGTGAGGTAATAATTTTTTCTTTTTTCCCTAAAAGAAATCAGCATGCAGGAAAGGATTTGCCTTATATAGGGAATCAGAAGTATGCAAAAATATCTAAAATGCAACATTATAAATTACTATCTTAGAATAAGTTTCAGATTGTCTGAAAATTATTGTCTCGTGGATAATGGAATAGATAATTTAAATGACATATTAGAAGGTACAAGACATCCAAAAAGGAAAAAACAAATAGGGTGAAGAAAGGTTATGGCCAGCTAATGAAGAAAAAATGAAAACCTAAACAAGGTTCTTTTCTGGTTTGGATAATATTAGATAAAAAGAGACATGAATCCAGATTTTAAAGATAGTATTATAATAGTTATTAGTTATGTTTTATGGGTGGTTTTTGTTTCTTTGACATCAGTCAACTGTTGCTTTGGATTTGACAAACAGAAACTGAATTTGGTACATTTATTTTAAAATAAGTATTTGCTTTTGTTATTTTTAATTTTTATATAGTGGACTTTGATAAGACTTTAGTGAAAATAAATAGATGAGTGACTGATGTGATATCTCCTTGCATTCCTTGGAAGAAAACTGCATTGTGAAGAATGGATGATGTTGTGATATCTCCTTGCATTCCTTGGAAGAAAACTGCATTGTGAAGATAAGGTTATAGAAGCTGTTATCTGATTATTTAGGTATAATTGAAAAACGATTAGATTCATGATCGATGCATAGTCTCACTTTGGCAACTTTTTGAGAAAATGCTTGAAAAAATATTTACTTGGTTTTGAGTTTTATGAATGTGGAAAGAATACACATTTTTCATTTTTAAAGCAATCAAAAATACTTTTTTCTGGTGCTCTTTGTATATCATACCAAAAAGAACTTTATTTTAGGGTTTAGAGCTTTCTAGGTGATTGAACCTCATCAAGGGAAATTTTTTCTGGGTAACTTCTAAGGGTAAATATGATGTAAGACAGTAAAAATGTACCTTATTTTTTTGTAGAATATGTGATAACTTCATATTACTAGACCTGTATAACTTTTAATGACTATAGAGTTTTAAAAACACGTGGCATTATTTGATATTTATCTGTGACTTTTTGTTGCGTTTCTTTTTGAAGAAGTGGATAACTATATTTTCTGGGGGAATTGTTTTTGCCTCATCTGTTTTTTTTTTTTTTTAAAGAAGATAACACTTTTACAAATCAGCTGGAACAAACATTATACTGCTCTAGAAAAGTGACATGTGGGGGGAGGAGTCAAGATGGCGGAGAAGTAGCAGGCTGAGACTACTTCAGCTAGCCGGGGATCAGCTAGATAGCTTATCTAAAGATTGCAAACACCTGAAAATCCATCGGCAGATCGAAGAGAAGAAGAACAGCAATTCTGGAAACAGAAAAACAACCAATTTCTGAAAGGTAGGACCGGCGGAGAAGTGAATCCAAAGCAACGGGAAGATAGACCCCGGGGGGAGGGGCCGGCTCCCGGCAAGCAGCAGAGCAACCGCGCACAAAATCAGGACTTTTAAAAGTCTGTTCCGCTGAGGGACATCGCTCCAGAGGCTAAACCGGGGCGAAGCTCACAAGGGGTCAGCGTGGACTCAGGTCCCGCAGGGTCACAGAAGGATCGGGGGTTTCTGAGTGTCCCAGAGCTTGCGGGTATTGGAGCAGGAAAGCCTGCTACAGAGACAGAGCCGACAGTAAGCTCGCAGCTTGGGGTGACCTTGAACTGGTCGCAGGCTCGGTGAGCTCGGAGCGCGGCCGGAGGTCAGGCAGACGGAAGTAACTGAGCGCTGTTCTCTGAGGGTGCACTGAGGAGTGGGGCCTTGGGCTCCCGGCTCCTCCGGGCCAGAGACCAGGAGGCCGCCATTTGTATTCTCGTCCTCCAGAACTCTACGGAAAGCGCTCAGGGAACAAAAGCTTCTGAAAGCAAACCAGAGCGGATTGCTCACCAAGGCTCATGGTAAGGGCGGTGCAATTCCGCCTGGGGCAAAGACACTTGAGAATCACTACACAGGGCCCCGCCCCCAGAAGATCAACAAGAAATCCAGCAGAGACCAAGTTCACCTACCAAGCTGTGCGGTTTCAATACCAAGGAGAGCAGCAGAATTCTAGAGGAGGAGAAAGCCAAGCACGGAACTCATGGCTTTTTCCCTGTGATTTTTTTTAGTCTTACAGTTAATTTAATTTTTTTCTGTTTCATTTTTTGTTTTTCTTTTTCTCTCGCCTTCGGGTAAAACTTTTTTTTTTAACTGTTACCTTTTCTTTTTTAACGATTTTTTACTAGTTTATCTAATATATATATTTTTTCTTTTTTACATTTTTCTTAGGTGTTTTCTTTTTTTTAAAAATTCTTTTTATTTCTTTTTTTTTTCTTTCTTCCTTTTTGAACCTCTTTTTATCCCCTTTCTCCCGCCTCATGATTTTGAATCTCTTCTAATTTGGTTAAAGCATATTTTCCTGGGGTTGTTGCCACCCTTTTAGTATTTTACTTGCCCCTTCATATACTCTTATCTGGAATGATGACAAGACGGAAAAATTCAACACAAAAAAAAGAACAAGAGGCAGTACCGAAGGTTAGGGACCTAATCAATACAGACATTGGTAATATGTCAGATCTAGAGTTCAGAATGACAATTCTCAAGGTTCTAGCCGGGCTTGAAAAAGGCATGGAAGATATTAGAGAAACGCTCTTCGGAGATATAAAAGCCCTTTCTGGAGAAATAAAAGAACTAAAATCTAACCAAGTTGAAATCAAAAAAGCTACTAATGAGGTGCAATCAAAAATGGAGGCTCTCACTGCTAGGATAAATGAGGCAGAAGAAAGAATTAGTGATATAGAAGACCAAATGACAGAGAATAAAGAAGCTGAGCAAAAGAGGGACAAACAGCTACTGGACCACGAGGGGAGAATTCGAGAGATAAGTGACACCATAAGACGAAACAACATTAGAATAATTGGGATTCCAGAAGAAGAAGAAAGAGAGAGGGGAGCAGAAGGTATACTGGAGAGAATTATTGGGGAGAATTTCCCCAATGTGGCAAAGGGAATGAGCATCAAAATTAAGGAGGTTCAGAGAACGCCCCTCAAAATCAATAAGAATAGGCCCACACCCCATCACCTAATACTAAAATTTACAAGTCTCAGTGACAAAGAGAAAATCCTGAAAGCAGCCCGGGAAAAGAAGTCTGTAACATACAATGATAAAAATATTAGATTGGCAGCTGACTTATCCACAGAGACCTGGCAGGCCAGAAAGAGCTGGCATGATATTTTCAGAGCACTAAATGAGAAAAACATGCAGCCAAGAATACTATATCCAGCTAGGCTATCATTGAAAATAGAAGGAGAGATTAAAAGCTTCCAGGAAAAACAAAAACTGAAAGAATTTGCAAATACCAAACCAGCTCTACAGGAAATATTGAAAGGGGTCCTCTAAGGAAAGAGAGATCCTATAAGTGGTAGATCAGAAAGGAACAGAGACCATATACAGTAACAGTCACCTTACAGGCAATACAATGGCACTAAATTCATATCTCTCAATAGTTACCCTGAATGTTAATGGGCTAAATGCCCCTGTCAAAAGACACAGGGTATCAGAATGGATAAAAAGCAAAACCCATCTATATGTTGCCTCCAAGAAACTCATTTTAAGCCCGAAGACACCTCCAGATTTAAAGTGAGGGGGTGGAAAAGAATTTACCGTGCTAATGGCCATCAGAAGAAAGCAGGATTGGCAATCCTTATATCAGATCAATTAGATTTTAAGCCAAAGACTATAATAAGAGATGAGGAAGGACACTATATCATACTCAAAGGGTCTGTCCAACAAGAAGATTTAACACTTTTAAATATCTATGCCCCCAACGTGGGAGCAGCCAACTATATAAACCAATTAATAACAAAATCAAAGAAACACATCAACAATCATACAATAATAGTAGGAGAATTTAACACTCCCCTCACTGAAATGGACACATCATTCAAGCAAAAGATCAGCAAGGAAATAAAGGCCTTAAACGACACACTGGACCAGATGGACATCACAGATATATTCAGAACATTTCATCCCAAAGCAACAGAATACACATTCTTCTCTAGTGCACATGGAACATTCTCCAGAATAGATCACATCCTCGGTCCTAAATCAGGGCTCAACCGGTATCAAAAGATTGGGATCATTCCCTGCATATTTTCAGACCACAATGCTCTAAAGCTAGAACTCAACCACAAAAGGAAGTTTGAAAAGAACCAAAATACATGGAGACTAAACAGCATCCTTCTAAAGAATGAATGGGTCAACTGGGAAATTAAAGAAGAATTGAAAAAAAACATGGAAATAAATGATAATGAACATACAACGGTTCAAAATCTGTGGGACACAACAAAGGCAGTCCTGAGAGGAAAATATATAGCAGTACAAGCGTTTCTCAAGAAACAAGAAAGGTCTCAGGTACACAACCTTACCGTACACCTAAAGGAGCTGGAGAAAGAACAAGAAAGAAACCCTAAGCCTAGCAGGAGAAGAGAAATCATAAAGATCAGAGCTGAAATCAGTGAAATAGAAACCAAAAAAACAATAGAATAAATCAACGAAAGTAGGAGCTGGTTCTTTGAAAAAATTAATAAAATTGATAAACCCCTGGCCCGACTTATCAAAAAGAAAAGAGAAAGGACCCAAATAAATAAAATCATGAATGAAAGAGGAGAAATCACAACTAACACCAAAGAAATACAACAATTATCAGAACATACTATGAGCAACTCTACGCCAATAAATTTGACAACCTGGAAGAAATGGATGCATTCCTAGAAACATATAAACTACCACAACTGAACCAGGAAGAAATAGAAAGCCTGAAATTTACTGACCCATAACCAGTAAGGAGATTGAAACAGTCATTAAAAATCTCCAAACAAACAAAAGCCCAGGGCCAGACGGCTTCCCGAGGGAATTCTACCAAACATTTAAAGAAGAACTAATTCCTATTCTCCTGAAACTCTTCCAAAAAATAGAAATGGAATGAAAACTTCCAAACTCATTTTATGAGGCCAGCATCACCTTGATCCCAAAACCAGACAAGGATCCCACCAAAAAAGAGAGCTATAGACCGATATCCTTGATGAACACAGATGCGAAAATACTCAACAAAATACTAGCCAATAGGATTCAACAGTACATTAAAAGGATTATTCACCACGACCAAGTGGGATTTATTCCAGGGCTGCAAGGTTGGTTCAACATCCGCAAATCAATCAATGTGACACAACACATCAATAAAAGAAAGAACAAGAACCATATGATACTCTCAATAGATGCTGAAAAAGCATTTGACAAAGTACAGCATCCCTTCCTGATCAAAACTCTTCAAAGTGTAGGGATAGAGGGCACATACCTCAATATCATCAAAGCCATCTATGAAAAACCCACCGCAAATATCATTCTCAATGGAGAAAAACTGAAAGCTTTTCAGCTAAGATCAGGAACACGGCAGGGATGTCCATTATCACCACTGCTATTCAACATAGGACTAGAGGTCCTAGCCTCAGCAATCAGACAACAAAAGGAAATTAAAGGCATCCAAATCGGCAAAGAAGAAGACAAATTATCACTCTTCGCAGATGATATGATACTATATGTGGAAACCCCAAAAGACTCCACTCCAAAACTGCTAGAACTTATACAGGAATTCAGTAAAGTGTCAGGATATAAAATCAATGCACAGAAATCAGTTGCATTTCTCTACACCAACAGCAAGACAGAAGAAAGAGATATTAAGGAGTCAATCCCATTTACACTTGCATCCAAACCATAATATACCTAGGAATAAACCTAACCAAAGAGACACAGAATCTATACTCAGAAAACTATAAAGTACTCATGAAAGAAATTGAGGAAGACACAAAGAAATGGAAAAATGTTCCATGCTCCTGGATTGGAAGAATAAATATTGTGAAAATGTCTATGCTACCTAAAGCAATCTACACATTTAATGCAATTCCTATCAAAGTACCATCCATCTTTTTCAAAGAAATGGAACAAATAATTCTAAAATTTATATGGAACCAGAAAAGACCTCGAATAGCCAAAGGGATATTGAAAAAGAAAGCCAACGTTGGTGGCATCACAATTCCGGACTTCAAGCTCTATTACAAAGCTGTCATCATCAAGACAGCATGGTATTGGCACAAAAACAGACACATAGATCAATGGAACAGAATAGAGAGCCCAGAAATAGACCCTCAACTCTATGGTCAACTAATCTTCGACAAAGCAGGAAAGAATGTCCAATGGAAAAAAGACAGCCTCTTCAATAAATGGTGCTGGGAAAATTGGACAGCCACATGCAGAAAAATGAAATTGGACCATTTCCTTACACCACACACAAAAATAGACTCAAAATGGATGAAGGACCTCAATGTGCGAAAGGAATCCATCAAAATCCTTGAGGAGAACACAGGCAGCAACCTCTTCGACCTCAGCTGCAGCAACATCTTCCTAGGAACAACGCAAAAGGCAAGGGAAGCAAGGGAAAAAATGAACTATTGGGATTTCATCAAGATCAAAAGCTTTTGCACAGCCAAGGAAACAGTTAACAAAATCAAAAGACAACTGACAGAATGGGAGAAGATATTTGCAAACGACATATCAGATAAAGGACTAGTGTCCAGAATCTATAAAGAACTTAGCAAACTCAACACCCAAAGAACAAATAATCCAATCAAGAAATGGGCAGAGGACATGAACAGACATTTCTGCAAAGAAGACATCAGATGGCCAACAGACACATGAAAAAGTGCTCCATATCACTCGGCATCAGGGAAATACAAATCAAAACCACAATGAGATATCACCTCACACCAGTCAGAATGGCTAAAATCAACAAGTCAGGAAATGACAGATGCTGGCGAGGATGCGGAGAGAGGGGAACCCTCCTACACTGTTGGTGGGAATGCAAGCTGCTGCAGCCACTCTGGAAAACAGCATGGAGGTTCCTCAAAATGTTGAAAATAGAACTGCCCTATGACCCAGCAATTGCCCTATTGGGTATTTACGCTAAAGATACAAACGTAGTGATCCAAAGGGGCACGTGCACCCGAATGTTTATAGCAGCAATGTCCACAATAGCCAAACTATGGAAAGAACCTAGATGTCCATCAACAGATGAATGGATCAAGAAGATGTGGTATATATACACAATGGAATACTATGCAGCCATCAAAAGAAATGAAATCTTGCCATTTGCGACAACATGGATGGAACTACAGAGTATCATGCTTAGCGAAATAAGTCAAGCAGAGAAAGACAACTATCATATGATCTCCCTGATATGAGGAAGTGGTGATGCAACATGGGGGCTTAAGTGGGTACGAGAAGAATCAATGAAACAAGATGGGATTGGGAGGGAAACAAACCATAAATGACTCTTAATCTCACAAAACAAACTGAGGGTTGCTGGGGGGAGGGGGTTTGGGAGAAGGGGATGGGATTATGGACATTGGGGAGGATATATGCTTTGGTGAGTGCTGTGAAGTGTGTAAACCTGGTGATTCACAGACCTGTACCCCTGGGGATAAAAATATATGTTTATAAAAAAAATAAAAAATTAGAAATTAAAAAAAAAAGAAAAGTGACATGTGTTATCACATGTTTTATCACTCTAAAACCATGGAACACTTTTAAGGGTGTTTCAAGTAGAACGCAATTTGGCAGATTCCGTGTATCTTAAACAATTTTTGTAATATAGTTTTAAAACTTAGCCTAAAATGTCAGACATTCTGTAGAACCAACATTAAAATGTACTCCGTAGCAGTGTAGATCCTATCATTGAGAATGATTATCACCTCATTGATTAATTAGTTATTTAACTCATTTTTGTTCAACAATTACATGCTGAGTGTTGATCATTTAGTGCTGTGCTGGGAGCTAAGTATATAGTGGTGAACAAAGCATAAAATCATTAGAGTTAGAAGGTTTCAGATAAAAATGTTCTCTCCACCTTTATTCTCCCCAATTTTTATGCCTACTTTTAGACTTAACATAGTGGTTTGGTTGGCAACAGGAAATAGAGAAATGATTTTAGAATTAGCAGATATGGGTTTAAGGACTCAGTATATCATTTACTGTCTTCCTAATATGAGCAAATTACTTCATATCTCCATGACTCCTTCTTTTCCTCTTAGTTCCTAATAATGGCAGCCCTAGAATTTCTAAATGTGAAGAGACCAGGGATCAAAATTTGGTTGCAGGAGGGGCCTCTGGGGCTTTTCTTGGGACTGCACTGATGGAGCAGGCACATTTATTTTTACGTAGGTTGTATGTTTGTTTGGGATGCACTGATGGAGATTATGGGAGATGCTTAATCTCTCCTAAAGGACCCCTGGGCACAGCCACTATCAGAACCTAGCCCAGCATGCAGAACTTTGGATTCCTCCAAACAGTGGTGTGTCCGGGATCACATGAGATATAATGGGAAAGGGCATATATCTATATCTACACACATGTATTTTATTATTACTTTTTTGGAAATTGTAGTCTGAAGGGTAATTCACTTAAGAGCTTGGGTGAAGGTTCTCTTCCTAAGCCTAAACACTATGCTTTTTTAGGAATCAGTTTTGTGGACCCAGAAGCCTCAATTAGTTTCTTCTCAAATAGGGAGAAGTTGTAAGAGTCCCAGAGACCTGCTCTGAGTACATCATATCTGGCTCAGGCTAACTTCTCTCAGAGGGGGAGAGATTTGTGAGGCGTTTTACACAAAGCAATTCATTGTTTGAGCGACTCATTCAGGAAATTGCTTTTGCAGATCTGGTCTCTCATTTTTCGTCCAATCCTCTTTCTGTATCACTTTGGTATGTCTCTTTCTCTGTATCTCTAAAAGAGCATATAATGTTTTAAATTAGTCATTACCTAAAAAGCAGATTTAAAATGTATAAACTATGACTCAGATGTACAGAAATATAACTTTATTTTTCTGTAGCTGTGCCAAGAGCACTCTTTATGATGAACACAGAAAATGTTTAATCTTGGCCACTTCCTCTTAGGTATCATAGGATGTAGATCAATTCAGAATACAATTACATGGCCAGTTAGGTCACTAAGCTCTTAGAGATGATTTGAGAGAAGAAAGATTTTCAAAAAAATGTTTATTCATGCAGAAGTGTTCTTCAGTTTTAAGTTTTTGATGTGCTCAGTATGACACACTAAAATACTATTAGAAACATTTGCTGGAAATAGGAGATAGATTTCTCCCTGAGTTTTAAATGTTAGTGACATTCAGAGCTGGGTTTCTAGACCTTCTTCCTTTCTCATTCTAATGTTTTTCCTAAATGATATTCTCTATTCCTCTGTCTCCATTACCTTTCATATGCTACCAATGCCCAAATGAGTGTCTCTAGGCCAGATCTCTCTTTTAAGTTGCAGACCTTTATATTCAGTTTCTATAGTCCTCTATCCCAAATGAGACAGCATCTCAAACTGTCAAAACTGAATTCATGGTATTAAGCTTTAAATCTGTTCCTTCTCCAGTGTTCTGCAGGTCAGTAAAGGTATAGCACCTCAATCCATTTGCACACCTATTCATTCAACAAGTATCTACTGTGTGCTTTAATGTGTCAGGAAGTGTGATAGATATCAAGAATGTAATAATGAATATTAAGGTCATGGTTGCTGCCCTCACTGATTTTTCAAGTCTTTTTCTTATCTTGTACCCCCCATACCTAACCTATTACCACATTATACCATTCTACTAGAAGACATTCTTCAAATAACCCCACTTCTCTTCATCTCAACTACCACTACCCTAGTCCAAGTTACCATTATCTGGCAACTTCCACACCATCCCCATAAAGCTATTTTTGTTGTACCCATTCTTTTTTTTTTTTTTTTTTAAGTAAGCTCTGCACTCAATGTGAGGAATGAACTCATGACCCCAAAGATCAAGAGTTGTGTGCTCTACCAACTGAGCCAACCAGGCATCCCTTGTTGTACCCATTCTTAACCCCACTTCTGTTCATTTTTTGCACCTCCAGATTATGGTAAATTCCTCAGACTCAGTTCTTATAACCTCATTCTATGGACTAACATTATCAGTGGGCTTCCCAGTACTCCTAGAGCATGTGTTAAATCCTTAACATAATCCATAAGTCCATGGAGAGTTTAGTCATTAGTTATCTCTCCACTTTGGTCTTCTACAGGGCTCCTCTTCCCTCTCTATGATAGAGAGGTTTCTTTCAGGGCCTTGAGGGCTTACACTCACAAACTGCCTTCTCATTTCTGGTCTTTACCTGTGTTATTTCATACTGGAAAGCTAACTTCCCACTGCTCTTTGCTTCCAGCAGGGTAAATCTCATCCTCAGGGAAAAATCCTAATGATGCTGTTTATTCAATGTCATTCCTCTGACATACTGAACCCTCCATGATAGCAGTATTCTTATCTATTTTATTGACTCCTGTATATTCAACCCTAGCACAGGCCTTGGTACATAGCACCTGTGTGATAAATGTCTATTGAGTGGATAAATGAGTTACTAATATTGAATGAATATTAAATATTCAGATTCATAAATCTTAACAGATGATTCCTGTTTAAATCGTAGTTCACTAAATCCTGTCTATTCAGTGATTTATGTATCAGGAGAAAGACTTCCTCAGTTAGAGAAAGACAAATACCATATGATTTAACTCATATGTGGAATTTGAGAAACAAAACAAATGAACAAAAGGAAAAAGAGAGAGAGGGAGAGAAAGAGGCAAACCAAGAAATAGACTCTTAAGAGAACAAACTGATGGTTGCCACATGATGGATGAAATAAGTGATGGGGATTAAAGCATACACTTATTGTGATGAGCACTGAGTAGTATACAGAATTGTTGAATCACTATATCGTACACCTGAAACTCACATAACTAATGGGTCCGTAATCAAAGGAGTGAGACTGATACAAAGTGAAGGTCAAGCAAAGCTTTATTTTTGCGCCAAGCATGGAGAATCCAACCGACCGGTCGGGGCTGCCTCTTACAGAGAAGGGGAAACCTCCCTGCCTTAAAGACTGACTCTTACAGAGCAAAGGCCATATGGTGGAGCCTGGCCACACACAGGTGGTCAGTGAGATTGTAACACACAGACAAAGCTGCACAGTCATGCTAGGTCACACACAGGTGGCCAATTGAATTACAGTTCATCCCATAGTAGCTATTTGAACTAGCCTATCCACCTTGGTCAGAGTTGGCGCCCAAAAGGTAGGGCCCACACTCCTTGGTAGCTAGGGAGACAGTATGCATGCACTGCTGATTGGATGTCTCCACCTGGCCTGACCCGCCCTTGTATTTGGGCTTTGTTACCTGGGACTGGTTTCCCGGACTTACTTTTAAGTAAGTTGCTGGGGGTCGGGGTGGGGGTGGGCAGGCTCAGTTTAAGTTTTACTGCATAAACAAAAAAATCACTATTTAACCAGATGGAATCTCTCTGGCTGAATAGGTCCTTACAATAACATTCTGTTAACTATACTGGAATTAAAATAAAAACTTAATAAAAATAAATAAATAAATAAATAAAGTATTCCCATAATTCCTAATGTTTTTCAGACAACTCTAGAAAAAGATGATGGTGGGAAAAGTCTCACAAGTTCACATTTATAGCAGCTAATTCAATTTAAAAACATTTTGATTTCTATTTTGCTCAAATCATATTAAATGGCTTGGTATAAGATATCTGCCCAAATAAAACTGTCCTTCACTAACTAAGATAATTAACATGAACTATTTCTCATTCCTGGTATTTCTTAATGCATCTTTTACCTGCTAATGCCTAGATAGCCAGGGCTTTAGAGGGAAGAAACACCCATAAAGGATAAAGGAGTCAATTTTCAGCTTTCGGCATCTGAAATAGGGTTTTTGAGGCTAATTCCAGTGAAAAAACATTGAGAAACCTAAATATTTCATTTGAAAAGGCCAAAATGTGTTGAGAGAAAAGAAGCCAAAGCTGAAAAACAAGGATTGGAGTACTGTAAACTCATGGTGAGGAAAGCACAGGAAATGATACAAGGGCATTTTTCTACTATCCAGGAATAAGGAAAGACCTCCTTGAACTGGGGAAAAGAATTATGGAAAGGGGAGGAGAGCAAGAGAGGTGGGTTGTAAGGACTTGTAGGCCCTCGCACTCCCCTCACTCTGATAGTCTGCCCTCACCACTCTTGATATTACAACCCAAGAGGCTGGACAGGGATCAGCAAATATATATTTGAATCCTAAAGCAGAGGGAATAGTTAAACACTTCTTTTTTTTTTTTTAAGATTTTATTTATTTATTTGACAGAGATCACAATTAGGCAGAGGCAGGCAGAGAGAGAGAGAGAGAGAGAGAGAGAGAGAGGAGGAAGTAGGCTCCCTGCAAAGCAGAGAGCCTGATGCGGGGCTCCATCCCAGGACCCTGGGATCATGACCTGAGCTGAAGGCAGAGGCTTTAACCCACTGAGCCACCCAGGTGCCCCAGTTAAACACTTCTTGTATTGAACGCTGGAGAAAGGAAGTCTCTAGAGGGCCTCATGTTACATGGATTGGTGTAGTATAACAGGAATGGCAGTATGATGGGCTTAGGCAGGTGAAGGAACTGAAATACAATTTTCTGTGGCAAATAGGAGATTCAGAAATTCACAAGTTTGGAGGACAGAGAATATCATAAACATCACAATTAGAGCCCATGGCAAGAATGACATTATGATGCTAGCACTCATCCTAAGGAAATGGGTAACCTACTTATATCAGGAGGAAAAGAGAGGGATAAGAAGCCAACACTCAAAGACCAAGCAGGGTGTGATGATATAATTGAGGTTAACACAGATCTAGAAAATGAAAATCCATTCTTTTACTGTAAGGATGTTATATAGCGATCCCGTCATACCCAGATACAATCCCAGGGAAGAGGAGAAGTGAGGAGAGAACCCACAACAGAGAAGCATAACCTTGAGGGGGAGTTTGAATTTTGACCTGGAGTTTATGTGCTGCATTAACTGCCGCACCAAACCAAAAGTGAAAGGGTTGCCTTGTATAGTATGATGATTAAGATTTTGTTTATGGAGCCAACTTGACTGGGACTAAGTCCCAGATCTTCCCCTTACTAATGATGTAACTTTGCACAAGACTGTTTATTTCTCTGTGCCTTAGTTTTCTCACTTGTAAGGACTTAATAGACAAATGTTGTAAACTGCTCAGAACAATGCCTGCCACATGGTAAGCACTTAGTGTCAGGTTACTTCAAAGGCAAACAGGAAAACTGTAAAGTGTAGGTGGAAGGTTTTAGTTAGGATAGGTTTTGTGAACCAAGATTTGATTATTCCTATGAAATCTGGATAGGCCAATTTCCATTCTTCTAAGGGATAAGCACTCTTTCCTTAGATCACTGATCTTCCCGTGAAGAGGAAATATGTCATAGGTTAACTGTGAATAAAACTGACCAAATTTCTAGTCAGTCTTCTTTACTGATTTAGGCTTCTGCAGGAAACAAAATCTAGACACTGAATTAAAAATTAAAAAAACACTAGAATTTTCTGTAGAAGTTTTACTATTAACTTCTCTTAGAAGATGTAAATTAATCATACATTTGATGATGTGTTTTTATTCCTCTCATGGACTGTGACTTTCAGTGCTATTTTTATTTAATTTGAGTACAATGTTACATTAGTTTCCAGGGTACAACATAGTGATTCAGCTTCTCTATAGGTTATGCTATGCTCCTTATACTGTGCTGACCACAAGTGTACATACCATCTGTCACTATACACTGTTACAATATCATTAACTATATTCTTTATGCTGTGCCTTTTCCCCCCAGGACTTAATCATTCCATAACTGGAAGCCTCTTTTCCCATTTGGCCTGCTATTCCTTATTTATTTATTTATTTATTTATTTATTTTTTATGATTCTACATATGAGTGAAATAATATGGCATTTGTCTTTCTTAGTGTGAATTTCACTGAACATAATACCCTCTAGATCCTGAGTGCCTGGATGGCTCAGTCATTAAGTGTCTGCCTTTAGCTCTGGTCATGGGGTCCTGGGATCGAGTCCCACATTGGGCTCCCTGCTTGGCAGGAAGCCTGCTTCTCCCTTACCCACTACCCCTACTTGTGTTCCCTCTCTTGCTAAAATCTTAAAAAAAAAAAAAAACAATACCCTCTAGATCTATCCATAGTGTTGCAATGGCAGGATCTCATTTCCTTTTTTTTTTTTTTTTGGTGACTGAGTAATATTCTACCATATATATATATATATATATATCTCCATACTTTCCTTATCCATTCTTTTATTGAGGACACTTAGGTTGTTTCAATGCTTTTGTTTCTTATCCTAAACCTGTTGTCTTTTGCCTAAACGAAAAGACATGGAGAGAAATAATTCTTTTTAACCAGTGTCACTGAGGTGGCTTTACAGGCATTATGATAAAGTCTGATGTGGGCTCTGGATTTATCAAGAAGCAAAAGAAATGGCTCTTGCCTGAGAAGCTCATCTGTTTAAGCATAGTTCAGTGCAGCACTGTAAGTTTTTTGATAAGGTGCCATGTTAGTATAGGGTGATGAAATGTGCATGTATGTGATTTGGTGGAAGTGAATATATATTATCTGTATTTTCTCTATATTACTCTTTTTTTTCAGTTTTGGAATGAAATTTTCCAAAGTTTCTCTATAGTTTCTAACTTTTCTAAAGTTCCCAAATTTCCTAAAATTTAATAGATTGAAATGACCATAAAAGAACTCCATTCTTGTCCACTAATTTGGAGACCCCACTCTTATCCCTTTTCTGTTTCATTTTTAAGCATTTCATCCAAATCCTGAAAATCTGCAAAGTGTCAAAGGCCAAGATTTTTTTTTATATAATTTTTTATTTTTTATAAACATATATTTTTATCCCCAGGGGTACAGGTCTGTGAATCACCAGGTTTACACACTTCACAGCACTCACCAAAGCACATACCCTCCCCAATGTCCATAATCCCATCCCCTTCTCCCAAACCCCCTCCCCCCAGCAACCCTCAGTTTGTTTTGTGAGATTAAGAGTCATTTATGGTTTGTTTCCCTCCCAATCCCATCTTGTTTCATTGATTCTTCTCGTACCCACTTAAGCCCCCATGTTGCATCACCACTTCCTCATATCAGGGAGATCATATGATAGTTGTCTTTCTCTGCTTGACTTATTTCGCTAAGCATGATACTCTGTAGTTCCATCCATGTTGTCGCAAATGGCAAGATTTCATTTCTTTTGATGGCTGCATAGTATTCCATTGTGTATATATACCACATCTTCTTGATCCATTCATCTGTTGATGGACATCTAGGTTCTTTCCATAGTTTGGCTATTGTGGACATTGCTGCTATAAACATTTGGGTACACGTGCCCCTTTGGATCACTACGTTTGTATCTTTAGGGTAAATACCCAATAGTGCAATTGCTGGGTCATAGGGCAGTTCTATTTTCAACATTTTGAGGAACCTCCATGCTGTTTTCCAGAGTGGCTGCAGCAGCTTGCATTCCCACCAACAGTGTAGGAGGGTTCCCCTCTCTCCGCATCCTCGCCAGCATCTGTCATTTCCTGACTTGTTGATTTTAGCCATTCTGACTGGTGTGAGGTGATATCTCATTGTGGTTTTGATTTGTATTTCCCTGATGCCGAGTGATATGGAGCACTTTTTCATGTGTCTGCTGGATGTCTTCTTTGCAGAAATGTCTGTTCATGTCCTCTGCCCATTTCTTGATTGGATTATTTGTTCTTTGGGTGTTGAGTTTGCTAAGTTCTTTATAGATTCTGGACACTAGTCCTTTATCTGATATGTCGTTTGCAAATATCTTCTCCCATTCTGTCAGTTGTCTTTTGATTTTGTTAACTGTTTCCTTGGCTGTGCAAAAGCTTTTGATCTTGATGAAATCCCAATAGTTCATTTTTTCCCTTGCTTCCCTTGCCTTTTGCGTTGTTCCTAGGAAGATGTTGCTGCGGCAGAGGTCAAAGAGGTTGCTGCCTGTGTTCTCCTCAAGGATTTTGATGGATTCCTTTCGCACATTGAGGTCCTTCATCCATTTTCAGTCTATTTTTGTGTGTGGTGTAAGGAAATGGTCCAATTTCATTTTTCTGCATGTGGCTGTCCAATTTTCCCAGCACCATTTATTGAAGAGGCTGTCTTTTTTCCATTGGACATTCTTTCCTGCTTTGTCGAAGATTAGTTGACCATAGAGTTGAGGGTCTATTTCTGGGCTCTCTATTCTGTTCCATTGATCTATGTGTTTGTTTTTGTGCCAGTACCATGCTGTCTTGATGATGACAGCTTTGTAATAGAGCTTGAAGTCCGGAATTGTGATGCCACCAACGTTGGCTTTCTTTTTCAATATCCCTTTGGCTATTCGAGGTCTTTTCTGGTTCCATATAAATGTTAGCATTATTTGTTCCATTTCTTTGAAAAAGATGGATGGTACTTTGATAGGAATTGCATTAAATGTGTAGATTGCTTTAGGTAGCATAGACATTTTCACAATATTTATTCTTCCAATCCAGGAGCATGGAACATTTTTCCATTTCTTTGTGTCTTCCTCAATTTCTTTCATGAGTACTTTATAGTTTTCTGAGTATAGATTCTGTGTCTCTTTGGTTACAAAGGCCAAGATATTTTAAATATCTTGAAATAGTCTTTAACATAATGGAAACTTAGGGTATTTAGTTATCCCTTTATAAAAATGCCTCAGATATTTTAGTTTTTCTTTAGTTGTCTCTTGCTTTTTTTTTTTTTTTTTTAAGAGTGGGATTTAGGTCCATAATTTATAAAACCTTCACTATGCAAAGATGAACATGTGGCTATTCCCGATGCTGTGCCTGTGAGAGTTGCGGTTCATTCTTTGAGATCAAAAGATAGGCACTCATTTTATTTGTGTCTATGCTTGAGCAGCCCTCTGTTGTTGCTGAAGGCTTCTGTGCACAAAATAGATTCACAATGACTAGTGACCAGGAAGACCCAGCTTTTTCACTGTCAGGGTTTATCAGAGTTTTTGCATGGGATCCTATTCTGTTTTTTTTTTTTTTTTCCAGACTGTCATAAAACAGATGACCTTTACTGATTGAAAAGGCAGTAACATAGATCCTCTGTTTAATATCTCAGGTTGGTCAACTACTGACTACCAGAGGGTGATTCTTGCCTATCTACCCAATGGGTCAAATACTTACTAAGATCCTGTTTTTCAGGTAGAAACACCTATTTCCATGACTTAGCAAAAGTAAGAAGCTGCTTCATTCCATTTTTCAACAATTTGAATCAATACGTTTCTTTTTTTTAAAAGATTTTATTTATTTACTTGACAGAGAGTGACACAGTGAGAGAGGGAACACAAACAGAGGGAATAGGAGAGGGAGAAGCAGGCTCTCCACTGAGCAGGGAACCCGATGCGGGGCTCGATCCCAGGACCCTGGGAACATGACCTCAGCCAAAGGTAGATGCTTAATGACTGAGCTATCCAGGAGCTCCAAATTGTTTCTTTTAAGGTAAACAAAAAGAGTTGTTTTTTTTTTTCCCTCAAAAAATTTTTTGTTTTGTTTTGTTTTCTCATGGGACTTACATTGGGGATTTTTAGGATGATTACCACAAGGAAAAATGATCTCAAAATCTATTTTTATGAGTGTCATGGCTCAAATAAGAGAATAAAAAATTAACTTCTTCATTTTTGTTTTGGTAGGAAGCATGGAATTCTATTTTTTTGAAGAGGGTGCAGAGGGAGAGGGAGACAGAGAATCTTAAGCAGCACCCAGCTCGGAGCTGGACATGGGGCTTGATCTCACAACTGTGAGGTCATGGCCTGTGCTGAAATCAAGAGTCAGATGCTTAACCAGCTGAGCCACCCAGATGCCCCACCCCACTTTAAAAAATTTTATTAATAAGCACATTAATAAACCTATTCAGGTAAGGAATACATCTGTGTGATGCTGTGTCCCTGTCTTGTGCAACAGTAATGTCAGAACAGATCAAATATGAAAGTATGGGGACAGGGTCAAACTGAATTTAAATGTAAGATGGTTTAAGATCTGCCCATCAATTTAACTTGGGATATAAAAGTTGGGAGTAAATTTAGATTTCTCTGCTCACAGCTTCTTTTTATTTCAGTTACATATTGCATAAGGTAGCACTGGATATCTTTAAAATGAGGGAAGGCTGCAAGCTATTTCCCATTGAGAATAATATTTGCTGTGGGTCTTTCATAGATAGATTTTATGAAATTCAGAAATGTTCCCTCTATCCCTCTACTTTGAAGCGTTTTAATCAGGAACGGATGCTGGATTTTGTCAAATGCTTTTTCTGCATCGATTGAGAGGACCATGTGGTTCTTCTCTCTTCTCTTATTAATTTTTTCTATCACATTGATTGATTTGCAAATGTTGAACCATCCTTGTAGCCCAGGGATGAATCCCACCTGGTCATGGTGGATAATCTTTTTAATGTGCTGTTGGATCCTGTTTGCTAGGATCTTGTTGAGAATCTTAGCATCCATATTCATCAGTGATATGGGTCTGAAATTCTCCTTTTTGGTAGGGTCTTTGCCTGGTTTGGGGATCAAGGTAATGCTTCATATAAAGAGTCTGGAAGTTTTTTTCTGCCTCAATTTTTTGAAACAGCTTCAGAAGAATAGGTGTTATTTCTTCTTTGAAAGTTTGGTAGAATTCCCCAGGGAATCCATCAGGTCCTGGGATCTTGTTTTTTGGGAGGTTTTTATCACTGCTTCAATCTCGTTACTAGATATTGGTCTATTCAGGTTGTCAATTTCTTCCTGGCTCAATTTTGGGAGTTTATAGTTTTCCAGGAATGTATCCATTTCATCTAGGTTGCTTAGCTTATTGGCATATATCATCTATCTGTTGATAATAACTTCTGATTGTTTCTACTTCCTTGGTGTTTGTTGTGATCTCTCCATTTTCATTCATAATTTTATGAATTTGAGCTTTCTCTCTTTTCTTTTGGATTAGTGTGGCCAATGGTTTATCGATCCTATTGATTCTTTCAAAAAACCAACTTCTAGCTTCATTCATACGTTCTACTGTATCTCTGGTTTCTACCTCATTGATCTCTGCTCTAATCTTGATTATTTCCCTTCTTATGTGTGGATTTGGTTTGATTTGTTGTTGATTCTCCATTTCTTTAAGGTGTACAGAGAGCTGGTGTATTCTGGATTTTTCAATTTTTTTGAGGGAGGCTTTGATGGCTATGTATTTCCCCCTTCGGACTGCCTTTGCTGTATCCTATAGGTTTTGGACCGAAGTGTCTTCATTCTCATTGGTTTCCATGAATTGTTTAAGTTTTTCTTTGATCTCCTGGTTGATCCAAGCATCCTTAAGCAAGGTGGCCTTTAGCTTCCAGGTGTTTGAGTTCCTTCCGAAATTTTCCTTGTGATTGTTCAGTTTCAAAGCACTGTGATCTGAGAATATGCAGGGAATAATCTTAGTCTTTTGGTATCAGTTGAGTCCTGATTTGTGACTCAGTATGTGGTCTATTCTTGAGAAGGTTCCATGTTCACTTGAGAAGAATGAGTATTCTGTTGTTTTAGGGTGGAATGTTCTGTATGTATCTATGAGGTCCATCTGGTCCATTGTGTCATTCAATGCTCCTTCCCCTTGAGATCAGAAATATGACAAGGATGCCCACTCTCACCACTCTTGTTCAACATAGTATTAGAAGTCCTAGCAACAGGAATCAGACAACAAGGAGAAATAAAAGGTATCCAAATTGGCAATGAAGAAGTCAAACTCTCTCTCTTCGCAGATGACATGATTCTTTATATGGAAAACCCAAAACACTCCACCCCCAAATTACTAGAACTCATACAGCAATTCAGCAATGTGGCAGGATACAAAGTCAATGTACAGAAATCAGTGGTTTTCTTATACACTAACAACGAAAATACAGAAAGGGAAATTAGATAATTGATTCCATTTACTATAGCACCAAGAACCATAAGATACCTGGGAATAAACCTAACCAAAGAGGTAAAGGATCTGTATCTGAGGAACTACAGAACACTCATGAAAGAAATTGAAGAAGACATAAAAAGATGGAAGACCATTCCATGCTATTGGATTGGAAGAATAAACATTGTTAAAATGTCTATACTGCCTAGAGCAATCTATACTTTTAATGCCATTCCGATCAAAATTCCACCGGTATTCTTCAAAGAGCTGGATCAAATAATCCAAAAATTTGTATGGAATCAGAAGAGACCCCGAATTGCTAAGGAAATGTTGAAAAACAAAAATAAAACTTGGGGCATCATGCTACCTGATTTCAAGCTTTACTACAAAGCTGTGATCACCAAGACAGCATGGTACTGGCATAAAAACAGACACATAGACCAGTGGAACGGAGTAGAGAGCCCAGATATGGACCCTCAACTCAATGGTCAAATAATCTTCGACAAAGCAGGAAAAATATACAGTGGAAAAAAGACAGTTTCTTCAATAAATGGTGCTGGGAAAACTGGGCAGCTATATGTAGAAGAATGAAACTTGACCATTCTCTTACACCATACACAAAGATAAACTCAAAGTGGATTAAAGACCTCAACATGAGACAGGAACCCATCAGAATCCTAGAGGAGAACATAGGCAGTAACCTCTTCGATAACAGCCACAGCAACTTCTTTCAAGACATGTCTCCAAAGGCAAAGGAAACAAAAGCAAAAATGAACTTTTGGGACTTCATCAAGATCAAAAGCTTCTTCACAGCAAAGGAAACAGTCAACAAAACAAAGAGGCAACCCACGGAATGGGAGAAGATATTTGCAAATGACAGTACCGACAAAAGGTTGATATCCAAGATCTATAAAGAACTCCTCAAAGTCAACACACACAAAACAGACAATCATATAAAAAAATGGGCAGAAGATATGAACAGACACTTCTCCAATGAAGACATACAAATGGCTATCAGACATATGAAAAAATGTTTATCATCACTAGCCATCAGGGAGATTCAAATTAAAACCACATTGAGATACCACCTTATACCACTTAGAATGGCCCAAATTAGCAAGACAGGAAACAACATGTGTTGGAGGGGATGTGGAGAAAGGGGAATCCTCTTACACTGCTGGTGGGGATGCAAGTTGGTGCAGTCACTTTGAAGAACAGTGTAGAGATTCCCCAAGAAATTAAAAATAGAACTTCCCTATGACCCTGCAATTGCACTACTGGGTATTAACCCCAAAGATACAGATGTAGTGAAAAGAAGGGCCATCTGTACCCCAATGTTTATAGCAGCAATGGCCACGGTCGCCAAACTGTGGAAAGAACCAAGATGCCCTTCAACGGATGAAAGGATAAGGAAGATGTGGTCCGTATACACTATGGAGTATTATGCCTCCATCAGAAAGGATGAATACCCAACTTTTGTAGTAACATGGACGGGACTGGAAGAGATTATGCTGAGTGAAATAAGTCAAGCAGAGAGAGTCAATTATCATATGGTTTCACTTATTTGTGTAACATAACAAGTAGCATGGAGGACAAGGGGAGATGGAGAGGATAAGGGAGTTGCGGGAAATTGGAAGGAGTGGTGAACCATGAGAGACTATGGACTCTGAAAAACAATCTCAGGTTTTGAAGGGCGGGGGGTGGGAGGTTGGGGAAGCCAGATGGTGGGTATTATAGAGGGCACGGATTGCATGGAGCACTGGGTGTGGTGCAAAACAATGAATACTGTTATGCTGAAAAGAAAAAAAAATAAAATAAAATGAGAAAGACTAGAAGGATCTTTGAAGATCCTGGTTTAAGGCATTACTATCCCATACTTCTTTAACTTTTGAGGGACTAAGAGAAGTAAAACAACTGTAGTGCAAATTACACTGTTATCATTTTACACTGGTAGAATTTTAGAGCTTGGAGTCAATTTTGTTCCCAGTATCTCTTTTTGGCCCGGGATATGTTGTTATCTAGACAATCTTGGACTCATGAGTTAGGCCCTGTTGATAAAGCTGTGTATCAGTGGAGGCTTCACGGATCTCCCTGCAATATTCCAGTGCCTTATAAATATTAAGGTAAGGAATTCATCTTTATCATCAAGGTTAAGTGCCTTTGGATGTATTGCCGTGATCTATACTTTCTGGAAGTCCCAAAGCCCATTTGAGAAAGTGCAGAAAATCATTTTGTTGTTGTTGTTGTTATTCTTGTGTATGCTATATTAAGATAACCAGTTTGCTTCATAACATTGAAATATAATGTTGAGCCTCTGAATCTTTTTTTTTTTTAAAAGATTTTATTTATTTATTTGACAGAGAACACAAGTAGGCAGAGAGGCAGGCAGAGAGAGAGAGAGAGAATGCGGCTCTGCACTGAGCAGAGAGCCTGATGCGGGGCTCGATCCCAGGACCCTGGGATCATGACCTGGGCCGAAAGCAGAGGCTTTAACCCGCTGAGCCACCTAGGCATCCCTAAGCCTCTGAATCTTAACATTTTATAATAATTTACTAAGTGACTAGAAGCTATATTTACTTTTTACCTCATTTCTTAAAATTTTAGTTTTCTTATTTGGTCTCTTTTTGAACTCCTACATCCCTGATAAAATGTGAAGTTAGATTTTGGTTCAGAACCAAGGCAGCTTTAAGGAATGGGTAGATTAATAAATATGAGAAGAAATTCATTGGCAATTATGGGTGAAGGGCTATGGCATTCTTCTGTTGATTCATATGAACCTGCTTTATATTGACAAGAATTACAAATGCGATTTTATTGTGAAATTAAGGACAATATACTTTTGATGAACTTGTTAGGCAAAATGTTGAAAAGTTCTAAACGTGTAGCTCTAAAAAGAGCTACAACAGGCAGTTTTCACTGTGAAATACCTATTTCCACTACATTGCCCATTACTTTTTTGCCTTTTTTCCTGGACTATAGAATTGCTTTTCATACCATTTTCTCATTCTCTTTCTGGTATAATGAATAACATATGGCAAATATCAGTGTTTCAGTGCAGCTGAGGTAACTTGCCAGATTTTCATGTTTGTCTGTCTCCTGTATGGTCACTTTTACATTCTTCATCCTGTTTCACAAGTAGAAATGACATACCAATGGATACCAACATTGGTACCAATAGATCAGGTGTTGGGCTGGTGACCCCCATGGTGAGGAGTTTTCATATTTCTCTCTCCTGACTCAGTGCAGGCAAGGGAATTTGGGCGAGAGCCAGGACATGTGGCAGCCCTTAAGTTTCTTCCAAATTTTATAAGCTCAGAGTCTAATATGGAGTCCACCCTTCTCTCACTGGCCTTGACATCATAGAATTTACACTACCACTCTGCCCTTGAAACTTGGAAATTGCCTATTATCCAGGTCATTGGAAGAGTTTGCTTATTGATTCTGAAGCTGCTATTTGGTAACAATTCAAAGTGTGGTGTAGAGACCTCATCTTCCAAATACTGTGCTGTGTGCTCTCTCCTACACAGCAGGGTGTAATTTTGCTTGTGGTATATGCAAGCACCTTTTCCCAGCATGCCCTCATCTAAGCATGCTTTTCCTTGTGCCAGACACTATTATGCTCTATCAATTTAATATTTTCAAGCCTTTAGTTATGTGGCTGTGCCAGGTATGTCTAATTTTTCTGTTCATCTAAAAAATAGCTTTATGTTATTATAGATAGAATGCACATTGGGAGATGGAAATACACTGTTCATTAGGTATACCAGTACAAACCATTGGCCTCTGGCCATGCTTCTCTAATGGTGTAATTTCCATACCCCCAGGGATATGGTTCTGTATCCTCTCTTTATTTTGAAGGTCATAATTGTAAACACATGTCTTTGACTGGATACCTTATATCAATAGCCTTCATCCATTCTGCCAGAAGACGTGCACAGTGCAATACAACATCAAAGGAAACCCAATGAAATGTTGGTCTATTATTTGAGATATATTTGGGCTTGGCTCATACTAACTTATTGCTAGATTTGAAAATCAAACCGTAGGCTAAGGCTGAGAGGTTTTAGGGGAGCAACCTGAGTACTAAATAGATGAGATAAAAAATTACAGAGTAAAAAGATTTCATTGTAGTCTTCTGCATGGCAAAACCACAAATCTTGTACACATAAGCCAGGATCTATTATCAGTCACATGCATTTCGTTTATTTACATTATAATTTCCCAGATCTGTCTGAACAAATTTGTGAATTTTCAGTGAAAAAGTTTTTTTGGTCTCTATATTTACTTTAGTTTAGTGGGCATCATTTGTGAATCTGTGGCCTTGGTATATTCAATAAAAACTAGTTACAAGTAAACACACACCAAATTCTCTAGTGGTCACTTGGCTCAGCACGAGTTTTAAAAGTTTATCCATGATTGATCACTCTGGATATTGTTAAAATCTTCTTTTATGTACAAATGTACTCCTAAACAACACCCTACTAAATTATTTCCCTAAGAGAAAAAAAATCTATTAATAGTGAGTACTAGAAACTGAAATATATGTTTTGTGTTCATATAAAAATCAGTGATTCTGTTTTCTCTGTTTTGTGTTATAAACTCTTATTAGATAATGTGGCTGTGCCAAAACAATTCAAAATTTTTAAGAATTTTTTTTCCTGAATTTTATAGTTCTCATCATGAAAACTAAAAATCTTCTGTTTTGGGGGTTGTATTTATTTTTTATGTAATGTTCTTGTAGAATTCCAGTAAATCTGCAATTCTCCATGGAAGTCCTGTCTCTAATATTAGTGCTCTGTGCTTTAGGGAGGTGCTGTGGGAAACTTTCTAACAGTAATGTAGAAGCTAGAGTTTAATGGCATGCTGACAATTATGTGGAAGAAGGTGGGCGTGGTGCCTTCATGATTGGTGCCAGAATAGCAGATGTCATGAGCCTTTGTTCATGAGACACATTTGTGTCAGCTGGCCATATTATGTTATGCAAAGAAGGCTGAGACCTTATTCCCCAGCTCATACTCCAGGACATATGATTTAAGAAAGGTCTTTTTAAGCCAAGAAAAAGGCATTTTTAATTTGGAAAATGACTTCAGAATGATTGACATCAGCTAACATACAATATTTTCCCAAATGCTTAATAATGCATTTTTACTAATAAGAAATCAGAGCAAATGACAAATGTTTCTGTAGGGATTTAATCGCATTGTGGCTAAAAAGGGTGATGCACACAAAATTTAATTATAATAGAGAATAAATATCTTAAAAATCTAGGTAAATTTTTAAGAAGTTTTGGGGGATTCACAAGATGATTAAATTTGAGGCACTAATCTACCCAGCAAAACTTCTAAGTCCTTGCATCAGTGTTTCCTTAAATTTTTCGTGTAATGCCATCCACATAAAATGATACTATCTCTATGCCACACTAGAGTAAAAAGTCAAAGCTATTGAGATCAAAGACGGGGGTGAAATGCTGTTTGTTTGTCCTAAAAGGTGAGGGAATTGATAGCTGTGTGTGTCTTTAGATTGTGCATTTCTTTCTTTCCTTTCCCCTTCCCTTTTCTTTCCTTACTGTCATTTGTTTCAGGTCAGTAGGAAAAGGAGATATGCATTTTCTTTTTGGATTTCAAGGGGTATAAATTCAGGGCAAATTATTCTCACTTTCAGACCTTGTGTTTCAATTAAAAGGCTTTCTGTTAGTTTGAAAATAAATAGATCTTATTTCTTTAAAACAAGTCTAACTGTGTTCTGGTGAGCCCACGGTATATAACAGAATACCATTGGGCTGATTAATAATAATATTATAGAATATTACAATAATATAATGATAATAATATTATAGGAACATAATATTATAGAAACAAGTTAAAGTAAAAGTTGGAAATGAATGAAACAAGATGGGATTGGGAGGGAGACAAACCATAAGTGACTCTTAATCTCACAAAACAAACTGAGGGTTGCTGGGGGGAGGGGTTTGGGAGAAGGGGGTGGGATTATGGACATTGGGGAGGGTATGTGCTTTGGTGAGTGCTGTGAAGTGTGTAAACCTGGTGATTCACAGACCTGTACCCCTGGGGATAAAAATATATGTTTATAAAAAATAAAAAATTAATAAAAACAAACAAACAAACAAAACAAAACAAAAAGTTGGAAATGAAAAAAACGCACTGGAAGGTTCTCAGTAAATTTCAGCTTTATTTGACCCAATTTTAATTGATGCTTTATTTCTTGGTATTTTGAATCATAAACATAAACAATTCATTCTTGTCTAGGTGGCATTTAATCTTGCATTTTAATATACTAATTCCAATGTGTTGGTTCTTATAGATATTGAAATCCTCCCTTTTATTTTTTTTCATTTCTTTCTTTACTCCATTAGTTTCCTCAATCTCTTCAGATATTCTTTCCTTCCTCCTTTTTTTTTCTTTCTTCCTTAGAGAAAGAATTTCTGAATTTTAAAGCCCATCCCTGAAAACAAGAGCAAAGACTTAACATTTGAGAGGTGGTACATACAGGGGAATCACTATAAATATGGCAGTTTTTATGTTTCTCTTTATTTTTTGGTCTTTATTTCTGAAAGTTAAAAAATGTTGAGTTCATTAAGGATGACTTTCATGTGGTTACCTTCTGTTGTAATAAAGAATTTTATAAAGATGGAATGCCATCTAGAAATGGAGTTTAATTTAGATTATGAATCAAGTTAAGGTTTTCAGTGTATGTTTTAATTATCAAGGGTATCCCTTAGTCACAGTTTAGATTTATTCAGTTTCTGTTCTTCAAACATTTTATATTTAGCAACCTCTAGAAGTTATTATTCATTTATTTGATTTATAAAATGCACTCATCACCCTGGCCCCTGGGCATATTTACAACAGTGATGTAAACTTAATTAATACAACATTGTTTGGTTTTTCCCCAGCAAGTGCATTTCCTCACCTCCCTTCTGTAGCCACCATGAATCAGAAGAAGAGCCAATTGGAACATATGAACCATGCAACTGGGCTTTCAAGGAGAAATTTAAATTGTTTTTATACTGAAAGAGGAAATAAATAAATCTGTACAAAATATCTTTCTCTTGTTGGTCAGGTGGAGGGAATATCCAGGGATGTGCTACTTGACCCACATAACTAGGGTTATGTGTCCCTCATCACCCTGACAAAAAAGCTAGGAGGGTAAAAATAAATTATATAATACTTTATATTAGGCAACCAAGAGAACTGGATTGCAAAGGGCATGAATAGCCTACATAGTCCATGTCTTTTGCCTTTTTTTTTTCCCCAGACTTTAAGTTATCGTGGGTGCAGGATAAAATAATGGTTAAATGCTCAAGCTGGAGTCATAATTCTTTGGTTTAAATTCAGATCTTTCTAAGGTTTTTCATCTATAAAATGAGGATATAATGGTATCTCATTCACTGGATTGTGTGGATTCAGTGAGAGAATGTGTATAAAGTCTCTAACAGGCATGGCACATAGAAAGAACTCCAGAAAAATTAGTTGTAGTTTTTCATGGAATTTATAATTAGGGTATTCTCTGCCACAGAGGAGGCCTAAATGACCAATTTTGGGGCCCTGTAACTCACACATTAAATTTTCTGAAGAAATTCATTGTGGTACTGTATATACACTGAGCTGGTTGTTGCAAGGATTTTAACGTAGTGTTGACAACGGTGTTGACAAAACATGAACCTAAAATCTCTCCACTACACTGTATGGGTGAGTAATACTGACCACCCTCATAGGCTATTTGCAACATTTCCATTTACCCAATGAGAGAGAGAATTATATATAAGGAGAAGTATTCCATTAATTGCTCACAATAAGAATGAGTTTCATAGAAAGATAATTTGGGGGCTACAGGGAATATAGTAAGTAAAATGTATGAAACTTTGGAGGATATGTTGTCCTGTGAAACATTTATTTTATTCCAAGGCAGACACACTGGGTGAGGACCTAGGATATATATTTTCTTCTATTCCCAACATTTCCTCTATAGCACCATTTTGTGTCTGCCAGAATACACATCTGACTCAAAAGAGCCATCTCAGCTCTACAGGAATTTGTGGAAAATGAGTCTATTCTCAGACTCAGTCTTGAACTAGTAGTACCTGTGGGAAGATTGGGGCAGGAAGGAGTTTATGCCCTTGTTCTTATCTTTTGGCTTGTTTAGAACCCAGGTATTAGATCCTGTTTTAGGATTGTATGTCCAGAAGGAAAAATTAATTGAATAACTGTGGTTTTGATTCCTTAACTCCAAAATAATTTAGTTAAAAAGAGAGAAAATTGATCTTATCTTATTATTCACTGAATAAGCATTTATAAATAATTATATGAGTACTAAATGTATTTCCACTTCTTATCCACATTTTTTTAAATTAATTTGGTAGTGTTTATATTTTTTTCTTGCTTTCATATCAAATGCATAGTGTACTTGTATTGGTAACATCTCTCATTCAAACTCTATGATTTTTAGCAGCTGGTATTAGGTTTTTATTGGGTTATAAAGACAACTTGTTCCTTCTTCCTCATATTTAGTTGGGAATAGTTGATTAGATAGATTTTTGTCAGCCCTTTTGATCTCTGAGGGAGCTCAGAGCCCTTTTCTTTTCTCATTTCAAGGATTACCTCATTTGCAAATACACCACATTCTACATTGAAGAGGTGGGAGTGTGGCTTTGGATTGACCAAAATGACAGCCTGTGTTGGAAAAGTGTGTTTTCTCTTTTCCGTAGGCCTGGAATCATCTTCCTTGGCATTTTTTCCCTTCCCTCAGTCCAGAGAAAGGTCTAGCGTGTACTGTATAGAAAAGCCTACCCTAGATATTAGGAAAAAATTCTTAGACATTTCTTTTTCTTGGCCTTTCATTCTTCACAAAGGCAGGCCTTTATTTGCCTTGGATGGGTAGATTTGAGATTTGGGTTTGGGCTTTATGTTGAAGGTTGGGTCTGGGCCTTATGTTGAAGGTTCTTTACTTAGATCCTCCTAGGAGATTGGGTTCTCCAATGAGATGTCAGTCATCTCACTGGAATTCTATAATGGGATTTGGGGACCCAAATGCCTGTTAGTACTAAAGGTTTCTTGGCCTTTGTCATGGTTTTTGAGGGCTTTTTGGTAAGGGGTGGCTGGTGAAAGGCAAAAGTGAGATATTCCACAGTCCTTTGTCAACTACCATCTCTTAATGTAACCCACATATACTCATCTATTGGTGTGTAAAAATAGTGATCCTTAACTACTACTGAGTGGGGTGGATGGTTTTTATTTTTTCAGGATCATCACTTGGGAAAATAGGACTAAAATTTATTGGTGATTATTATTTTCTCTTGCTCAGTAATCTGCAGAATATGGCTGGTCCCATCATTCGATTTCTGTTATCTTCATCTGCATAGGCCATAGAGTTCATTACTAAATAAAGAAAACTGTGTATCTGAACCCATGGGGGAGAGGGGGAAACAGTGGGGAGGATCTCTGTTAGGATGGAGATGTCTGCAAAATGCAGCCATGGGAATATGCATAACACCTCCTCAGGGAGTGTCTAGAGTGTCTGCCTGGTGCTAATTCTCTGAAGGAACAGAACTGAATTGCATGTGAAACAAATTGTAGAAAATTTCCCTCTTGGAATCTGAAATTTTGTAACACTCCCAAATTCAATAGAAGACAGAAGAAAGATTATATGAATTTATTAAACAGAATGTGTTTGAATTTATCCCATGTCTAACAACATAAATATGAAACAAAGGAAGCCATCCTCATACCACCCAAAACACATTTATTTAACAAACACTAGTTGGGAGAGGATGTGACCCTTCTCAGGTTCTAGTCCAGACAATTATTGTAAAATGAGGTAATCAAAAGTCTCCCAAATTCTCAGATTCTTTGGGGGTACAGCTGAATTGTGGTTTTTACTTTTAATGTTCAGTGGAATGCCATGATGAATCCTATCCTGTATCTTTCTGTCAGCAAGAAGTTTTCCACCATGTGTATTGGAACTAGGCCTGTTATTCTTATTAATTCTTTTGCTGTTACAGTAGCACTGTGCTAATTCTTACAGGCTGGTCAGTGTCATATTTTTTCCCAGCCAATACCATTCTTAGACTCTCAGGCAGTAGTTGAATGAGGAGTGGTGTGATGATATAGCTGCCTTTATTTAATTTTTATTGTTTGGATATTTACACTCATTAGCATGTATGCAACCAGACATTGTATGCTGTGCATTGTATGCTCTTGTGTTTTGTATGAGAAGACATAGTTATGGAAAATATAGTATAATTTTTATTCTTTAGTGGTGGAAAGAATTTTGCAAGTGAAACAACATGGAAGCTTAATATATAACAGAAGATGAAAATGAAGATAGAGGGGACTCAGTGTCTCTAGCTCCCCTTCCCCTTGTATAAGTCCTAAGAAAAATTTTTCCTTAAGTACATGACAATATGTTAAACGCTTGAGGGAAAGTGAAATGTTTAGATATAGATATGCAGATTTAAAAAAGCCAGTGTGCATACTGTTGCCTCAATGGAGAGATAGACAAATATTTTAGAAATGTTACTTTTAGCCTTGTCCTCTAATAGCTCCCCCCTCTCATCAATAAAAACCTTTTATGAATTCCCATTTCATTATCTCTGGGCTTACCCCATTCTCTGCTTTCCTCCTTTGACTTGTACCCTAAATTTTCCTCTTGCCTGCCTCTTAACAATCTGCCTGTTTGTGTATGCCTGCAGCAACTTTTCCCATTCTACTCTGGCATCTCTCTTGGATGCATGCTTTGTAGCCTGCCCTTGTACCACACACAGTCCTTTCCCAGGATGGAGCACTCTACCCTGTGCTGGCAATTTGGGTAGACTCTTTGAGGGGCCTCTGTCTACTCAAAGTGTGGTTGGTATAGCAACATGGATATCACCTGGAATTTGTAAGAAATACAGAATATTTGGCTCCATCCTACACTGACTGAGTCAGTCTGAATCTTATTAAGATCCTGGGTCATCTCTTTATTTGAAAAGCAGTGGTCTAGGAGGTAAGATCTTACTGGAGCATGGAGGGAGTTCTCCATCACTTGATGCTTGATGTCTGTGTAGCTCTTACAGGGGAAGTAGTATTTTGGTGATATCAGGAGAATGAGTAGGGATTTTCCAGGGAGGGGAGGGGGGATTGTATGGTTCTCCATAGAGAAAGAATCAGCATATGAAGAGATTTATTTTATTGGTTTACATGGGGGAAGGAAAGTGTTATTTGGAATGGAGAGAATAAAAGTGAAAACTACTATCTAGGAAGAAAAATTTGCAGGACTTGGTTGTTTAGATGTAAGTATTGGGCAAAATACTACCTCATTTGGAAGATTGAATTACTGATTTTGCCATTTATAAAAATAAGAATGTAGAGAGAAAAGGAGATGATTTGTTGGAAGAGAATGGGTTTATGTCTCAGGACCTATCCAGTTAGAGAGGTATAAACAGGATTTGGGTTTATTTAGATTGGTACTAATTAGTGTATAAGTCCCAATTTTAAATGTGCTCTTCATGCATGCTAATTCTGAATAATTGGTGGTGACTGTCTGGAAGACTGAGTTGAGGATTCTGAGAGTGGTCTTGGCTTAATTGGGGGAAGAGGCATCATCAGTGATTGATGTTTACCTGGAGTAAGGCCAAGGAGAGCAAAGAGTTGCCTGATGTCTATTTGGCCACTCACTTAGATAGTAATGGTAGGCACTGTCAAGATGTTATGTCATTGAGAGGTACTGATAATCTTTATCTCTTGTAAAACCTGCCCACACTTTGTTGAGTAAAATAAAGCCAGAAAAAAATTTTTCATTTAAGCAGTCATTATTTGTGGCATGTTGTTCTGTGGGGATGGACCCATAATGATCCTGGACCCAAAGGAGCTGGCTATGGTGAGGGTGTGTCTTTGACTTTCTGCTAGGTAAAAGTGATGGAAAGAAGTAGAGTCATAGAATTATAGAATTGGAAAGAAATTTGGAGTTTGGTTATTCCAGCCCTCTTATTTTACTGAGAAGAAGTGAAGCTTGAGAAGATGTGCCTTGCCTAAGATCACTTAGCTTTAGAAGCTCTGCAGTTGCTTTGAAATCTATACAATAAATTTTTCCTCTTAGGACAGAGGCAGTACTGGAAGCCAGCCTAACTGCACAGTGATGACATTGGCTTATGATAAACTGGATCAATTGCACGTCAGATAGAAACTACTATGTAACTGTCCAAGGCGAAGCAAGAATTCCTTCCACACTGAGGATATCTATTCCTACCCATGGCTATCAGAAGCTGGTTTGTTGCTAGCTGTGGAGCCCAGAAGATACCTTGAAATTTTCGGGGAAGGATAATAGATGGTTGGGAGAGTTTCCAGAACGGCGGTTTCTGTAACATCTGTAGCCTCAGAACTTAGGGAGAGCAAGCACAAAATGTGTTTTTGCAAATGTTTTTCATGGATTTACAACCTAAGCTGTTTAACAGATTGTCTTGCTTAAAAAATATGACTGGTTTTAGCTGACAGGTTGGATTTTATGAACTGATTGATCCCAGCTGCCAATTGTCAAGGCCAGAGGATGTTCCAAATTGGCAGTCCCCAAAGACCTTGAGTTGATTGGTTTAGAGTGGGGAAAGGAAGATTTGGGGGTGGAGAAAATAGAGTTTTATAAAACTAAAATGATTTTAAAAGTATTTGAAGTACAAATATCCTTTAGAACATACAAAAATCCATAGTGGTCCAAACTTTATTCTTCTTTGTGGATTGTTCTAAAGCTTTCTAGGGTTAGGTACCCTTGTTTCTTATATTTTCTAAGAGTAAAACTATACTCCTATTTACATAGTGCAAGGGACATGTACATCTTGACTTCTCCAAAGTTTGAATTATGTACTTTCTTAAGAAGGAAGCTATGTTTTGAATTCATGAAAATCTTTTCTTATTTTGCCCAAAACACTAAGCATCTACATATTAAAGACATGGTGCGGAATTTTACTTGGCTAGATTCTTGAGTGGCAAGTGACACAATTGTTTGAAATTCAATTTTAAAATTTTGTTGTGAGATCAAAGTCCATATTTGCGCATATTATTAACAATACTAATAATGATATTGATACCTGTACTTATTTTAACTTTTATGGCTTATCTCCCATTGGTACCTGTCTCATAGACTTGTAAATATAAAATGAGCTAACCCAAGCAGAGTGTTTAGAATAGTGCTTGTTACATAACTAATGCTTGATCAGTGCTATTATTATTACAGAAAATAACAATATAGGGGTAATGTTACAAACGCCATTGGTCAAGTATGTGATAAACCTCTGAATTAATTGCTGAAAACATCAATGATTGCTTTCAGAGGATCCCATGCTTATTATTTAAATAGTGTTTAGAAAAGATCATCTGTGATTGGTCCAACTATATGATGAGATTACCAATATATAGTTTATGCACTTCAGCATGGAGGTTCCTCAAAATGTTGAAAATAGAATGTTCAATTTTTAAAGAAACTACCAAACTGTTTTCCTAAGTGGTTGTATAATTTTACATTCCTACCAGGAGTGTGTGAGAATTCCAGTTTGCCAAACTATCCCCAACATTTGGTGAATGAAAGGATCAGTGGAAGGCAGATGGAGACTCATATGCTAAGTTGAGAAATTTGGACTTTAATCTTGAGGCAACACAGATACATTAAAAGTTTTAGAGAGGGACAGGGTGTATGAAGAGATTGAGGAAGGAAGGTGAGTCTCTTATAGTGTGTACAGAGTTGATTTGGATGTGAAAGGTAGCAACTTTGGTGGTGCTTGAGATAGTTCAGGTATGAAGTTAAATGTCTGAACCAGTGGGATGGGGGTGATACTGGAAAGGAAAGGACTCATGCAAGAGGAAGTTTCAAGGAAAAGTTAATGACACAGGTTTTATTTTGTTTTTGTTCCTCATATGAATGGAAGGAAAATTTTCTTGTATTTTTCTACTTTGAGAGACTAGAGAAGAGTGGTGTCATTAATAATAATAGAACATTCAAGAGGTATATTTTGGAGATAGAGAATGAGAAAGAAAACACATGGAATTTATTTTAGATATATTGAATTTGAAGTGCATTCAACTATATTCCAGGCATATTTTTATGGTAATGTTTACACCATGCTTCAATTCAACAAAAATTTTAGGTGACCATGTAAACATATAGAAGAGGAACTTTGGAAATAAGGTACAGGCAGAAACTATCAGTGAGGTGTGGACAAGGGAGAAGAGCAAGATGTAGAACTGGGGTAGGGGCTTTAAGAAGGGCTATGGAGGAGCTGTGAAGCATGTATTTGGGAAATTTTTCCCACAGAAGTGTTAGTTTTAATTGGAAGAGATGCATGACCACACCCCAGGGGTCATGGTATTTCAAAGAGCCATTTCAGGGGTAACTTTATTAGGAATCCTGCTCTGTTTGTAATTTTCATCATTTTTTCAAGGTGGTGGGCATGAAGTATAGCTAATGTCTGTCTAGTTTTTCTTCTTTCTTGTTTTTTCTCAAATGCCACCATTGCGGGGAATGATCGTGTCCATTTTTTTCTATTGGCATCGGCCAGAGTTCTATAGCCAGGAATTTGATTCCACTATTGTATCTTCAAAAGATGATTCCAGGACTCAACTAGTAGTGTTGCATGCAATTTTATGAGTCTTGGGGAAATGTAATTTAAATTTTATCTTCAAGGAAATTATGCTGCAAGCATTTCTTACTGCATTTAGTCACTGCAATCCCACCCACTAGTCCCACCCACAACTAGTCACATACATGCTGGGACCATGAAATAGTAATCAGCATCATGAAATAATAATACAGTGACACTTCTTAACAGTTTATAAGAGAAAATGTGTTTAAGTGTGAATTTTTTTTTCAATATAACACACTGCAATGATGTCTCAGGAGACAAAGTGAACTATGTTGAATTCCTGCCAGCACTTTTATTCTAAAATGGTTGATTTAAATATAGTGCTTTATGTGGATTGAGACAAAAATCAAATGTTTTTGTTTGTTGGTTCTTCTTCCATTCCCTTTGTATTAGGTAGAATAACAGTGTTAATGTTCTCATTTCTTGAGCACTCAGTATTTATTACCTTATATTAGAAGGAAATCTAACACACTTGTCATATGGCTCCTGATCCCAATTTGTACATATGCTTTTTAATGGCCTTAATGACCTTAGCTATGAATCAGGTAATTGTTCTGATTATATATAAATCTGCTTAGATTCATTGTATATTTAACATTTTACACTCACTAACTGGACTGTTAGAATATGTCTATAAGATTAGAGCATTAGAGATGGCTTTCCTTGCGTACAAAAAGCACAAAGCAACATTATTACAGTACTAGTTTTCAGTAGTCTTAGTCAAGTTTGTTTTTTTATGGTGCTACTTCAGCTTTGCCCCCAAAATTTATAATTGAGCTCAATCATGAAAAGTACCAAAGGCAGTAGAACATGATGAATTAGAAGCATGGGCCTGGGAACAGATTGGAAGATGCTCCCTCAATGGATAGTTTTTTGAATCTTAACAGTTACTTAATTTAGTTTCCTTAAATTTAAAATGGCAATAAAATTGTAAATTTTCAATGGGTTTTTAGAGTAACAGTACTTGGTACAGAAGAAAGAGTAAGTGAATGCTAGCAAACAACGACAACAACAAAAAGAAGTAAATGAGAGTCTTAATCAACCAGCTCTGAGGCTTAATCATAGACTTTCTCACTGCAGGTAGGTGAGGCACCCATCCATCCATTCAGGGGTACATCATGGTCAAGTTCTTCAGTTATTTATTTATTTATTTATTTGACAGATCACAAGAAGGCAGAGAGGCAGGCAGAGAGAGAGGAGGAAGCAGGCTCCCCACCGAGTAGAGGGCCCAACTCGGGGCTTGATCCCAGGACCCTGGGATCATGACCTGAGCCGAAGGCAGAGGCTTTAACCCACTGAACCACCCAGGTGCCCCTCGAGTTCTTCAGTTTTTATGAAAGATTGCAATATCAGTTATCTATTTCTTTAATTTAATTTAATTTAATTTAATTTAATTTAATTAAGTGTTCCAAAATTTATTGTTTATGCACCACACCCAGTACTCCATTTAATATGTGCCCTCCATAATACCCACCACCAGGCTCACCCAACCTCTCACCCCCTCCCCCGCCAAAACCGTCAGTTTGTTTCTCAGAGTCCACAGTCTCTCATGGTTTTTCTCCACCTCCAATTTCTCCCAACTCAATTCTCCTCTCCATCTTCCAGTGTCCTCCCTATTATTCCTTATGTTCCACAAGTAAGTGAAGACATATGATAATTGACTCTCTCTGCTTGACTTATTTCACTCAGTATAATCTCTTCTAATCCTGTCCATGTTGAAACAAAAGTTGGGTATTCATATTTCTGATGGAGGCACAATACTCTATTATATATATGGACCATATCTTCTTTATCCATTCATCTGTTGAAGGGCATCTTGGTCCTTTAAACAGTTTGGTGACTGTGGCCATTGCTGCTATGTTTATAGCATAAACTATACTGGCCCTTCTTTTCACTACATCTGTAACTTTGGGGTAAATACCCAGTAGTGTAATTGCAGGGGCATAGAGTAGCTCTATTTTTAATTTCTTAAGGAATCTCCACACTGTTTTCCAAAGTGGCTGCACCAACTTGCATTCCCACCAAAAGTGTAAGAGGGTTCCCCTTTCTCCACATCCTCTCCAACACGTTTGTTTATGTGTTGTTGATTTTGGCCATTTTAACTGTGTGGTATCTCAATGTAGTTTTAATTTGAATCTCCCTGATGGCTAATGATGATGAACATTTTTTCATGTGTCTGTTAGCCATTTGTATGTCTTCTTTGGAGAATTGTCTGTTCGTGTCTTCTGCCCATTTTTTGACATGATTATCTGTTTTGTGTGTGTTGAGTTGGAGGAGTTCTTTATAAATCTTGGATATTAGTCCTTTGTCTGTAGTGTCATTTATGAATATCTTTTCCCATTCTGTGGGTTGCCTCTTTGTTTTGTTGACTGTTTCCTTTGCTGTGCAAAAATTTTGATTTTGATGAAGTCCCCAAAGTTCATTTTCACCTTTGTTTCCTTTGCCTTTGGAGACATATCTTGAAAGAATTGCTGATGTCGGAGAGGTTATTGCCTTTATTCTCCTCTAGGATTTTGATAGATTTCTGTCTCACGTTGAGGTCTTTTACCCATTTCGAGTTTATCTTTGTGTATGGTGTAAGAGAACGGTCGGGTTTCATTCTTCTATTCATAGCTGTCCAATTTTCCCAGCACCATTTATTGAAGAGACTGTCTTTTTTCCACTGTATATTTTTTCCTGCTTTGTTGAAGATTATTGGACCATAGAGTTGATGGTCCATGTATGGGTTCTGTACTCTGTTCCGCTGGTCTTTGTGTCTGTTTTTTGTGCCGGTACCATGCTGTCTTGGTGATCACAGCTTTGTAGTGAAGCTTGAAATCTGGCAACGTGATGCCCCCAGTTTTGTTTTTCTTTTTCAACATTTCCTTAGCAATTCGGGGTCTCTTCTGGTTCCATACAAATTTTAGGATTATCTATTTCTACATAACACTTCACCCCAAAATTTGGTGATTTAAAACAATAAAAACTATTGTTGTTGTTGTTTTAAAATCTCAGATGGTCTCTGTGGTAATTTGGGGGCGGTGGAGCCAGGTAATTTTGACTTGAGTCTCTCATGCCATTGTGGTAAGATTATGTCTAGGGCCAAGGAGCTCTTGAAGGCTTCTTCACTCATGTCAGGTTATGAGGACTAAGGACTCTAATAGCTTGGAGCTGGAATAGTAATGTCTCTCTCCTCAGACATCTCTTTGTCTATGTAGTCTCTCCCTATGATTTTTAGATTTTTAGTCAGGATGGCCAGACTTCTTAAATGTTGGCTCCTAAGGTTTGTATCGGTGGGGCAAGGGTTGGTGGTGATGGTGGATAGGGTAGGAGGGGGGGAGGTAGGGAGGAAGAGGGAGAGAGATAAGATCCTAATACCTTGTCTGACCAAGCCTGGGAATTCAGTATTCCTTCCAGAATAATCAATTCATTGAAGCAGTTATAAGTCTGCCATGTTCAAAGTGAGGGAGCATAGATCCCACTTTTTGGTGTAGAAGTACAAGCATAACACTGTAAAAGAGAATATTAGGTAGGTATGCATATTGGTATATTTTTGGAAAATACAATATACCACAATTGCCAAGCTTCCTGGTACTTGAACGGTTGTCTAACACGGATGACTAGCTTTTCATAGTTAGGTCAAATAATATGGACTCAAATTCTTTGCTGCTGTGTGCTCATCATAACTGTAGTGTGAGGGGAAAAAAAAACATTTAGGGAAGATATTAAAAAAAAAAATAGTCCTTCCCTTTTCCCCTGGATTAAACCAGGTCATCAGGACAATCTTTGAGTCCTTATGGAAATGCTTTACCTCACTTGACCTTTGATTTTAAAACCACTGGTATGCATTTGAGGAGGCTGTGAGAAATGGCCATATAAAACTACTACTATATTGGACACAGAGATGTTTAATCCTCACCACTCTCTCTTTCACCACTGTTTCTCTTCTCAGTCCTTATCTACCACTTTTTAAAGTTAAGAATCTGTGTGTCTTCCTCAACCTCACCCTTAGCATCCTGTTCATCACCAACATATGCATGTAACAGTCTTCCATTCAGGAGTAAGATGAATATTAATTAAATATCATTTTCTAGTTTCTTGTTCATACTGTTTCAAATCGTTGCCCCTCCTTCCACCATATACCTGGAAATGGTCTTGCACTAGAGGAAGTCAAAGCCCAGATTTGGTTTTAGTCTCTCATTTTGGGACTAAAATCAGTGAAAGGAAAATGGAGCAGATTATAGGTAGCATTTCTTATGGACTTTTCCAAACAAATTTCTAAGGGTACTGAACCACAGGCATAGTAATCATCAGCCTGAATGGGTGAATTTTATATTGAACTAATTAACCATTTTCTGTATTAGTGAATTTTATATTGAACTAATTAACCATTTTCTGTCTTAGTATCCCTGAAGTTGTTTGGCCTTGTCGTATTTATATACAGGCTTTACTGATTGTGACTATAATTTTTTGGACTGTGTTATATAAGGTTGATATTTCTTAGCTCATAGTAAAATGTCATTATTGACCCACGCAAAGTTTATTTTTTAAAAATATATTCTGTCTCCATTCTCCACTCTTACTTTGCCTCCCACATTCCTACAGATAGCAATTCTCATGCATTCATTGTGTATTTTCTTATTTTGATGTACACTCTTTTTAAATGCTTATTATTGGTTTGTGTACATGTATTTTACATTTATATAAATGATATTCTGCTACAGATCTTACTCTTGTTTCTGTTTTAAAAGATTTTATTTATTTGTCAGAGAGAGAGAGGGAGCTCACTCAAACAGGAGGGAAGGTGGGTGAAGGGGGAAGCAGGTTCCCTGCTGAGCAAGGTTTCTGATGAAGGACTCTATCCCAGGACTCTGGGATCATGACCTGAGCTGAAGACAGACACTCAACCAACTGAGCCAACCAGGCATTTAGTAGGTCTTATTCTTGTTTCTTACATTTAAAAATTTCACTTGTGGGGACACCTGGGTGGCTCAGTAATTAAACATTTGCCTTCAGTTCAGGTTCAGGTCTTGATCCCAGGGTTCCAAAATGGAGCTTGGGATGGAGCTTGCATCAGGTTCCCTGCTGGGCGGGAAGCCTGCTTTTTCTTCTCCCACTCCACGCGCTTGTATTCCCTCTCTCACTCTCTGTGTCAAATAAATAAATAAAATCTTAAAAAAAATTTCACTTAGGATTATGTTTTTTTTTTAAATTTTTTATTTTTTATAAACATATATTTTTATATGTTTATCTACCACTGTACCAGGGGTACAGGTCTGTGAATCACCAGGTTTACACACTTCACAGCACTCACCAAAGCACATACCCTCCCCAATGTCCATAATCCCACCCCCTTCTCCCAAACCCCCTCCCCCCAACAACCCTCAGTTTGTTTTGTGAGATTAAGAGTCACTTATGGTTTGTCTCCCTCCCAATCCCATTTTGTTTCATTTAATCTTCTCCTACCCACTTAAGCCTCCATGTTGCATCACCACTTCCTCATATCAGGGAGATCATATGATAGTTGTCTTTCTCTGCTTGACTTATTTCGCTAAGCATGATACTCTGTAGTTCCATCCATGTTGTTGCAAATGGCAAGATTTCATTTCTTTTGATTGCTGCATAGTATTCCATTGTGTATATATACCACATCTTCTTGATCCATTCATCTGTTGATGGACATCTAGGTTCTTTCCATAGTTTGGCTATTGTGGACATTGCTGCTATAAACATTCGGGTGCACGTGCCCCTTTGGATCACTACGTTTGTATCTTTAGCGTAAATACCCAATAGTGCAATTGCTGGGTCATAGGGAAGTTCTATTTTCAACATTTTGAGGAACCTCCATGCTGTTTTCCAGAGTGGCTGCAGCAGCTTGCATTCCCACCAACAGTGTAGGAGGGTTCCCCTCTCTCCGCATCCTCGCCAGCATCTGTCATTTCCTGACTTGTTGATTTTAGCCATTCTGACTGGTGTGAGGTGATATCTCATTGTGGTTTTGATTTGTATTTCCCTGATGCCGAGTGATATGGAGCACTTTTTCATGTGTCTGTTGGCCATCTGGATGTCTTCTTTGCAGAAATGTCTGTTCATGTCCTCTGCCCATTTCTTGATTGGATTATTTGTTCTTTGGGTGTTGAGTTTGCTAAGTTCTTTATAGATTCTGGACACTAGTCCTTTATCTGATATGTCGTTTGCAAATATCTTCTCCCATTCTGTCAGTTGTCTTTTGATTTTGTTAACTGTTTCCTTTGCTGTGCAAAAGCTTTTGATCTTGATGAAATCCCAATAGTTCATTTTTGCCCTTGCTTCCCTTGCCTTTTGCGTTGTTCCTAGGAAGATGTTGCTGCGGCAGAGGTCGAAGAGGTTGCTGCCTGTGTTCTCCTCAAGGATTTTGATGGATTCCTTTTGCACATTGAGGTCCTTCATCCATTTTGAGTCTATTTTTGTGTGTGGTGTAAGGAAATGGTCCAATTTCATTTTTCTGCATGTGGCTGTCCAATTTTCCCAGCACCATTTATTGAAGAGGCTGTCTTTTTTCCATTGGACATTCTTTCCTGCTTTGTCGAAGATGAGTTGACCATAAATTTGAGGGTCTATTTCTGGGCTCTCTATTCTGTTCCATTGATCTATGGGTCTGTTTTTGTGCCAGTACCATGCTGTCTTGATGATGACAGCTTTGTAATAGAGCTTGAAGTCCGGAATTGTGATGCCACCAACGTTGGCTTTCTTTTTCAATATCCCTTTGGTTATTCGAGGTCTTTTCTGGTTCCATATAAATTTTAGAATTATTTGTTCCATTTCTTTGAAAAAGATGGATGGTACTTTGATAGGAATTGCATTAAATGTGTAGATTGCTTTAGGTGCAATTCCTATCAAAGTACCATTTAATCTAGGATTATGTTTTTAAGATTTATCTGTTGTGAGTAAATGTAGTTCATTGTTTAAAATTTTATTTTTATTTAAGTAATTTATTTAAAATTGTATTTACTTACTTGACAGAGAGAGAAGGCGGGAGGGAGAGAGAGAGTAAGAGCACAAGCAGGAAGAACAGCAGGCAGGGGAAGAAGCAGGCTCCCTGCTGAGCAAGGAGCCTGATGTGGGACTTCATCCCTGAGCTGAAAATACATGCTTAATCCACTGAGCCACCCAGGCATCCCTTCAAACTTATTTTTAAAGTATTTTTAAAAAGTTTCTTTTCATTTAGTCACAACTACTCTACTTTTTTCACAAAGAACAAAAGTGTGGATCTATTTTGCCTTAAACGTAGTTTAAACATAGTTTAATTATAAACTTCATTAAAGTTTGTAATAGCATGGAAAAGTATCAGTCCCTTTTCTCTTTTCAGTTGTGCTGAGTTTGCACTCATTTCTTTATTTCAGACTTTCCACTGAAGAACAGCTGTTCTTATTCCTAAGAAATCTTTTGTATAAGACCCTTCATTTAACCCTTTCTGACTAGGCAAATGTTTAAAAAAGATCACAAACAGTGGTACACTGAATTCAGGGATCTGATTATTGTTATCTGAAACTGATTTTAGGATAGTATTTAACAAATACTCTACAAATTTATGTTTGGTGTCTGGTATTTAACTGAATATTTTTCCAATTATGAAATTAATGCATCAGCAACTGTGTGTTTATTCATTCTGTTTACCACCCTCGACAACTGATGCAGAGGTCAATTCCTCCTTCAGCTTGTCATGGGTTATATTTGCTAGCTTTGATTAGTAGCACCATGGAACAATCTGAAATAAATTAGTATCAGTGGAACGGAAATCTTAGTAGTTTAAGTATCAATCTTTGTATACACAGCATGTCGAAAAGTCTACAGTCCTCTCCTGGCTTCATCTCTTTGTTCCCTGTCTTTCCAAGGTTTTCTCTATGAAGTTTTAAGTAGTTGACTACTTGGATGATTTATGGAAATTAGAAAGACTACTTTTTGACAGAAAGATCATTTGGTTGACCTGATGAAAGTTTAGGTCTTGGTGGGTCCACACTGAAACATGTTAGAGTCTTAGTTTGAAAATGAAATTTACTTAATGTTCATCTTACTCCTAAATGGAAGATTTTTACATGCACATGTTAGTGTCATACAGATAATAAGGCAGGTATTACTTGTAAAGACTTTATGGGTAGCATATTGGAAGACTCAAATGGAAACAGTTTCTTTTTGGTTTTATACTTGCTGAAAATAGGTAGGAAAGGCAGATGATTGAGCTTAAGTTTAATATTGTTGACATGAATCAATTGTTTGATTGTGTATGACAGGCTTCTCTTTGCCTAGTGTCTTTTTCTCCTTTCCTTCTTTTTCCTGCAATTTCTTATGCCCCCTCTTTTCCCCTTCTGCATGGCATGATGGATCAGTGAGGGCTACGTCAAGTTCGAATTGCTGATGGTGAGGATATTTGTTAGCAAACATGAACAAAACAAAAACAAAAACACTACAAAGCATGTTCTGTCCCCAAAGGAATTATTTCCTACTCTGCTGTTTCTTTATGTTGAGAAAAGGATCTGATATGTGAAAATAGTTAGTTGTACTCTGACTGAAGTACTTCACAGTGATATCTGCATGGCTAAATTTAGAAGGGAAATACTAAATAAACACAAAAATCAAAAGTTAAAATCCTGCTTTGACTCTATAGTGATCAATCTTTCTTTTTTTTTTTTTTAAATTTTTTATTTTTTATAAAGTGGGTGGTCAGTCTTTCTTAAAACTGCTAGAGAACATGCATACTGTCACTCTCATAAACATGTCTTGCTGGCAAATAGGGAGCTTATGGAAAGGAGAGAGATCCTGTGTGTTCACCAGTGCTCTTCTTACTCAGAAAGCTTAAGGCCATTGACAAGTTAGGAAATGCATCTTTTCTCCTCCTCTCTTGCCAGGAAAAACACAACGTTTGGAGAACAGGGGCATAAGAAACTGCTGGTGTAAGTCTTTTCTGTGCATGCTGGCACTAGAAGTAACCATTGCTGTGGTTAGTCTTAACTGCTCCTTCTTGGTCTTGGTGCGCGTGACCTTGGCCTGGTTTATCTGTCATTTCTCCAGGGCTGCACAGCTCAGGAGGATTTGAGAACAAAAACGTTCTCCTGAGATTACTGAAAGGACTATTCCTCTTGAACTAAAGCAGAGATAACTTTTGATGGGGTTTGAATTTAAAGGTACTCTTGCTGAATAAATTGGCTTTGTTTTAGCAAAACAATCACCCCAACAGTAGCAAGATCACCTTAGGTCTGGAGGTATGTTTCAGTTGTTTTCAATTTTTTTTAAAGATCTTGTTTATTTATTTGACACACAGAGGGAGAGAGCAAGTACAAGCATGGGAAACAGCAAGCAGGGGAGGAGCAAGCTCCCTGATGAGCAAGGAGCCCAATGTGGGGCTTGATCCTAGGACCCTGGGATCATAACCTGAGCCAAAGGCAACTGCCTAGCCAACTGAGCCACCCAGGCACCCCTCAATTTAATATATATATTGTGTCACTTTATTTTTCAGTAAGTTTTAAGAGTCTATGTGAACTATTGTAGCCAGGTAGAAATGGGCTTTTTCTCAGATCAAGATGGACAATCCCCCTGCCCCCAGGTAAAGCTGCACTGAAGCTCATGTAAACATTCAAATTGCTTACTATTCAGAATCATCCATTAATCAAAAATTTTTAACCCTGTAATTTTATAGGAAATACATAAAAGGGTGATAATTGTTTATCAATAATGACTTTATACTAAACCCTTGTAGACTGCAACCTAATGTCAGAACAGCTCTGCCTCTATTTCTTAACCTGTGACTTCATAGAGTACCAAGGTAACTGATCCCCAGAAGTATGACCTTAGGGACCATAAATATCTGAATAATGAAATAGAGATTGAATTACATTCCCCTTCTGTATTTAATAAATTGTGAAACTAGACTAATGCATTTATAAACATTTTTGATCCTAGGGGTTGAAATAGGAAGGGTTTTTCTATTCATTTCTGACTTGACCAAAAAAAATCCAATAGCCTAGAACATCTCCTTCCCTGTGAATTCTAGTCAATTGTGGTTTGGGAGTATTTACATGGGGTTCATGTAACATGAGTTACGTGGGTTCATTCTGAACAGGGTCACATCCTTATATATCAGGGATCCTAAGTCTGAAGATGCTAGCTTAAACTTCTGCCTTTGGAATCAGACCCATATGTGTATTAATAGGACCAGGATTCAGTTTGCTCTCCCTCCACTAATCAGCATAAGGGAAATACCAAATCTAGTTCCAATTTAGCTCCCTTAACCTTCTTTTTTCCAGGACTCTAGATTTTCTTCTCACTAGATTGACTACTTTCTATAGAGATATTAAACCCATGAGGAAGGTTGTATTAGAAATCTATTATTATATTCCAAGGAAATTGTTCTTTTGAAGTTTGGTTTGAAATCCATTCTCCTCATTAATACAGGCAACAGAAAGATGGGAGACATATCTTTGAAAAGAGCTTGTCGTGCACTGGCGAAGCAGCTTAAGTCTTCAGTGTGGATGTAGCATTGAAGCCAGGCAAGAAACGAGATCAGCTGTCAAATTATGTATCTGTTAGTAGTGTCAGAGTCACACTACTGGAGAGCGACAGTATGCGTGTTCTCTAGCAGTTTTCTGAAAGACTGACTATAGAGTCAAAGCAGGATTTTAACTTTTGATTATTGTATTTGTTTTAGTATTTCCCTTCTTCTAAATTTAGCCATGCAGATATCCCTGTGAAGTACTTGAGTCAGAGTACAACTAGCTATTTTCACGTATCAGATTCTTTCTTCGACATGAAGAAACAGCAGAGTAGGAAAGAATTCCTTTGGGGACAGAGCATGCTTTGTAGTGTTTTTGTTTTTGTTTTTAATGAAAATTATCCAGGCAGAAATTGTAGTCAGTGAAGATGTTTGTTTTGGTTGGCAATCAGCATGTTTAGTCTAAGAGGCGGGGACTTTGGGCTCAGAGGTAAGGCTTGAAGGTGCATTGTCTCCAAACTGAGAGAGCAAAGAAACTGGTGGAACAAGGTATTGATGGCTTCAGGTCTATTTCATAGATCCTGAGTTTTACTTAATCAGATGGAATTTTTACAAGTGTGAAATGTGTGCATGTTCTTTATGCACATTTGTTTCTAGCCCTAGGTACACAAGTAGTACTTGAAGTCAAGATGGCAAAAGGGAATAATTTAGCAGTTATTTTGGAAGTTACAGTAGAGTTTTCCAAAGTGGAGAATGGAATGTGTGCAAGCCACTCTAGAGAATGCCTCCAACTTTTTTTCCTTCTCATTTTATCTTGTTCCTTCCATACTTTATTCAACAAATGTTTATTTAATCTGTGGAATTCAGCATAGTAGTTAAGATCAAGTATTCCCATTGGACAGATCCAATATCCAATCTCTTCAGCCTCAGTTTCTTCATCACTAAAATGGGGATAAAAGTAGTATTTCTAGCTCTCAGTATGGTGCCTGGTAGATAGAAAGTGCTTAATAATTATGTCACCTATTTATTTTTTCTATGATGAAATACAGTTAGCTATAAATTACTTTATTAGCTGAAATTATTATTATTAGTCTTAAGTGTGGTTTCCTCTAGAAGTGATTTCTTAACTGGGAGCAAGTAGAAGAAAAGTAATTAGTTATGTGACAATTCTTTTGACTGACATTTTTTCCGGGAAATACGTATATCATCTCTCTTTCTCTTTTTCTGGTAATGAGTTTCCCTCACCAACAGTAAGGTAGGAGACAAGAATTTCCATTTTGGGGAAATAAAGTCAGGCCAGAAGAAGGGGTGTCAGGAAGGAGGAGGGCATGTATATTGGACCAGAACCTAGGATTGGCACTCAGGAGCCGGCTAGGAGGAGCTGACCTGATGTTCAGAGGAGAGCTTATTGAAGTCCCACTGAAGAACTGACTCACAGTTGGTGTTAAAATTGTTAAGAAGATTATTCAGGAACCCAGTAGGAGCTGGCTGTCTCCAATCAGTAGGCAGAATGTGCCATCAGAGGGTAGCTATTAGATCTTAGCATTGAAAAGCACTGGAAAGATTTGTCCTTCCTATACTCGTTATTTAAAATTAGAAATAACCAGTAAATCATAAAACATAAAACTTATATGATAATTGGGAGAGAAATGATTTTTCCTTTAGTTTTTTTCTTTTCTTGTTGGATTTATTTAAGATGAACATTTTTGTGTGTCCCTACCTTGCTGGTGTCCTGAGGTGTGTAATCTGCTTTTATTGGATAATAATACTGCACTACTCCTAGTCCTCAAGTCAAAATTGGCTTAACAGAGACAGTCAGGCCCAGGCTACCTCAGACTCAAGAATATTCATCACACGGATATGGCTATTTTAGTTTGCATTCCCCAAATTGTTATTTCTAGGGATTGTTTCCCACATAAATTAGATGTAGTCAGACCTTTCCCTCAGGGTCAGCTTCTGGAAGAACCCAGCATTAGATGGAAATGAAGTATTAGAAAGCGGAACTGGAATTAGATCACTAACCTGCCAGTTTGAGGCAAGGGATCCATTACTGAGGATCAGAGTACTAGTAAGAACTCTTGATGATTTATAATACCACAATTAGTATTACCCGTGCTGGATTGAGACAAAGTGTAGGTGGAGAGGGGATGCATCGGCTCATGCAATAGCTCTACACTTGAAATGCCATGAAATGAATGGGATTATTCACCAAAAAAAAAACGCCAAAACAAACAAACACCCCCCCCCCCAAAAAAAAAAACCCAAACAAAACAAAACTACTGTATCTAACTTACATGCATCTGCAGGAACTAGGAGAACATACTTGGGAAATGAATCTTGAAGGAGCTAGAGTAAGAAGAGAATATAATGCTGAGTGGGGGGAGTTTATTGATACAGTGGAACTCTCATATAACTTAGGATTTAATATACTGGCATGGACACCTGAAACTGGTTCTAATTCTCTTCTAGAATGGTTCCTTGAAGCTTGAAAACAATGATGACTTATAGCCAGTAAGATGGAGAAGATGTCCGATATCTCAACAGAGAATTAAGGATAGGACAAAGGCCCAGAGAGCTGAACATGTTAGAATAGATTTAATATGCAAGACTAGAGTCCCATAGCTGACTGATCTCTGTGAGGGTAAATGATTACTTCCTTCATTGAAGTGATGAGAGATGTGTTAGTAGAGGGTGAGGTGGGGCACCAGCACCATCATGAAGCTCAGTAGAGCTGTCCTCTCTAGGCCAGGGTTGGTGGAAAGAGATACTGCTAAGGAACTGAGCTCTAATGTTAGTGAGGATGATTCCAGAATGGCAAAGACCAGGTATTGACATTTAACTGTCAGAGATGAAGTAGACATGAGTACCATGATGGATTGGCCACAGGCCAGAATGATAGCTAGGGGACATTGACCCTCAGGGATCTCTGGAAATGGCAAATATGCTATACTATTCCTAAGAGTGAAGTATATGGAAAGTGAACAAGGGCATTGCTTGACTTGTATAATAAAACAGACAAGCAAACTGCAGGTTAGCACAAGCATAATGTTAACTACTTCAGTGGGAAAAGTAGGGTTCTTCACCCAGGTTCCAGACTTGACTCCGTTTTCAGACCCAGCGCCTTTGGTTGAGGAGGGTGGTAAATCCCATTGATGAAATGTCCTGTAAAGTAAGAGTAAGAATAAAAAGTAGATATATCCACATTTTTCCTCAAAGAGATGTGCCCATTAACTAGATTAATTGTACACCAGGGAAAAGGGAATGCAGATTTAGAAAGAACACAGTCCTCAAAGATGGCCCTTACTTTTGACACTGATTGCCATTTCAGGGGTTCTACAAACCACCTTTGGTTTCAGTGATTTGCTAGAACTCACAGAGTCAATGAAAGTGGTTTTACTCACAGTTATGTTTTTATTACAGGGAAATAAATACAGAGTTTCAATACAGAGTTAGTTTATTATAAGAAAACACACAGATTAAAATCAACCAAGGGCATCTAGGTTCTTTCCATAGTTTGGCTATTGTGGACATTGCTGCTATAAACATTCGGGTACAACTGCCGCTTTGGATCACTACATTTGTATCTTTAGGGTAAATACCCAGTAGTGCAATTGCTGGGTCATAGGGTAGTTCTATTTTCAACATTTTGAGGAACCTCCATGCTGTTTTCCAGAGTGGGTGGTGATGCCACATGGTGGGTTAAGGGGGTAGGAGAAGAATCAATGAAACAAGATGGGATTGGGAGGGAGACAAACCATAAGTGACTCTTAATCTCACAAAACAAACTGAGGGTTGCTGGGGGGATGGGGGTTGGGAGAGGGGGTGGGGTTATGGACATTGGGGAGGGTATGTGCTGTGGTGAGTGCTGTGAAGTGTGTAAACCAGGTGATTCACAGACTTGTACCCCTGGGGATAAAAATATATTATATGTTTATAAAAAATTAAAAATTAAAAAAAAATCAATCAAGGGAAGACATGCATAGGGCAGAATCCAGGAGCATTCCAAACACAGAGGTTCCAGGTGTCCTGTCTTTATGTCCACAGTTATGGACAGTGTTAACTCTTCTTGGCAAAGTTGTATAACAATACACATGGAATATCGTCTACCAGCAAAGCTTAGCAGAGCCTGAGGTACAGACTCTTTGTTGGGGTTTCATGAGTAACTACCCACATGACTGCTTTCAGTCTCCAGGCCCTCTGGAGGTTGAGACAATACAGCGTGACTCTAGACCCCACTCATTGTAAATCATTTTGTTAGACTCTTATGATCCAAGGCCCCTAGAAAACAAAGACGTCTTATCAGGCATGATATTTCAAAGGTTTAGAGATTATTTCTCAAAAAATGGAGGCAAAGTCTAGATTTCTCTTTAGGCAAGGTTAAATAGTTCACTGCACAGAAAGTATCAGATTTTTAAAAGACTGTTGGAAATAGGGCCAAGCTGACACTAATATCCAAAGGCCCAAAGGATTATTAAATCCCTTGTTAGAATGAGGACATATGGATGATGGGTGATAGAATCTTGGCCCAAGTTCATCTGACTACCCAAATAGGCCCAAAGAATAATCTGTGGTTATTTATCCATTCCCTGAGAACATAATCAGAATAGATCAGCTTACTAGTTGGTAATCTTCCTGTTGGTTCCCTGACCTGGTTTTGGACAGCCCAAAGTAGAAAATACTCTGAAGGGTCTGGTATGACATATTTGTGCTAGGTGGTAGATGATCAATACTACAAACATTCAGGGGCTTTCAACGTCAGTTAAATTTTTATGCATTTATTGTTCTTGGGCATACTAGGACATTCCTTCCAGGTTAAAGGCAAGTTATTACACCTTATACCTCCTGAAAAAGTTATTATACTTGTGCCACTAAAAAAGAAGCTCAGTGCATGGTGTATCATAATAATAAGAAATACTGCCTCAATTTAATTCCTGGCTGTTTTGGTAGACTACCAGGTTTGATTGGTACTTGGAGAAAGAGGACTCTGAAGCAAATTCAGTGTGTTATAAGCAGCCTTGCATTTGGACTATATGACAGCAGATTCAGTAGTGCTAGAGGTATCACGTTTAAATGATAAAATGTTACATAAATTAAAATGTTACATAGAGTATCTGGAAAATTGGATAGGAGAATTCTAGTACGGACTCCTAGGGTTCTTGAAAGAGCTATAATTCCTGTAACAGATAATTACCACTTTTTAAAAAATAAACTAAATGCCTGAATTTGGGACACCAAGTTATTATTGTGAGTTACACATCATGAACTGGGTATTATAAGACCCACAAATCACAAGGTTGTACAGGCTCACAGGTATCTGGAGGGCACAAGTAGGTTACACATGCAGGTGACCTACATTTCATGTCACCTACTCTTGTACCAATACCTATCCCTGGGCTTACTTCATGGTTAGATTGATTTGACATGTTAATATCACCTGAAAGTGGACTAGAGTTACCTGACAGCCTTTCCAGGGATAGTCCTGAAAGACTGGGAAGAGGGAAAGTCTTCCAAGAGTGTGTATCTCAGAGCAGTACTCCTGGTCATTAACTTTTTGAGGAGGGAGAAACAGCATAAAGTAAGGATATGCACTGACTCTTGGGCAGTGGCCAATTGATTATCTCATTGTTAAGAGGCCTAGGTGACGCAAGATGGAAGAATGAATACCAAAAATTATAGGCATTCAGATGGAACCATAGGATGGGACACAAAACGTGTGGCTCTTTGTGTTTCACATCAGCGCTCACCAGTGTAGAATGACTGTATGTAGTGAAAGTCAGCCAGACTGTTCTGTCACCCCACTGCTGCTTGTGCATTGTACTCATTAATGGAGTAGTTATAGGACCAGTCGTAAAAGATATGCAAGAGTCCAATAGCATTGCACTTCCTCTCACCAGGATTCTTCTTGCTGCTGCAGCTGTTGAATGACTACCTGTCAACAACGAATGCTGAACTCAGTATTTGTAGTATGTGCTTTATGTAACTTTATGTAACTTTAGCCTTTGCTGAATTAGAGGATCTGGTACAAGATTAGGTATGCTTCAAGTAAGGGACACAGTAAAGATTCCATAAACCTAAAGCTCCAATGTTGCAATGTTGACTGATAATTATGGGCTTCTCATGCTGGGAGACCCTCAAGAAAAGAAGGGAGATACTATACTGTCAGGAGTAATGACTGATTATCATGAGGAGCTAGGTTTGCTACTGAATAATAGGAGAAGAGAGAAGTATGCCTAGAACAGAGAAGGTTCACTGTGCTATTTTTGGTACTTCCATGAATTCACGCAATTGCAGTCATGGTCTGACTGAGGCCTGGTAACTAGGGAATTCCCTCTTGGAAGTGAAGATCTCGGTAACTTCATGGAGAGTGGAAATTAAATGAGCAAAAGTTCTAGCCAAGCTAGAAGGAAAATAGAATAGTTACACATTTTTATTTTTTTATTTTTAGAAACTGGTTTGTCCCACGTCAAAGAATAGGGTAGGATGTAGTGCCCTTGCCTGTATTTTCTCACTGCTTCCATACATCCAGATGGTTTCCTGGTGCAAGCACCTCCAACTCTGTACCTGAATCTTTCTTTGGTCATGGGTGTGTGATTGGGTAATGCCAGTGGGAATGGGACAAGAAGTGCAAGGAATCGTACATCCTCATGACAAACTTAACTCATTATGGACAAGAGTTGGCATATAAATGCCCCACTCCATTTGTGTGCATTGGTGGTCAGAGTCCATGTGTCCATGAACCCTGAGTAATCTGGGTAACCTCTTATAACTGAAATAAATTTTACACTTACCAAAATTTTACTACTTAGTTCAGGGGTTGAAAACTCAAATGCACACAGAGAACAGACAAGTAAGGAAAATGAATTATGAGTCAATAGGAAATAGTAGGGACTCTGATGAGCAGGAGAGGTTTTTTTTGCAATATTTCTGATTTTGTTTTCCTAAAGAAATGAGAAAGCAATGTTTTTGGGTAAAATTTTGTGATATCTAAATGTTGGCAACTATTTTCAAATTATAAAAATATCTGTACAGGTCTTTTGTAGAACTTAGCCCAGACAATTAGCTGTTTGCCACTTCTGGTCTCACCTAGTCTCACCAAGTCTAGATACTGTGTAGATACTCTGACAATATATTTTGGATAGGTCCAGCTTTTCTGTAGTTTTATTTTGAAATTGTAACTTGATTTAGAAGTTATAATCTAATGGAGAAAAGATAATCATCATCTTGTGTTGTTTAATTCAGATTGTCAAAGCAAGGAAGACACATTTAGAACCTCTTAGAAACCTATGGAAGAGCTGTGTATTTTTAGTCTATGTAATTCACATCTGAGAGAACAGATTGAATCATTGCTACCTGTCCCCTTGGAATATGGTTTAAGAAAGAGTTAACTTAAACCTCTCCTGCCAATATGAGCTATTATTATACTGTATAATATGTAAAAAATTAGGTGTTAAAACAATTACTAATGACCATCTGCCTAAATCCATGGAGTTAAATCAGAGTAGGTTCCTCATTCTGTTTATCTAGTTTTAATGTTCATGTAGGGGTGCTGGGGCTTAAGAGATTTTTCTCTCCTGCAATGGATAGCATAGCTGATGCTATGAATTAGGGCATATTCCAAAAAAAGTTTACATTTTTATAACATTTTCCATAAATGGAAGAATTTTGGATCAAGGATATGTGATAGCAAGTAACTCTAAGTTTCGAAGTCAAAATTGTTGCCATCACTTGGGTAATACTTGGGTATCTCTTAAAGGATGAATCCATGTTCTTTTGCCTCTTCCCCTCTAAATTAGCAGTGTTCAATAGAAAAATAATACAAGTCACATATGTATTTTATATTTTCTAGTACTCATTAAAATAGTAAATGGAAATATGTGAACTCAGTTTTAACGTTTTATTTATTTATTTATTTTAAAAGATTTTATTTATTTATTTGACAGACAGAGATCACAAGTAGGCAGAGATACAGGCAGAGGGAGAGAGACAGGAGGAAGCAGGCTCCCTGCCAAGCAGAGAGCCTGATGTGGGGCTCAATTCCAGGACCCTGGGATCATGACTTGAGATGAAGGCAGAGGCTTTAACCCACTGAGCCACCCAGGCGCCCTGTAGTGTTTAGATTTTAAATTGATGGTTGTTGAATGAATGAACAAATAATCATTTTGCTCTTTATTTTGGTCTAATTCTTATGTCCTTTTTCCTTCAGTGTTATTTAGGATGACAATAGAGGTTGCTTCTGAGTCATGCTAATCTTACAATGTCAGTTCAGTACTATTGCCTTTTAGCAATACAATAGTTTTCTAGATCCATGCCTTTCATGTTCACATAAACATCTTTTCTTTTTTTTCCTCAGTTGAACTTTCTTTATATACCATTCTCGATTCTTCTCAGATTTCTTTTATTCTACATAATGAGAACATCATGATGAAGCATGATGGTCTAATATATGTGTATAGAAATCCAGCCTAGTCCACCAATAATATTTCAGTTTTATTTCATTTACTTTGAGTTCCTCATGTTAAAATTAAAATTAAAATCCAATATATCTCATGTGTAAAAGAAGAAAATAATCCAAATTTAATAGTTTCAAAACACCCACATCAAATTTGGAGTGGTGAAAGCCAATTAACATCTAAAGATCTGACAGGCTTAAATTTTTTTTTTTTCTCTCTCAGACTCTATTACTCACTGTGTTTTGGGTGAAGAAAGTAAGGGACACATGGAGTGTACTTTAAACGCAGAGCTCAAGGATTTTATTTATTTGGGCAGATGTGTAGTATTTTGTTGTTACTTCAGTTGCTGAGGAAGATGACCACCACCTTGAAATATTTTTAAGGATGTTTTCAGACTTGATTTTAAGGAAGTTTTCAGACTTGATGATCACAAAATCTGACATTTAGGCAGTAGTATAATAGTGTAAAGGAGTGAAGAGAGGAGAAATAAACCTAAGCAAGAAATAGAATGTTGTGGTCTAAGTGTTTTATAGTGTGACCAACTCTCAATTATCCTTAGTACTGAGAGCTGCAGACATAGATAATTATCTATTTATAATCCAAAAGCCTTCATTTAATAAACAGTTTCCATATCCTCTTCTATGAGAACTACTAACAAGAACCAGAATAGACTGGTTTGTGTTTCAGCAGATTTTATTTCTTCTGCCCAGGTTTGGGTGGGGTTGCTAATGAGCAATGTGTTATTCCGAAGACCAGGAACCAGAGGGATAATCAATGAGAAATCGGTGGTGAGTAGAGTCCGCAGTTGGATAATCAGCCTCAGAATAATATGGAGTTTTAACTGTGTGTCCCTTAGGAAGAGAGAAATGAGCTCTTTTGTGATTCTTGATTGTTACAAAATATCTGCCCTCTCCTCAGAATCTTTTCATTATAGAAACGTACTCTATCCAATCCCAGTGGGTTGGAAAACTAGAAATAGATCTTATGTAGTTATCATAGTTAATCTGAATAGCAGCTTATTTTTTGGAGTTTGCTGCACTTGAGTTCTGCACCTTCCTGTGTTAACAGCCCACATCATGGCTGGTTTGGTTTAGTTTTGATACCCCACTATCACCACAATGAGAATAAGTGATCCAATTTCCTTTGAAGGGATTCCTTATCGGGAAAACAACTGGCGCCTGAGAACCTTTCCTATGCATGTATAAAGGCAGTTAAACATTGTTTTTTGCCTCAAAACAGGGTGGAATTCCAAAATACCACAGAGAGAGAAAACCATGTTTTGCATTTAAGGTTAAGGGCAGTACTGCATAATCTGTGTACATTCAAATAAACATTTTTTCCCACTCGAACAATTGCTCTGTAATTAAATGTAAATGCCCCATTCCTGCATAATATATCCGTGCCTGAACACACCAATAATATCCCCATGGAACCTTCTGACATACCATCCTTTTTTCTCTGCCTTAAACTGGGTGAGGAACTATAAAAACATTCCTGAAGCAGTCATGCAATTATCTCAGGTCTTTGGCCTACAGCCTGATAGAAGCTAGACCATGTCTAAATGAACTCAGACTCCAAGCAAGTAAGAGACAGAGGCACTTAGGACATGGAAGAGTAAAATCCGAATAAGACAGAGGCACTTAGGACATGGAAGAGTAAAATCCAATATTGAAACTGCTCATAGTCAATCAGTGTGCACTGGAGACTTGAGTGGAAGGATTATCAAAAGCTTGAGTAAAGGGCTAATTTTTTTAGGTTTGAAAGGAAAAGCACATTCACACACATAAAAAAACTCCTCTATATTCCCATTAAAAGCTGACTGTGTTGTTAAAACGTTAACCATGAGAAAGATACTCTGGATATGAAAGACATTTTCTTTTTGTGAAATTTTAATAGAATGCAAACTTCAGTAAAAATGCCTGATTAATCCATATGGTTCTATTTCATTGATTGTTCTTTGAAAATATAATAACTTCATGAGTAATTGGAATAATGGAGACTATATTTACAAGTGACCAAATTAAATATGGAAGTAATATATTTTTTCAAAGTCTTCCCCCTCCCATGGTCATATATGTAACAAAACTTTGAAAAATAGCATGTTTTACATTACAGATGATTCTTGGCAGAGTAAAGCAAAAATAGACAGTATTCAGATGGGCACATTTTACTTTTGTAACTCTTCTGTGATCTATTACAATATAGGTAGTTCAGAAATTTATGTGAAGTAGATGGACTACATAGGCTGGAAAGACATGAAGTAGAGATGGAAAGTGTGGAATGCTTTTTCAAGAAAATTTTTTGTGAAGTTTTTTGGGGATTAAGTACCCAGAGTTTGGTTTTAGGTGGCAGAAAAATTGCTCTTTTTTTTTTTTTTTTTTAAAGTTGAAGGAAGCAGCTGCTACTAAGGGTTAGATTGAGGACAGTGGAAATGAAGGAGACTGGAAAGGGGCCTAACTAAGGGAATATACTAGGCAATGAGATTCAAGGCAAAGGAAGGAGAGGAAAGCAAAGAGGAACAAATGATGCTATAAAGATAAAGTTTGGGAGAAGAGAAATTTGCATTTGAAGACCTTGATGAGATAAACAAAACAAAACAAAACATCATTTAGGAAAATAAACGGCAGAAGTGGGGTAAGGGCATTAGGATGATAATGAAGTTTAGAACACTTGCTACAAAAATGGGAAAGTAGCAGGAAAAAAAAAAAACTTCCATATTTCCAACTACAGTCCTCTCTAAAACTTGGCTTAGAGGTAGAGAAGTGGATCGATCCAAGACAGAGGCCTTGAGTAGTTGTGGCAGGAGGACAAAAAGATGAAAAAAATTGAGGACGCTAATAATAAAGGGTGTAAGATTTGAAGAGAATTAAATTGGGAAGACAAAAAGAAGATTCAAGGGACTGAGATCTCAGTGAATTTCAGGTGAATTTACTGGGAGTGAAGCAACAGAAGATGGAAGATTTTCTTCTGAGTAAAATACTGATGTTTAAGGTTTTCAAGGAAGAACTGGGTGATGACAAGGGCCAGTGTACAGCCAAGACAGTGGGTTGCTTCCATCCACATTCTTTTATATACATATGGAAAAGATCAAGAAGGAGGAGTTTTACATCATCTGCTTCCTTAAAGGCATCATGGTACAACACACTAGAAAAGCACTAGAGAGACACATGGGTCCTGGCCCTGCTGCTGCACAATTTTCAGTCTCCTCTTTGATAAAGTGGTTGTGAAAATATGTTACACTCCTGTTTCAGGTGTGCTGTGAAGAATAAATTTACGTGCAGATTCTTTGAAAGTTGCAAAGCTCTATGTACATGTTGAACATTGTTAAGGAGCCGATTTTTTAAGGATTTTATTTATTATTTAGTAGAGAGAGAAAACACAAGCAGGCAGAATGGCAGGCAGAGGGAGAGGGAGAAGGAGAAGCAGGTTCCCCACTAAGCAGGCAGCCTGACATGGGGCTCAATTCCAGGACCCTGAGCTGAAGGCAGATGCTTAACCAACTGAGCCACACAGGTGCCCCAAGGAACCAATTTTTAAATATAATGGTGACTTTACTGTGAGCTGGGGTAGTTAGGAAATCTTTTAACAAATAAAATACAAGTCTTAATATTGGAATTTAATTATTTTCAGAGTCTGAAACCCTGCCTTGAAAGTCCTTAGCCTGAACCCCAATTCCCAGCCCTCGTGACTACCAAATGAAGGCTAAAGACTTGTTAGAAACTAAAGGGATCACCTGGTGTCAAAATCCTACCAACCATTCACTTGACCCAGAGTATTGCCGCTGCCTGGAAATTCTTATTTTCGTAGCCTAATTGCTACACTAGACCCCAATGTATAAAGATACTGGCTTGAATTGAGACTGATTTGCTATGATACACCACCATTGGTCATTTATTTGGACCTTTTTCAACATGCCTTGGTGTGATCCTACATGGCTATGGGATGAGGTGATAATTTAAACGGTTTTTAAACAAGGAGGAAAACAACATGGATGAATTTCCTTTTGAGGGAGGTAATAACTGAGGTCATAATATTTTTTTGTCTTCTTCAAAGTGTGTATTTCAAAACTCTTACATATAATTAGTTTTATCTGATGTGTAGGTTGATATAGATACTGCTTGATACATAGTATGAATTTTGTGATAGGTGGAATACTGCAACATTAATTGCCTTAAGGTCTATCTTTAAAACTAGTGAAAAAAATAACCTTGTTATGAGAATAAATTTGGGATGAAATCATAAAAATTTTTAACCTTTTATAGATGCCAATAAAAATAAACAATGAAATTGCTTTTTTTGACCTATTCTGTCTTATAGGCAATTTTACATTCATTTGCAAATGTTACTCCAGAATAAAACAATTATATTTGGTGGAACACATATGGAAGTTGAGACCCTGATGCTCCATCCTCCTTTCAAAGCCCCCCTTCTTTCCCTCTCTAACTTACATACACAGAAACCATCAATAGATTCCAGCTGGCTATCTGTACTGAAATAGTTCAAAAAGAAAAGAAAATCCCAATTCAAAAACATTTCTAATGATCTGTTTGATAAAACAATGGAATTTTAAGTCTCTCTCAGTGACCCACAAAACAAACAAACAAACAAAAAATACAAAAGCAAAAACAAAAAATCAGCTTAGCCAAGTTTTGTGCTAATGAAGAGAAATTTAGAGATCTCTTGCACTTTAATCTAATAGCAACAACACCACTATTATTAATAGCAAAACTTTACCTCACTGTCAGCAAAGAATGTGCTTGCTGCAGTGTATTAGGCTTTTCTTTGACAAGTTTAAGACACTATAATGAAGCAGTTGCATGGGACAGACAGACAAAGTAATCCATCAGATAAATCACTTCTTTATCCTATTCATGCTTGTATTAGAAAGCTAAGTCCATGAAGGGGAATGGAGTAGGAAGAGATTTCTTTTATTATAGTGTTCTAAATAATTTTTTATGGTCTAAGTCTTTGTATACATTGTATAAAGTATGATAAGGAGAAAGGCTTGTACTATGAAGTGTTTTACAAGTATAATTTAGGAGTAAAAAGCAATAATTAAAGCAAATTCTTGGGTCTGAATTCTCAGTTCTGCTGTGGACTGCACTGTGTCCCTGTAAAATTCGTATGTCGAAGACCTGACCCCCAGTGTGACTGTGTTTGGAATCACCTGTAAGGAGGTTATAAAGGTTCAATGAGGTCATAAGGGTAAACTCTAATCCAATAGGGCTGGTGCCTTTGTAAGAAGAGGAAGAAGCACTAGGGCTCTCTCTAGCTGTGCACACCAAAATCAGACTATCTAAGTACACATAGAGAAGGCAGCCATCTGCAAGCCAGGAAGAGAACTCTCACTAGAAACTGGAACCTTGATTTTAGACTTGTAGCCACCAGGACTACGAAAATATAATTTCTGTTGTTTAAGTCAGTTGGTATATACCTATGGTATATATTTATGGCATCCTGAGTTGACTAAGAAATAATTTGGTGCAAGAAAGAAATGGGGTGCAGTTCTTAACAAATACCTAAATATGTGGAAGTGGCTTTAGTAATGGATAGGGGTTCAAGGAGTTTTGAGGTGCGTACTGGAGAAAGTCTAGATTGCTGTGAACAGAATGTTAGTAGAAATATGGCCATTAAAGTCCATTCTGGTGAGGTCTCAGATAGAAATGAACAGATTATTGAAATCTGGGGGAAAGACAATTCTTGTTGCAAAGTGGCAAACTACTTGGCTGAATTGTGTTCTAGTATTTCAAGGAAAGTAGAACTTTTGAGCCATGAAATTGGTTATTTACCTGAGGGTGTTTCGAAGCAAAATATTGAAGTTATGGTATGTTTTTTTCTGACTGCAAGTAGTAAAATGTGAGAGGAGCGAAATAAATTGTAGAAGGAATAGATAAAAGGAACCAGAACTCAAAGTTTTGGAAAATTCTTAGCTTGCCTCTATTACAAAAACTTTGAAAAGAGTTTGGAAGAGAACACCAAGGACTCAGATAGAATATCATTTCAAAAAGAGATTATGAGATTATACAAGCAGAAACCTTGCCAATTTGAACTAAAAGGGGGCAGAGAAGGAACAAAATGAAAAAAGGGGACTCTTAGATTCTACATGACAGGAAGATAGAGCTATTCTGCTACTTTATCACTCAAGAAAAGGGAAGAATGACCTAGAAGGGGATTCAGAGATTATCAGGGCTGCCACTCCTACTATGCCCATTGGGTAGGGCTGGATTCCCTTTTGTTTCCTCTTCAGTTTTGGCAGACCAGGATATTCTACCCAGTGCCTTGCAGAGAGCTAAAGGGGTGGACCTTCCCTAGGGAGCCCTGAATTTTATGCTGTTACTCCAGTGGGCCGGGAGGGTAGAGTTTTGAACCAAAGAGGATTATTCTCAAGCCTTAAAAGTCCAATGGTGTTTGCCTTGCTGGATTTTGGACTTGCTGGGATCCATCACCCCTACCTTCTTCCCAATTTTTTTTCTTTTGGAATGGGGATATCTATCCTTTGCTTATTGCACGATTGTATTTTGGAAGTGAATAATTTATCTGGTTTCACCGGCTTATGTCTGTGCTGGAATTTTACCCATATGTGATTTAGGTCATATGTTAGAGTCCTATCCCTATGTGATTTAGGTCATACGTAGATGAGACTTTGGATTTTAGAGGTGATGTTGCAATAAGTTAAGACTTTTGGAGCTGTTGGGATTGAATGAATGTAGCATGTAAGAAGGACATGAATTTTGAAGGGTTAAGGTGGAATACTGTTTTTGAATTGTGTCTCTCCCTCAACTTTGTATGTTGAAGCTCTAACCTCCAATGAGACTATATTCGGAGATAAGACCTATGAAGAGGTGGTAAAGTTTGAAGGAGATCATAAGGGTTGAGTTCACTGAGGAGAAGCTATGTGAGAAGGCAGCTCTCTGTAAGCCAGAAAGAGAGATTTCACTGATGTTGGACTTGTAGCCTCCTGAACTTTGAGAAAATAATTTTCTGATGTTTGTGCCATTGAGTTTATGGTATTTTGTTATGGTAGCCTAAGCAGACTGATACAAGTTCTCTTAATAAATATTTTTTGAGTATCTGTAGTGTTCTAGAAACTGTTTTTGGCAGTGGTCAGCAAACTAAAGCTTGTGGGCAAAATTAGGCCTGCTGCCTGTTTTAGTAATTCAAGTTTTATTGGAATAAAGCCAGGTTCATTCCTTTACGTATTGTCCATAGCTGCTTTCACACTTCAATGATACAGTTGGGTAGTTAATTAGAATAGAGATTGTGTGGCTTATAAAGCCTAAAATCCTTACTATCTAACTCTTTACTGAAAAAAATAGGTATTTACTTCTTGTCTAGAATCTTGGAAGAGAAAAATCTGGTCTAGAATAGCAGTTGTACTCTACAAATATTCCAGACTCTAAAATGATTTTATTTCTTGGCAATTACTTAGAAGAAATAGTATGAAAGTGATTTTCTCTTTGAATTGAAAAGGCTGATTGGTTGAACTACCAGTCAGTCTCAGCCAGATGTGCTATTTTCTTTCATTGTCCCAGGAGAAAAGATTGACTATCAGTTCTTCAAGAATAGGAATGTCTTCCGGTAATAAAAACTGAGCCATGAGAGACTATGGACTTTGAAAAACAATCTGAGGGGTTTGAAGCGGTGAGGGGTGGGAGGTTGGGGGAACCAGGCGGTGAGTATTAGAGAGAGCATGGATTGCATGGAGCACTGGGTGTGGTGCAAAAACAATGAATAATGTTATGCTGAAAATAAATAAATTAATAAATAAATTTAAAAAAAAACCCTGAATGTTTTGTCTTTGAGTTTTAAAAATATTGTCCCATATGGTTTAATTTCTAACTTATAAAGCAGAGAACTAAGAGTGAGTCTATGACATAAATGGTAATGTGCAGCAAATGTTTAACAACAGGCTTTTTAACCAAACACACCCCAATTTGTAACATTTGCCTGCTTCCATAGTGTGAATATTCCCACTGGCTGATTTCAAGCTACCTATATGTTGTCACTGAACATGGAATTTGGGAAGAGATGTGTAGTAGTTAACTATTCCACCAGACTGATAAAATGTATAAAGCAACTAGAAAGTTATGAGTTTTGAATTTTTATTTAATAAATATATAATCCATTTAACCCTCAGTATATAATTTAACTTTTTAAAAATTAACATATGATGTATTATTTGTCCCAGGGGTACAGGTCTGTGAATCATTAGGCTTACGTACTTCACAGCACTCACCATAGCACATAGCCTCCCCAATGTCCATAACCCAACCACCCTCACATACTGCCCCCCTCCACCTGGCAACCCTTAGTTTGTTTTGTGAGATTAAGAGTCTCTTATGGTTTGTCTCCCTCCCAATCGCATCTTGTTTCATTTTTTTTCCTCCCTATCCGCCCCCTGCCCCACTCTGCCTCTCAGGTTCGTCATATCACGGGGATCATATGATAATTGTCTTTCTCTGATTGACTTATTTCACTTAGCATAATACCCTCTAGTTCCACGTCATTGCAAATGGCAGGATTTCATTTCTTTTGATGGCAGCATAGTATTCCATGTCTGTGTGTGTACACACACACACACACACACACACATATATGCACACCACATCTTCTTTATCCATTCATCTGTTGATGGACATCTAGGTTCATTTGGGTGCACGTGCCCTTTTAGATCACTACATTTTGTACCTTTAGGGTAAATACCCAGTAATGCAATTGCTGGGTCGTAGGGTAGCTCTATTTTCAACATTTTAAGGAACCTCCATGCTGTTTTCCAGAGTGGTTGCACCAGCTTGCATTCCCACCAACAGTGTAAGAGGGTTCCCCTTTCTCTGCATCCTCGCCAGCATCTGTCCTTTCCTGACTTGTTAATTTTAGCTATTCTGACTAGTGTGAGGTGATATCTCATTGTGGTTTTGATTTGTATTTCCCTAATACCGAGTGATGTTGAGCATTTTTTCATATGTCTGTTGGCCTTTTGGATGTCTTCTTTGCAGAAATGTCTGTTTATGTCCTCTGCCCACTTCTTTATTGGAGTTTGATAAGCTCTTTATAGATTTGGGATACTAGCCCTTTATCTGATATGTCATTTGCAAATCCTCTCCCATTCTGTCAGTTGTCTTTTGATTTTGTTAACTGTTTCCTTTGCTATGCAAAAGTTTTTGATCTTGATAAAATCCCAATAGTTCATTTTTGTCCTTGCTTCCCTTGCCTTTGGCAATGTTTCTAGGAAGAATTGCTGTGGCTAAGGTCGAAGAGGTTGCTGCCTGTGTTCTCCTCAAGGATTTTGATGGATTATTGTCTCATATTGAGGTCTTTCATCAATTTTGAGTCTATTTTAATGTGTGGTATAAGGAAATGGTCCAGTTTGATTCTTCTACATGTGGCTATCCAATTTTTCCAACACCATTTGTTGAAGAGGCTGTCTTTTTTCCATTGGACATTCTTTCCTGCTTTGTCAAAGATTAGTTGACCATAGAGTTGGGGGTCTACTTCTGGGCTCTCTATTCTGTCTATTGATCTATGTATCTGTTTTTGTGCCAGTATCATACTGTCTTGAGGATGACAGCTTGTAATAGAGCTTTGCAGTTTGGAATTTTGATGTCACAAACTTCGGCTTTTTTTTTTTTTTTTCAAGATTCCTCTGGCTATTTGAGGTCTGTCCTGGTTCCATATAAGTTTTAGGATTATTTGTTCCATTTCTTTGAAACAAATGAAATTGATAAGGATTGCATTAAACATATAGATTGCTTTAGGTAGCATAGACATTTTCACATATTTGTTCTTTCAACCCATGAGTATGGAACATTTTCTCATTTCTTTGTGTATTCCTCAATTTCTTTCATGAGTACTTTATAGTTTTGTGAGTAAAGATTCTTTGCCTCTTCGGTTAGGATTATCCCGTGGTTTTGGGTGCAGTTGTAAATGGGTTTGAATCCTGAATTTCTCTTTCTTCTGTCTTGTTGTTGGTGTATAGAAATGCAACCGATTTCTGTGCATTTATTTTATTTATTTTTTTATTTTTAAAGATTTTATTTATTTATTTGACAGACAGAGATCACAGGCAGGCAGAGTGGCAGGGAGAGAGAAAGGGGGAAGCAGGCTCCCTGCTGAGCAGAGAGCCTGATGAGGGGCTTGATCCCAGGACCCTAAGATCATGACCAGAGCCAAAGACAGAGGATTTAACCCACTGAGCCAGTCAGGCACCCCTGTGCATTGATTTTATATCCTGACACTTCTAGAAGATTTGGAGTGGAGTCTTTTGGGTTTTCAACATAAAGTATCATATCATCTGCAAAGAGTGATAGTTTTATTACTTCTTTGCCAATTTGGATGACTTTAATTTCTTTTTGTTGTCAGATTGCTGAGGCTAGGACTTCTAGTACTATGTTGAATAGCAGTGGTGATAATGGATAATCCCTGCCATGTTCCTGACCTTAGTGGAAAAGCTCTCAGTTTTTCTCCAGTGGGAATGATCTTCTCTATGGGTTTTCCATAGATGGCTTTGATGATGTTGAGGAATGTACCCTCGATGCCTTCACTTTGATGAGTTTTGATCGAGAAAGGTTGCTGTACTTTGTCAAATACTTTTTCAGCATCTATTGAGATTATCATATTTCTTTCTTTTATTAATGTGTTGTATCACATTGATTGATTTGCGGATGTTGAACCAGCCTTGCAGCTCTGGAATAAATCCCATTTGGCCATGGTGAATAATCCTTTTAATATACTGTTGGATCATATTGGCTACTATTTTGGTGAGATGTTTCACATCTGTGTTCATCAAGGTTATTGGTTTGTAATTCTCTTTCTTGATGGGTTCTTTTTTTTTTTTTTTTTTGAAGGCTTCAGGAAAGAATTTATTATGCAGAAGTGTAGGATAGAGGTTGGAGTCCATCACTGAAGAGCAGGCAAGCACGCTGTCACCAGGATACCTCAAAAAATAAACAGGTTTTGAGGCAACTTTGTAATTAGAGATAAATAATTGAAAAGGCTATATATACATACTTGGAAAAGCTTATCCCTGACAAATCATTTTCTTCCTACCAAGAAAGCTGTTTTCGAAACTTTATCCAATAAAATTCTTAAGATTTCAGCAGACAACATTGTTTACAAAACAATTCATAAAACATGAAATTACTCTTCATAATAGGTGGTATGGTGTCTCCAAATCCAGGCATACGTGGCATCAAATCTGCAGGAAGATAAGCCATCTTATTTTTTTTTAAATTTTTTATTTTTAATAAACATGTAATATATTTTTATCCCCAGGGGTTCAGGTCTGTGAATCGCCCAGTTTACAAACTTCACAGCACTCACCAAAGTACATGCCCTCCCCAATGTCTGTAACCCCACCCCCCTTCTCCCAACCCCCCCCTCCCCCCAGCAACCCTCAGTTTGTTTTGTGAGATTAAGAGTCATTTATGGTTTGTCTCCCTCCCAATCCCATCTTATTTCATTAATTTATTCTTCCTTTACCCCCTTAAGCCCCCATGTTGCATCACTACTTCCTCATATCAGGGAGATCATATGATAGTTGTCTTTTTCCGCTTGACTTATTTTGCTAAGCATGATACGCTCTAGTTCCATCCACGTTGTCACAAATGGCAAGATTTCATTTCTTTTGATGGCTGCATAGTATTCCATTGTGTATATATACCACTTCTTCTTGACCCATTCATCTATTGATGGACATCTAGGTTGTTTCCATAGTTTGACTATTGTGGACATTGCTGCTATAAACATTCGGGTGCACGTGCCCCTTTGGATCACTACATTTGTATCTTTAGGGTAGATACCCAGTAGTGCTATTGCTGGGTCATAGGGTAGTTCTGTTTTCAACATTTTGAGGAACCTACAAGTTGTTTTCCAGAGAGGTTGCACCAGCTTGCATTCCAACCAACAGTGTAGGAGGGTTCCCCTTTCTCCACATCCTCGCCAGCATCTGTCATTTCCTGACTTGTTAATTTTAGCCATTCTGACTGGTGTGAGGTGATACCTCATTGTGGTTTTGATTTGTATTTCCCTGATGCCCAGTGATTTGGAGCACTTTTTCATGTGTCTGTTGGCCATCTGGATGTCTTCTTTGCAGAAATGTCAGTTCATGTCCTCTGCCCATTTCTTGATTGGATTATTTGTTCTTTGGGGGTTGAGTTTGCTAAGTTCTTTATAGATTTTGGACACTAGTCCTTTATCTGATATGGCGTTTGCAAATATCTTCTCCCATTCTGTCAGTTGTATTTTGATTTTATTAACTGTTTCCTTTGCTGTGGAAAAGCTTTTGATCTTGATGAAATCCCAATAGTTCATTTTTGCCCTTGCTTCCCTTGCCTTTGGCGATGTTCCTAGGAAAATGTTGCTGCGGCTGAGGTCGAAGAGGTTGCTGCCTGTGTTCTCCTCAAGGATTTTGATGGATTCCTTTCTCACATTGAGGTCCTTGATCCATTTTGAGTCTATTTTTGTGTGTGGTGTAAGGAAATGGTCCAATTTCATTTTTCTGCATGTGGCTGTCCAATTTTCCCAGCACCATTTATTGAAGAGGCTGTTTTTCTTCCATTGGACATTCTTTCCTGCTTTGTCAAAGATGAGTTGACTGTAGAGTTGAGGGTCTATTTCTGGGCTCTCTATTCTGTTCCATTGATCTATGTGTCTGTTTTTGTGCCAGTACCATGCTGTCTTGATGATGACAGCTTTGTAATAGAGCTTGAAGTCCGGAATTGTGATGCCAAAAACGTTGGCTTTCTTTTTCAATATCCCTTTGGCTATTCAAGGTCTTTTCTGGTTCCATATAAATTTTAGAATTATTTGTTCCATTTCTTTGAAAAAGATGGATGGTACTTTGATAGGAATTGCATTAAATGTGTAGATTGCTTTAGGAAGCATAGACATTTTCACAATATTTATTCTTCCAATCCAGGAGCATGGAACATTTTTCCATTTCTTTGTGTCTTCCTCAATTTCTTTCATGAGTACTTTATAGTTTTCTGAGTATAGATTCTGTGTCTCTTTGGTTAGGTTTATTCCTAGGTATCTTATGGTTTTGGGTACAATTGTAAATGGGATTGGCTCCTTAATTTCCCTTTCTTCTGTCTTGCTGTTGGTGTAGAGAAACGCAACTGATTTCTGTGCATTGATTTTATATCCTGACACTTTACTGAATTCCTGTACAAGTTCTAGCAGTTTTGGAGTGGAGTCTTTTGGGTTTTCCACATATAGTATCATATCATCTGCGAAGAGTGATAATTTGACTTCTTCTTTGCCGATTTGGATGCCTTTAATTTCCTTTTGTTGTCTGATTGCTGAGGCTAGGACCTCTAGTACTATGTTGAATAGCAGTGGTGATAATGGACATCCCTGCCGTGTTCCTGACCTTAGCGGAAAAGCTTTCAGTTTTTCTCCATTGAGAATGATATTTGCGGTGGGTTTTTCATAGATGGCTTTGATGATATTGAGGTATGTGCCCTCTATCCCTACACTTTGAAGAGTTTTGATCAGGAAGGGATGCTGTACTTTGTCAAATGCTTTTTCAGCATCTATTGAGAGTATCATATGGTTCTTGTTCTTACTTTTATTGATGTGTTGTATCACATTGACTGATTTGCGGATGTTGAACCAACCTTGCAGCCCTGGAATAAATCCCACTTGGTCGTGGTGAATAATCCTTTTAATGTACTGTTCAATCCTATTGGCTAGTATTTTGGTGAGAATTTTCGCATCTGTGTTCATCAAGGATATTGATCTATAGCTCTCTTTTTTGATGGGATCCTTGTCTGGTTTTGGGATCAAGGTGATACTGGCCTCATAAAATGAGTTTGGAAGTTTTCCTTCCATTTCTATTTTTTGGAACAGTTTCAGGACAATAGCAATTAGTTCTTCTTTAAATGTTTGGTAGAATTCCCCCGGGAAGCCATCTGGCCCTGGGCTTTTGTTTGTTTGGAGATTTTTAATGACTGTTTCAATCTCCTTACTGGTTATGGGTCTGTTCAAGCTTTCTATTTCTTCCTGGTTCAGTTGTGGTAGTTTATATGTTTCTTGGAATGCATCCATTTCTTCCAGATTGTCAAATTCGTTGGTGTAGAGTTGCTCATAGTATGTTCTTATAGTAGTTTGTATTTCTTTGGTGTTAGTTGTGATCTCTCCTCTTTCATTCATGATTTTATTTATTTGGGTCCTTTCTCTTTTCTTTTTGATAAGTCGAGCCTGGGGTTTATCAATTTTATTAATTCTTTCAAGTAACCAGCTCCTAGTTTCGTTGATTTGTTCTATTGTTTTTTTGGGTCTATTTCATTGATTTTGGCTCTGATCTTTATGATTTCTCTTCTCCTTCTGGGCTTAGGGTTTCTTTCTTGTTCTTTCTCCAGCTCCTTTAGGTGTAGGGTTAGCTTGTGTACCTGAGACCTTTCTTGTTTCTTGAGAAAGGCTTGCACTGCTATATATTTTCCTCTCAGGACTGCCTTTGTTGTGTCCCACAGATTTTGAACTGTTATATTTTCATTATCATTTGTTTCCATGATTTTTTTCAATTCTTCTTTAATTTTCCAGTTGACCCATTCATTCTTTTGAAGGATGGTGTTTAGTCTCCATGTATTTGGGTTCTTTCCAAACCTCCTTTTGTGGTTGAGTTCTAGTTTTAGAGCATTGTGGTCTGAAAATATGCAGGGAATGATCCCAATCTTTTGATACCGGTTGAGTCCTGCTTAAGTCCGAGGATGTGATCTATTCTGGAGAATGTTCCATGTGCACTAGAGAAGATTGTGTATTCTGTTGCTTTGGGATGAAATGTTCTGAATATATCTGTGATGTCCATCTGGTCCAGTGTGTCGTTTAAGGCCTTTATTTCCTTGTTGATCTTTTGCTTGGATGATCTGTCCATTTCAGAGAGGGGAGTGTTAAAGTCCCCTACTATTATTGTATGATTGTTGATGTGTTTCTTTGATTTTGTTATTAATTGGTTTATATAGTTGGCTGCTCCCATGTTGGGGGCATAGATATTTAAAATTGTTAGATCTTCCTGTTGGACAGACCCTTTGAGTATGATATAGTGTCCTTTTTCATCTCTTATTATATCTTTGGCTTAAAATCCAATTGATCTGATATAAGGATTGCCATTCCTGCTTTCTTCTGATGTCCATTAGCATGGTAAATTCTTTTCCAACCCCTCACTTTAAATCTAGAGGTGTCTTCAGGCTTAAAATGAGTTTCTTAAAGGCAACATATAGATGGGTTTTGTTTTTTTATCCATTCTGATTCCCTGTGTCTTTTGACAGGGGCATTTAGCCCATTAACATTCAGGGTAACTATTGAGATATATGAATTTGGTGCCATTGTATTGCCTGTAAGGTGACTGTTACTGTATATGGTCTCTGTTCCTTTCTGACCTACCACTTGTAGGCTCTCTCTTTGCTTAGAGGACCCCTTTCAATATTTCCTGTAGAGCTGGTTTGGTGTTTGCAAATTCTTTCAGTTTTTGTTTGTCCTGGAAGCTTTTAATCTCTCCTTCTATTTTCAATGATAGCCTAGCTGGATATAGTATTCTTGGCTGCATGTTTTTCTCGTTTTTGTTCTGAAAATATCATGCCAGCTCTTTCTGGCCTGCCAGGTCTCTGTGGATAAGTCAGCTGCCAATCTAATATTTTTACATTGTATGTTACAGACTTCTTTTCCTGGGCTGCTTTCAGGAAATTCTCTTTGTATCTACGACTTGTGAATTTTAGTATTAGGTGACGCGGTGTGGGCCTATTCTTATTGATTTTGAGGGGCGTTCTCTAAACCTCCTGAATTTTGATGCTCGTTCCCTTTGCCATATTGGGGAAATTCTCCCCAATAATTCTCTCCAGTATACCTTCTGCTCCCCTCTCTCTCTCTTCTTCTTCTGAAATCCCAGTTATTCTAATGTTGTTTCTTGTCATGGTGTCCCTTATCTCTCGAATTCTCCCCTCGTGGTCCAGTAGCTGTTTGTCCCTCTTTTGCTCAGCTTCTTTATTCTCTGTCATTTGGTCTTCTATATCACTAATTCTTTCTTCTGCCTCATTTATCCTAGCAGTGAGAGCCTCCATTTTTGATTGCACCTCATTAATAGCTTTTTTGATTTCAACTTGGTTATATTTTAGTTCTTTTATTTCTCCAGAAAAGGCTTTTATATCTCCAAAGAGCGTTTCTCTAATATCTTCCATGCCTTTTTCGATCCCGGCTAGAACCTTGAGAATTGTCATTCTGAACTCTAGATCTGACATGTTACCAATGTCTGTATTGATTAGGTCCCTAGCGTTCGGTACTGCCTCTTGTTCTTTTTTTTGTGGTGAATTTTTCCGTCTTGTCATTTTCCCCAGATAAGGGTATATGAAGGAGCAAGTAAAATACTAAAAGGGTGGCAACAACCCCAGGAAAATATGCTTTAACCAAATCAGAAGAGATCCCAAATCGTGAGGAGGGAGAAAGGGGATAAAAAGAGGTTCAAAAAGGAAGATAGAAAAAAAAAGAGAAAAAAAAAAGAAAAGAAAAGAATTTAAAAAAAGGAAACAAATAAAGAAAAATATAAAAAACAAAAAATATATATATTAGATAAACTATTTAAATTATTAAAAATGAAACGGGTAAAAATTAAGAAAAAATAATTTTACCCAAAGGCGAGAAAAAAGAAAAAAAGAAAAAGAAAAAGAAAAAAATTAAATTAACTGCAAAACTAAAAAAAAATCACAGGGAGATAGCCATGAGTTTCGTGCTTTGCTTTCTCCTCCTCTGGAATTCTGCTGCTCTCCTTGGTATTGAAACCACACTCCTTGGTAGGTGAACTTGTTCTTGGCTGGATTTCTTGTTGATCTTCTAGGGGAGGGGCCTGGTGTAGTGTTTCTCAAGTGTCTTTGCCCTAGGTGGAATTGCACTGCCCTTATCAGGGGCCGGGCTGAGTAATCTGCTCGGGTTTGCTTTCAGGTGCTTTTGTTCCCTGAGCGCTTTCCGTAGAGTTCTGGAGGACAGGAATACTACTGGCGGTTCTGGTCTCCGGCCTGGATGAGCCGAGAGCCCGGGGCCCCACTCCTCAGTGTGCCCTCAGAGAACAGCGCCCAGTTACTCCCGTCTGCCTGACCTCTGGCCACGCTGTGAACTCACCGAGCCTGTGGTTGTTTCAAGGTAACACCGACCTGTGTTCTTACTGTAGGCTCTGTCTCTGTAGCCGGCTTTCCCGTTCCAATACCCGCAAGGTCTGTGACACTCAGACACCCCCGATCCTTCTGTAACCCTTCGGGACCTGAGGCCACGCTGACCCCACGTGGGCTTCGCCCCGGTTTAGCCTCTGGAGCGATGTCCCTCAGTGGAACAGACTTTTAAAAGTCCTGATTGTGTGCTCCATTGCTCCGCTGCTTGCCGGGAGTCAGCCCCTCCCCCCGGGGTCTATCTTCCCGTCGCTTTGGATTCACGTCTTTGCCAGTCCTACCTTTCAGAAAGTGGTTGTTTTTCTGTTTCCAGAATTGCTGTTATTATTCTCTTCTATCTGCCAATGGATTTGTGGGTGTTTGCAATCTTTAGATAAGCTATCTAGCTGATCTCCGGCTAGGTGATGTAGTCTCAGCCTGCTACTTCTCCGCCATCTTGCCTCCTCTCCCTGGTTTTCATTTTTTGCAAGTAGCTATCCAGTTTTGCTAACACCATTTATTGGAGAAACCATCCATTCCCCATTGTATAATCTTGGCTCCTTTGTCAAAAATGAATTGATCATATTTGTGCGGGTTTATTTCTGGGTTGTCTATTCTGTTCTATTGATATATATGTCTGTTTTCTTATGTCATTACCATCACGTTATGATTATGATAGCTTTGTAATATAGCTTGAAATCAAGAAGTGTTATGCCTCCTGTTTTGTTCCTTATCAGTATTGTTTCAGCTTTTTGGCTCTTTTCTTTTTTTTAAATCAATTTCACTGTTTCTGGGGAAAATGTTATTGGAATTTTGATAAAGACTGAATTGACTCTATAGATGGCTTTGGAAAGTGTGGACATTTTAACAATATTAATTCTTCCTGTCCATGAACACAGAATATCTTTATTTATTTGTGTCTTCTTCAATTTCTTTCATCAGTGTTTTATTTTTCAGTGTATATATATTTTCCCTCCTTCATTAATTTTATTCCTATGTATTTTTTGATAGTTATAAATGGGATTTTTAAAAATTCATCTTTCCATTAGTTAATTGTTGGTGTAGTGAATGGAGCTAAGTTTTTTGCATTGGTTTTGTATCTTACAACTTCAACTTTACTAACAACTTTTTGGTGGTATCTTTAGATTTTTCTATATATAATAATTCATCTGCACATAGAGATAATTTAACTTATTTAACTTCTTCCTTTCTAATTTAGATTTCCTTTTTTTTTTTTTTTTAAAGATTTTGTTTATTTACTTGTCAGAGAGCGAGCGAGCACAGGCAGACAGAGTGGCAGGCAGAGGCAGAGGGAGAAGCACGGTCCCTGCCGAGCAAGGAGCCCAATGTGGGACTTGATTCCAGGACGCTGGGATCATGACCTGAGCTGAAGGCAGCTGCTTAACCAACTGAGCCACCTAGACGTCCCTGATTTAGATTTCTTTATCTTGCCTAATTGCTTTGGCTATGACTTCTAGTACTATTTTGAGTAAAATGCCTAGTATGTGTGTCCTTGTCTTATTCCTGATCTTAGAGGAAACTCTCTCTTCTTTTTACCATTGAGTGTGATGTTAATTGTGGACTTGTCATATATGGCTTTTATTCTGTTGAAGGGCTTTTTCTCTTTTTCCTATTTGTTGAGTTTTTATTATGAAAGGATGTTGAATTTTGTCAAATAATTTTATTTTTGCATCTTGGCCATAGTTATGTGATTTTATCCTTCTTTCTGTTAATGTGGTATGCAATTGACTTGCATATAATGAACCATCCTTGCATCCCAGGAATAAGTCACACTTGATCAGGGTGAATGATCCTTTTAACGTATTTGGTTTGCTAATATTTTGTTGAGGATTTTTGCATTTATGCCTAACATGGATATTGGTCTTTAGTTTTCCTTGCTTGTAGCTTTTTTGTCTGGCTTTGGTATGAGAGTAATACTGGTTTTGAAAAATGATTTTAGAAGTATTCTCTCCCGTTCTATTTTTTGTAAGATTTTGAAAAGGATTGTTTCTACTTCTTCATTCAGTGTTTAGTAGAATTCACTGGTGAAGCTTTCTGGTCCTGGACTTTTGTTGGGAAGTTTTTGGTTACTGATTCAATCTGCATACTAGTAATCAGCCGATTCAGATTTTTTATTTATTCCATATTCAAGTTTGGAAGATTATATGTTTCTAGGAATTTATCCATTTCTTCTAGATTACCCAGTTTGTTGGAGTTTGGTTGTTTATGGTAGTCTGTTACAATCTTTTATATTTCTATGTTATCAGTTTTAATGTCTCCTCTTTCATTTAGAATTTTATTTATATTTTTTCTTTTTCTTTTGGAAGTTTAACTAAAGGCTTGTCAATTATATTTCTTTTTTCAAAAAAACCATTTTTTAGTTTTATTCATTTTTTTTCTACTGTCATTTTGAGTTCTATTTCATTTATTTTGACACTGGTCTTTGTTATTTCCTTCTTTCTGTCAATTTTGGGCACATTTTGTTCTTCTTTTTTCTAGTTCCTTGAGGTATAAATTTAAGTTGTTTGAGATTTTTTAATCCTCATGTAGATATTTATCACATTAACTTTCCTTTTAGATTGCTTTGCTGCATCCACAATTTTGGTATTATGAATTTCCATTTTCATTTGTTTATTTCAAGGTATTTTCTTATTAAGTTATGTTAGTCACCATGCAGTACTTCATTAGCTTTTGATGTACTGTTCCACAATTTGTTGTTTGCATATAACATCTCATGCTCATTGCAATATATGTCCTCCTTGATATCCATCACCAGGATAACAGTTTCCCTTCCCTATCCCCTCTGATACCTTCAGTTTGTTTCCCAGAGTCCATAGAATTTCATGGTTTATTTTCCCCTCTGATTTCCTCCCCCCTTCATTTTCCTCTTCCTTCTTTTAATGTCCTCTTTGCCATTCCTTATATTCCACATATATGAAACCATATGATAATTGTCTTTCTTTGCTTTACATATTTCACTCAGCATGATGCCCTCTAGTTCCATCCATGTCAATACAAATGGTGGGCATTCATCCTTTCTGATGACTGAGTAATATTCCATTTGTACATGAACCACATCTTCTTTATCCATTCATTTGTTGAAGGGTATCTCAGCTCCTTACACAGTTTGATTGTGAACATTGCTTCTGTGAACACTGCTATGAACATTCTTTTCACTATATCTGTATCTTTGGGTAAAAAATCTGTAGTGCAATTGCTGGGGCAGAGGGTAGCTCTATTTTTCACTTTTTGAGAAACCTCTGCATTGTTTTCCAAAATGCCTATATCAACTTGCATTACCACCGACAGTGTAAGAGGATTCCCCTTTCTCCACATCCTTGCCAACATTTGTTGTTTCTTGCCTTGTTAATTTTTGCCATTCTAACTAATGTAAGGTGGTGTCTCATTGTGGTTTTGATTTGAATTTCCCTGATGGCTAATGATGTTGAACATTTTTTCATGTGTCTGTTAGCCATTTGTATGTCTTCTTTGGAGAAATGTTTGTTTATGTCTATCAAAATCCAAGAGGAGAATAGAGTCAGGCAGTAACATCTTAGATATTGGCCTCAGCAACTTCTTTCAAGACACATTACCAGAGGCATGGGAAACAAAAGCAAAAATGAACTATTGAGATTTCATCAAGATAGAAAGCTTCTGCACAGCGAAGGAAACAGTCCACAAAACATGGGAAACAAAAGCAAAAATGAACTATTGGGATTTCATCAAGATAGAAAGCTTCTGCACAGCGAAGGAAACAGTCCACAAAACAAAGAGGCAACCCACAGAATGGGAGAAGATACTTGCAAATGACACTACAGATAAAGGGCTGATATCCAAGACTTATAAAGAATTTTTCAAACTCATCACCCAAAAAACAAATCATCGGGTCAAAAAGTACACAGAGAACATGTCTCAAGGTATTTTTAAAATTTCTTTTTTGATTTTTTTCTTTGACCCACTGGTTATTCAAGAACAGGTTATTTAGTGTCCACTATTTGTGATTTTTCCAGTTTTCTTGTAATTGATTTCAAGTTTCTTACCACTATGGTTAGAAAAGATGCTTGATAGTATTTCAGTCTTCTTAAATTTATTATGACTTGTTTTGTATTCTGGCATGATCTATCCTGGAGAACGTCCCATATATACTTGAAAAATATTTTTCTACTGTTGGATAGAATGTATATGTTAAGCCAATATATTCTAATATGTAGTTTAAGTCCAATGATTACTTATTAAAAGCCTGGCCCTGAGGCAGAAGCTTTTAAAGTATGCAGATGAAGTTTTTTCAGGGAAAGACTAAGAGATAGTTGATTTTGCCTGTTTTCTCTGTGCTGAGCCTAAGGGAGAAAGATGGTTAAGAATTGCTTCTTTGTTTGCCACAATACTGTGGAACTCATGAATGAAAGTTTCTTGGGTATCAGAGCCAGGAAATATGGGACCTATTCTTCGGCAGCAGCCTTGAAAGCTAGGGCATAGATGTGTGTACAAGCTCCTTTCAGGGAGATACTAGTAACTTGGAGCAGGTTGGAGGGGATGGGAGGGAAAAGTGCTTTTCCCAAGTGTCCAGGGACTATCACAGTGTCTGCTCATATGTCTGCTAAATTAGAAGCCAGGCCCTAAAGTAGAGCTTCTAAAGTATGCTGGTTAAGCTTTTTCAGGGAAAAACTGGGAGATAGATGATTTTACCTATTTCCTCTATGTTAAGCCCTAGGGCATAGCATCCATGAGGGCTCATGTGCAGGTTCTAGAGTCTTGTGAGTTTTGTGAACACATAAATTTTTGGTTTTCTAGGTGTTTCGAGGTCCCATCCCTCTAGTGGAAGTCTTAAACTATTGGGAACTAGATAGAAGGTTAGAACCCTTTGCTTTTCACAGAGAACCTAGGAATTGTGTGTTCTCTATGATTATATAGTGCTGTGTTGGGAGTGGATATTATGGCCAGAAGGTGTCTCAGCCTTTCTTATTCATTTTGATATGGGTATTTTCACACTTGTCTGAAGTTGTAGGAATTGTTCCGCTAGTTAATGGATCTTTTTATTTCTAAAAAAATATTTTATTTTTTTATATAAAGGGTCACATGCTCTATCAACTGAGCAAGCCAGATCCCCCAGTTTCATGATCTTTTTCCAGAGGGAACTGCTCTGAACTTTGGTGGGGGGAGAGAAGGTCATGAGCTTTCTCTGTCACCATCTGGGTTGACTCTCTTGAGTGCCTGTTTTGTGTTGCGTAGTGTCCAGACAGTGGGAATATAGATGCAAATGCAATAAAGTTGCTACCTTTATGAAACTTACATCCTTTTGGAGAAGGTATAACATAATGTCAGTGGTTAGTTCTGAGAAGAAAATCACAGGAAGGTAAAGAAGATAGTGTCTAATAGGCTGTGGGAAGCTATTTATATAGGGTCTTCAAGGAAGGCCTCTCTGAAAAAAGATGACATTAAAACAGAGACCTGAAGGAAGTGAGGAGAGAGGATACCTGGAAAATATAGTGCAAAGTTCCTTAGGGAGAAGCATGACTGGTGTGTTCAAGAATCTTGGAGGAGTCTGTCCTGGAGGATGGTGAGAGAGGTAGAAAGTGGCAAATGGTCACTGAGACCAGATCATATAAATTTTGTAGGTTATGATCAGGAATTATATTTTACTCTGTGGTGAGAACCCATTGACCCATCATGTGAATTTAAAATAAAAACGTTAATCTCTCTGTAGTGTGCAGAGTGGATTCTAGATCTAAGAAGAGAAAAAAAAATAGAAGCTGTGAAACTAGATAGGGACTGTTATAATAATACAGTTTAGAGAGATGGTATAGCTTGATTGAGGGTCAGTGCTTTTCAACATAGGCTCCTCTTAAGGAGCTTCTAAAATATATCAACCCCAGAGTGACTCATGAAAAATCTGTTGGTGGGACCAAGAATTGGTAATTTTTAAATCTCCCCAAGTGATTTCAATGTGCATCTAAGACCAAGAACCACTGTCCAGGGTGGTAACCATGAAAGTGGTAAAAACGATTAGATTCTAACTATATTTAGTAATTAGGAGTAATAAGGTTTTCTGTTCTTTTCTTTTCTAAAATATTTTATTTATATGTTTGATAGAGAAAGAGAGAGGGTGTGCAAGAGAGCACAGGCAGAGGGAGCGACAGAGGGAGAGGGAGAAGCAGACTCCTCGCTGAGCAGGGAGCCTTATGCAGGACTCAGTCCCAGGACCAGTAGATCATGACCTGAGCTGAAGGCAGATGCTTAATCAACTGAGCCACCCAGGCACCCCAAAAATATATTTTTATGTTAGATGTGGGGCATGAAAAAAAGGAAGGGGTGATTCCAAAATTTTTACTTGGGTAACTGGAAAATAGTTAAATGATGAAATTTTTTCTTAAATCTAACCCAAATTTCTTGTTTTTACATACTTGTTCAATTGATTCAAAATACTGGATAGCATCATTTTCTGTAAGATATGATTTCGTGTAAATTTTGGAAAGAAAAATGTATTTTATCTTCCATATAATATCCCAGTATATCAAGATGAGAAAGCAGAAACTGTACTAATTATTATAACAGAAAGACTGTAATACAGAAATTGATTCATCAGAAGATAGGCTAATTTAACAAGGCAAAAAAGAGGTAGAGAGAACACAAAGAGAACACAACAGTAATTTACTACAGGAAGGAGCCATAATCCTTGGGGACGGGGAAACCAAGGAAAGAAGTTGGAGTTATCTGAACTTATAATCACAGAACCCAAGAACTTCAAAACCCTAGAAACTATACATTTGAGAAGAAAGTTGTATGTAGCTGTTGCTGTCATCCCAGGAGTTCTAAGGAAGGGCCTTGTGGAATTAAACTTTAGACTGCTTAGGGAAAGTTGCTGCCTGCCTGATTCTGGTACATTAAAGGTGGTATGATTAGGCTGATTTTGGAACTGTGGTTGAAAACAGCTTCTGCTGCTAGGGGTGAAATGCAGTTTCTGGAATGGTACCTTCAGGTGGAACAAGCAAATCAAGAGGAACAAGTCCATTTTCTTTTCTTTGTACCTTCCAATTTAGTATCTTTAATAGTAGAACTTCAGTAATAGAGAAGTAGCTGGCAAAGGATGTAGTTTGCTAAATCTCAGTCTCAGTATTACAGAGTATGTAAGTGTGAAATTTAATAACTAGCTGTAGTCTATTCCTTTGACTACTTAGTATCCATGCACAACCTTATACTCATATTTGAACTTCCATACACAGTAATAATTGTAATGCCCTAGTATAACAAGATGCAAATAACTTTATGTAAAAGAAGATGTTATCTTTTTCTCCAAAGAGAGATCAGTGTTCTTAAAGTTACAGATTTCATCTTAGAGCAGAGGCGTGGTATCCATCATTTGGATGATGTTAGTTACTCCTAAGTTTAGTCATGTAGTCCATTTAATCTTCTTTGGGTAATTTGTGATCAAAGACTGTTAACCAGCAATAAGCATTCTTATATAAAATCATAATGGAAAAGAAGAAGGAAGCAGATACTACAGTTTTAACTTTTGTAAGTGGCCACAAGGCCATAACTGGTGTTTATTATGTCCTTCTACTACTACCCTTACATCCTTCTTTTTTTTACTTTAACCAATACCTCTACTGGTCAGTGTTCTTTAGCTTGCAGAGTGACCTAAATCTTTATTGCTTGAAGTGTCTAAATTCTCAATGACCTAGTTTTCTTTTATTTTACTGTATTTTTCTCTAACCTTTACTATTGGACATGGAACTTCTAATAGGTGTCCCAGAGAATTCTCTAGTTTCTGTGTTTAGTCTTCTCTGTTCGCATTGTAAATCTAATTTTCTCTCAATGATCAGAATCTATCATCTCAGCCAGTAAAGTAATCCTTACCTTTTCGTTCAGTGTCTTTAGGAGCCCAAGTTAAGCAAAGGAGTCTCAACTTAAATTCAGCAGAACCAATGTTGCTTCTCCTAGTAGAATTATTTCAATTCTATTTTGGAAACTTAGAGTTACGGATTAGTAGAGCTCAACATTTCTGAGTCCAGAAGTAAAAATTCTTCTGGTGAATAATTTTTAGTAAATGAGTTACTCTCACTTCTTCCCCTTGATTCTCAGAACCATATATTCTTACTATGGGAGAAATGGCTAACTCAAATAATATTCATTATCATCAGGATTCATAAATCCTATAGGACAGAATCTATGCCTTTGAGAGGATTGTCTGCTGATTGGTACCATAATACAGACTTCATTGAGCTTTTCCACAATTTACCATGCTAGGTGCTTCGGGGTAATGAAGTATTTAGATCAGTGAATTCATGGACAGAAGCCCATTGTTATATATCCTTATGGTTAAAGGGGTCCATGTTAGTAGCAATGTGACGAGTACCATGATGGTGAAGAAGGCATTTGCTATGTCTAATGATGTTGGTGCTAGGGATGTTAATTTTTATTTAGAATATGTGTCTGTGCTAGTCAGGACAAACCACATACTACTGCTAATACAAAGGATCTAATATTTAAACTCACGCTTAGGGAATAGTGACATTTTGGGGACCAAGCATTTTTCTCTGCTATTGGCAAATTTAAATACTCAAAGTTAGTTTATATATAAGCCTTAGAGAGTGAAATTTCATGGTGTTGCACCCATTGATAGCCTCCATTCTTGCCACTGAGGCTCAATCTAATGGGTCTTTTGAGCAAGTATTTGATGGTTAAATGAAGAGGGTGAATAACATCCATAAAACAAGTATTCTATTTATCTAATTTTTTTGAAAAAATATTTTTTATAAACATATAATGTATTATTAGCCCCAGGGGTACAGGTCTGTGAATCGCCAGGTTTACACACTTTATATTTACCTGATTTTTAACCCCCCCTCTGCCTGTAATGCTTTTTGGTGAGCAAACACATGAGACACAGATATCCCACTCTGGCCCGTTCTGGGAGATCCTTCCAATTACTCTTTCTCTGTACCTTCTTGTCATTAATCTTCTAGTGATGCTCCTTCAAATCCCCAATCATTCAGCTAAACAGCTAGCTACTGACCACTTTAGATCTGTTTTTCTGCATTTCTCATTCTATACAAAGTGGACAATGAGGTGAATTGCTTAAAGCACTATCCATAGGGAGGATACCTCACCACTGTCTTTTAGAGCCTTGTTGGATGAATATGTAATTTCAGCATTCCCCTTGCAGGTTGTGACAGCATGTTTTTCAGAACACTTTGTAAATCAGTTTTTTTCCTCCTCATTCAAATGATCAAAAGTAACTCCCTTTGAATTGTTGAGTGTGGATTAGGGGAAAGGATACAGGGAAGCAGAAGTAAATTATGTAGAAGTCTGAGTCACCTGCTCATACAACTAATTTCTGCTTTCCAGGTAAGCCCTGCCATTTATTTGCCACTTTGACTTGATGATGGTTTGCTCCATCACCTAAAATTGTAGCTTTAGAGAGGTCATATAACTGGTTCACAATTGGCATCTGAGGTCACATGGCCCATAGTTAGGAATATAGTCTGTCAGAGCCCGGCAATAAATCAGGAGCCATTTTTGAAAGGGAAAATAGTTATATACAGGATAAGGGGGCACCTAGTTGGAAGGAATGGGGGCACCTAGTTGGCTTGGTTGGTTAAGTTTTTGATTCTTGATCTCAGCTCAGGTCTTGATCTCAGGTTTGTGAGTTCAGGCCCTATGTTGGGCTCTACACCAAGTGTGGAGCTTATGTTAAAAAAAGGCATGGTTTTGTTCTAAAATCTGCAGATTCTGTACTCTAGTCACCATTTGAGATCTTGCTAGTGGCTTTATGCAGTATCCCTATTTGGTACACCACTAAGTATCATTGGATCTGTTGGATCATAAAGTCCAAGTGACCATCTGTATTGTAGTTTGGTCCTGCTGCAAAGCCTTTTATTGCTTTATGCTCCATGTACAACTGACAGCCTTTAGGGTTGCTTGATAAATGCGTCTAGGCAGTGTATTAAAATATGGTATATATTACCTCTAAAATTCAGAGACCTATGAAGCATTATACTCTTTTTAAATGGTAGGTGGGTTCAAGGTTCAGTAATTTGTCTTGCATTTGGAGGAAATGTACTAATATGTTCTAGACCACTGTACTTTCCCAAATGACAATTAGATAATAGGATCTTAAATTTTCATTTACAAATGGAAAGTTTTCTGTGCCATCCAAATTGTCTTAAGCCATGTAACTTCTTCAAAGTCAATTTAAAGGGCAACTTAAAGTACTGAGATACTCAGGAAATAGACTTCACAGGGTTTGACTTTTTTTTTTTTTTTTAATGAACTAGTTAAGTGGTCACTGATGGGAGTTATGCCATTAGGGAAACACCCAGCTGCTGATAGCAATTACATAGCATGCCTATAGACTATTCGTTTCCATTTTTTGCTTATTGCAATTGTCATCAATTGATCACAACCATCTTTTTGAGCTTGAATATTTTCTCTGTACTGACATGGTTTAAACAAACCAATAAACTGGTAATAGTTAAAACCTGTTAGCCTGTCCATGGAACTTTTGCATGAGAATCATTGAAGTGTTTCAAAAATTGCTATTTCCTCAAATTAAAATTACAGTTAGGTACCACCTCACAGCAGTCAGAATGGCTAAAATTAACAAGTCAGGAATCGACAGATGTTGGCAAGGATGTGGAGAAAGGGGAGCCCTCCTACGCTATTGGTGGAAATGTAAACTGGTACAGCCACTCTGGAAAACAATATGGAGGTTCCTCAAAAATCTGAAAATAGAGCTACCCTATGACTCAGCAATCTTACTACTGGGTATTTACCCTAAAGATACAAATGTAGGGATCCAAAGGAGCACATGCACCTGAATGTTTATAGCTGCACTGTCCACAATAACCAAACTATGGAAGGAACCTAGATGTCCATCAACAGATGCATGGATAAAGAAGATGTGATATATATATATATATATATATATATATATATATATATATACACAATGGAATACTATGCAGCCATCAAAAGAAATGAAATAGTGTCATTTGCAACAACATGGATGGAACTATGGAGGGTATCATGCTAAGCATAATAAGTCAATCAGAGAAAGACAATTATCATATGATCTCTCTGATATGAGGAATTTGAGAGACAGGGCAGGGAGTTCCAGAGGGTTTGGAGGGAAAAAAAAGAAACAAGATGGGATCAGGAGGGAGACAAACCATAAGAGACTCTTAATCTCAGGAAACAAAGAGGGTTTCTGGGGGTGAAGGGATGAGGTTGGCGTGGCTGGGTTATAGACATTGGAGACAGTATGTGCTATGGTGTGTGCCATGAAATGTGAAGCCTGATAATTCACAGACCTGTACCCCTGGGACAAATAATACATTGTATGTTAATTTAAAAAAAATGATATTTCCTGCATGCCCCCCAGGGCCTCTTGAGTAAGAATGGGTGGGCTCAGGAATTTGTAATGTAGCTGGTATTGACCAAGACCACCATAATGGTTTTCAACTTGCTTAAACTCCAGACTTACTTCTTCCTAACTAACTAGCTAACTTACTTCCTTCCCCTCTCTTTCTCTTCTTTTCTTTTTTTTCCTTTCATGTTCAGTTAGCCATCATCAGTTTTTTGATGTAGTGTTCAATGATTCATTAGTTTTGTATTAACACCCAGTGCTCATCACAACACATGCCCTCCTTAATACCCACCACCTGATTACTCCATCCCTCCAACCCCTTCCTCTGTAACCCTCAGTTTGTTTCCCAGAGCCCAGAGTCTCTCACGGTTTGTCTCCCTCTCTGATTTCATCCCATTCAGTTTTCTCTCCCTTTCTCTATGGTCCTCTGTGCTATTCCTTATGTTCCACATATGGGTGAAACCATACTATACTTGTCTTTTCTGCTTGAGTTATTTCACATATGGGTGAAACCATACTATAATTGTCTTTTCTGCTTGACTTATTTCACTTAGCATAATCCCCTCCAGTTCTATCCATGTTAATGCAAATGGTAAATATTCATCTTTTCTGATGGCTGAGTTATATTCCATTGTATACATGGACCACATCTTCTTTATCCATTCATCTGTTGAAGGGCATCTCAGCTCCTTCCACAGTTTGGCTATTGTGGACATTGCTGCTATGAACATTGGGGTAAATGTGCCCCTTCTTTTAACTACATCTGTATCTTTGATGTATATACCCAGTAGTGCAATTGCTGGGGTGTAGGGTAGCTCTCTTTTTAATGTCTTGAGGAACTTCCATAAACAGACTTCTTTCAGATAAAGGCCCCTGATCTCCCTTTTCTTAGAGCATTTACTTTATTTATTTATTTACTTTTTAAAAAAGATTTTATTTTATTTATTTGACAGATGGAGATCACAAGTAGGCAGAGAGACAGGCAGAGAGAGGAAGGGAAGCAGGCTTCCTGCTGAGCAGAGAGCTCGATCCCAGGACCCTGAGACCATGACCTGAGCTGAAGGCAGAGGCTTAACCCACTGAGACACCCAGGCACCCCGCATCTACTTTATTTTTAAAAATATTTAATTTGTTTATTTGATGGAGATATAGAGCCAGAGAGCACAAGCAGGGAAATGACAGAGGGAGAAGGAGAAGAAGGCTCCCTGCTGAGCAGGGAGCCCAACACAGGGTTTGATTTTAGGACACTGGGATCATGACCTGAGCTGAAGACAAATGCTTAACCAACTGAGCCACCCAGGTGCCCTTAGAGCATTTACTTTCAAAAATTTGTAATTGTAGATGATCTCACTGCCCTTTCAAGATGTAAGTCTCCTAGCCTCTTGTCAGTTTTATAGCCCAAGAATGTCTTTCTTAAGGAAATGGGAACAATCCCATTTAAATGTAATCATCAAGGAAGAGAGCACCCCTACTGTATAGACTGTGTGGGAGGGTAGGAATGTTACTTCAGTTAATACCAACTAGTAACACAAATTGTCTAATTACATTGACTAGCCTTTGCACTAATGTCCTTCAGTGCTTATCCATTAGCTTACCACTGGGTTTAAATATTCCGCTTTTTGTTTCAGCAAAGTTGAGTTTCATTTCTCTCCCCTATTGTAGTAGACTTGAACAAAGTTTTCCTTAGTTGATTAGCTTGTTTGGTACAGTTTTTCTCTGATAGTTCCATAGATAATTTCCATTGATATTCAATACATGAAACACATCACTAGATACTGAAGAGTAAGTTTTAGGAAATTAGACAGTATAACACACACCCCCTCCAATGAACTCATTGCTGTTTCTGACCCAATATCAGAAATGGCTTTTTCAATAGGAAGGTTTGGTTAAGTGAAAACTCTTGTTTTATAAGCCTGATGAAAGGTATTTGTGAGATGACTGGTTAATGCCAGCAGTGTAGTTTGTAGTAATGACTCAGAATCATGCTGAATAAACAAGTGAATATTAGTGTAAGAGTAGAACTGGCTTAGAAAAAAAGAACTAGAATAACTATCAGCACCTAAATTTTGTCTTATTATCCTGTAAGCTCAATTACTCTTCAAACCTTCCTGAGAAAAATTACTCCTATTAAAACCTGTTAGGTTTGTGATATAGGGGCTGACATATCCATTATGAAAGATCTCAGCCCTTCTTATATGTATGTACAGCGGTAGCCATAATACTGCATGCTCAGAGATTTGATAGGGGATGACAAAATAAAAATATTAAGTGGATCTTTCTAGCTATGTTAGTTGCCTTTCATTAACCTTTCATTAATGTGAAGTATAGTGAACAGGGAGGGTGCTCGTCTATTGAACATTCAATGTTTCAGTTTCTTTATCTGCAAAATAAAGGAGGCTTAAATTGCTTTTTAAATATTTCTATGCTATAGTGTTTTATTTTATTTTATTTTCAGCATAACAGTATTTATTATTTTTTCACCACACCCAGTGCTCCATGCAATCCGTGCCCTCTATAATACCCACCACCTGGTCCCCCCCCCCCGCCACTTAAAACCCCTCAGATTGTTTTTTAGAGTATGTAGTCTCCCATGCTTCACCTCCCCTTCCAATTTCCCCCAATTCCCTTCTTCTCCTATCTAACTCCCCATGTCTTCCATGCTATTTGTTATGCTCCACAAATAAGTGAAACCATATGATAATTGACTCTCTCTGCTTGACTTATTTCACTCAGCATAATCTCTTCCAGTCCCGTCCATGTTGCTACAAAAGTTGGGTATTCATCCTTTCTGATAGAGGCATAATACTCCATAGTGAATATGGACCACATTTTCCTTATCCATTCGTCTGTTGAAGGGCAAAATAAAACAAAACTAGTATCTATTTAGTACACTGTAACTGAACATATTAGACAAGATTGGGCCATAGAAAACTGGGTTTTATACACAACTAAAGAATCGTTGAACAAAAACTAATGATGTACTGTATGTTAAGTGAACATAATAATAAAAATAAATAAATAAAACATTAGAAACATTGAAAAAAATATTTCTATGCATTTGACTTTTTGTTTTCTACTCTCCTTTCTCAATAAAGGTCAATAGTTCAATGACTCTATGAGTCTGTGAAGCCAGACTCTTTTTTCAGGTGGTTTTAATGTTCACATAATCGAAAGATCCAAAAACTTGAGTTCAGTTAGAATTACTGTGTGAGATGATCGTTCTCAGTATTTTACTGATTTTTTCCTCTTCATATGCAGGCCATATTGCTTTCCCGTGATTAAGTCAGATATGCCATTTAGATTACAATCAGGAGTATTAAAATGATGATGGATATTGAACCACTTGAGGGTAGAAGAAAAACATATCTTTGTTATAGGGTCAGCTTTGTTCTATTTAAATAGAAATTTAATACTGCTATTTTGTTTTGCTATTGCATAAACTACTTAAAATTCTATTTACTTTTAATTTGCATTCGTGAAGATTTTTGTAATTCATATATTTAATTTAAATTAAATTAATTAACATATACTGTATTATTGGTTTCTTGGTAGAGATCAGTGATTCATCAGTTTTATATAATACCCTGTGCTCATTACATCACATGCCCCCTTAATGTCTATCAAGTTTACCTCATCCCCCTACCTCCCTCCCCTCCAGCAACCACAATTTGTTTCCTATGATTAAGAGTCTCTTATGGTTTGTCTCCCTCTCTGATTTTGTCTTGTTTTGGTTTTTTCCTCTTTTCCCCTATGATCCTCTGTTTTGTTTCTTAAATTCCACATATAAGTGAGATCATATGATAGTTGTCTTTCTCTGATTGACTTATCTCCCTTAGCATAATACTCTCTAGTTCCATCTATGTCATTGCAAATGGCAAGATTTCATTTTTTTATGGCTAAGTAGTGTTCCATTTCATCCATATATATATATATATATATATATATATATATATATATATTTATTTATGAATCCCACCTCTTTTTTATCCATTCATCTATCGATAGACATCTGGGCTCTTTCTATTGTTTGGCTGTTGTAGACACTGCTGCTATAAACACTGGAGTGCAAATGTCATATGGATCACTATATCTGTATCTTTGGGGCAAATACCCAGCACTGCAATTGCTAGGTCATTGGGTAGTTCTGTTTTCAACTTTTTGGGGAACTTCTATACTGTTTTCCAGAGTGGCTGCACCAGCTTGCATTCTCACCAACAGTGTAAGAGGATTCCTCTTTCTCCACATCCTTGCCAATATCTGTCATTTCCTGACTTGTTAATTTTAGCCATTCTGACAGGTGTAAGGCAGTATCTCATTGTGGTTTTGATTTCTATTTCCCTGATGCTGAGTGATGTTGAGCATTATTTCATGTGTCTGTTGGCCATTGAGAATGACATTCCCTGTGGGCTTTTTGTATATGGTTTTTATGATACTGAGGTATATTCCACCTATCCCTACACTGTGAAGAGTTTTAATCAAAGGATACTGTATTTTCCAGATGTTTTTTCTGTATCTATTGAGAGAATTATATGGTTATTGTCCTGTCTTTTATTAATGTGCTCTATCACATTGATTGATTTGTGAATGCTGAACCACCCTGGAATCCCAGGAACAAATCCTACTTGGTCATGGTGAATAATCCTTTTAAAGTACTGTTGGATCCTATTGGCTAATATTTTGATGAGAATTTTTGCATCCATGTTCATCAGGGTTATTGGTCTGTAATTCTTCTTTTTGTATGGGTCTTTGGTTTTGGGATCAAGGTAATGCTGGCATCATAGAAAGGGTTTGGAAGTTTTCCTTACATTTCTATTTTTTGGAATAGCTTCAGAAGAATAGATATTAATTCTTCTTTAAATGTTTGAAAAAACTCCCCTGGGAATCCATCTATCCTGGACTCTTGTTTGTAGAGATTTTTGATTACTGCTTCAGTTTCTTTTTTGGTTATGGTTCTGTTCAGGTTTTCTATTTCTTTCTGTTTCAGTTTTTGTAGTTTATACATCTCCAGGAATGCATCTAGTTCTTCCAGAGTACCTAATATGTTGGCATATAGTTGTTCACAATATGTTCTTATAATTTTTTTATTTCTTCAGAGTTGGCTGTGATCTCTCTTCTTTCATTCATGATTTTATTTCTTTGGGTCCTTTTCTCTCTCTCTCTCTGTCTCTCTCTTTAACAGGTCTGGCTAGGGGTTTATCAATCTTATTAATTCTTTTAAAGAACCAGCTCCTGGTTTTGTTGATCTGTTCTATTGTTTTTTTTTCCCCCTTTGGTTTCTATTTCATTGATTTCTGCTCTCATATTTAATATCTCTCCTGTTGTGCTGAGTTTAGGCATTAATTGGTGTTCTTTCTCCAGCTTCTTTAGGTGTAAGGTTAGGTTGTGTATTTGAGACCTTATTTATTGAGAAAGATTTGTATTGCTATATACTTCCCTCTTAGGACCACCTTAGATGCATCCCAAAGATTTTGAACAGTTGTGTTTTCATTTTTATTTGTTTCTGTAAATTTTTAAAATTCTTCTTTAATTTCTTGGTTGACAAACTCATTCTTTTTTAATCATTTTTTCATTTTTAAAATTTTTTATAAACATTTAATATATTTTTATCCCCAGGGGTACAGGTCTGTGAACCGCTAGGTTTACACACTTCACAACACTTACCATAGCACATACCCTTTCCAATGTCTATAACACCAACCCTCTTCTCCCAACTCCCCTCCCCCCAGCAACACTCAGTTTGTTTTGTGAGATTAAGAGTCACTTATGGTTTGTCTCCCTCCCAATCCCATCTTGTTTCATTTATTCTTCTCCTACCCCCTTAACCACCAATGTTGCATCTGCACTTCCTCATATCAGGGAGATCATATGATAGTTGTCTTTCTCCCATTAACCTATTTTGCTAAGCATTGTACTCTCTAGTTCCATCCATGTTGTCACAAATGGTAAGATTTCACTTATTTTGATGGCTACATGGTATTCCATTGTGTGTATATACCACATCTTCTTGATCCATTCATCTGTTGATGGACATCTAGGTTCTTTCCATAGTTTGGCTATTGTAGACATTGCTTCTATAAACATTCGGGTGCACATGCCCCTTCGGATCACTACGTTTGTATCTTTAGGGTAAATACCCAGTAGTGCAATTGCTGGGTCATAGGGTAGTTCTACTTTCAACAATTTGAGGAACCTCCATGTTGTTTTCCAGAGTAGTTGCACCAACTTGCATTCCCACCAACAGTGTAGGAGGGTTCCCCTTTCTCCTCATCCTTGCCAGCATCTGTCATTTCCTGACTTATTAATTTTAGCCATTCTGAACTGGTGTGAGGTGATATCTCATTGTGGTTTTGATTTGTATTTTCCTGAATCCGAGTGACATGGAGCACTTTTTGATGTGTCTGTTGGCCATCTGGATGTCTTCTTTGCAGAAATGTCTGTTCATGTCTTCTACCCATTTCTTGATTGGATTATTTGTTCTTTGGGTGTTGAGTTTGCTAAGTTCTTTATAAATTTTGGTCACTAGCCCTTTATCTGATATGTCGTTTGCAAATATCTTCTCCCATTCTGTCAGTTGTCTTTTGGTTTTGTTAACTGTTTCCTTTGCTGTGCAAAAGCTTTTGATCTTGATGAAATCCCAATAGTTCATTTTTGCCCTTGCTTCCCTTGCCTTTGGCGATGTTCCTAGGAAGATGTTGCTGCAGCTGAGGTTGAACAGGTTGCTGCCTGTATTCTCCTCAAGGATTTTGATGGATTCCTTTCTCACATTGAGGTCCTTCATTCATGTTGAGTCTATTTTCATGTGTGGTGTAAGGAAATGGTCCAATTTCATTTTTCTGCATATGGCTGTCCAATTTTCCCAGCACCATTTATTGAAGAGGCTTTTTTCCATTGGACATTCTTTCCTGCTTTGTCAAAGATTAGTTGACCATAGAGTTGAGGGTATATTTCTGGGCTTTCTACTCTGTTCCATTGATCTATGTGTCTCTTTTTGTGCCAGTACCATGCTGTCTTGATGATGACAGCTTTATAATAGAGCTTGAAGTCCGGAATTGTGATGCCACCAACTTAGGCTTTCTTTTTCAATATTCTTTTGGCTATTCGAGGTCTTTTCTGGTTCCATATAAATTTTAGGATTATTTACGGGGCACCTGGGAGGCTCAGTGGGTTAAGCTGCTGCCTTCGGCTCAGGTCATGATCTCAGGTTCCTGGGATCGAGTCCCGCATCGGGCTCTCTGCTCAGCAGGGAGCCTGCTTCCTTCTCTCTCTCTCTGCCTGCCTCTCAGTGTACTTGTAATTTCTCTCTGTCAAATAAATAAATAAAATCTTTAAAAAAAAATTTTAGGATTATTTGTTCCATTTCTTTGAAAAAAATGGATGGTATTTTGATAGAAATTGCATTAAATGTGTAGATTGCTTTAGGTAGCATAGACATTTTCACAATATTTATTCTTCCAATCCAGGAGCATGGATCATTTTTCCTTTTCTTTGTGTCTTCCTCAATTTCTTTCATGAGTACTTTATAGTTTTCTGAGTATGGATTCTTCGCCTCTTTGGTTAGGTTTATTCCTAGGTATCTTATGGTTTGGGGTGCAATTGTAAATGGGGATTGACTCCTTAATTTCTCTTTCTTCTGTCTTGTCGCTGGTGTAGAGAAATGCAACTGATTTCTGTGCATTGATTTTATTTCTTGACACTTTACTGATTTCCTCTATAAGTTCTAGCAGTTTTGGAGTGGAGTCTTTTGGGTTTTCCATATATAGTATCACATCATCTGCGAAGAGTGATAGTTTGACTTCTTCTTTGCTGATTTGGATGCCTTTAATTTCCTTTTGTTGTCTGATTGCTGAGGCTAGGACTTCTAGTACTATGTTGAATAGCATTGGTGATAATGGACATCCCTGACATGTTCCTGACCTTAGCAAAAAATCTTTCAGTTTTTCTCCATTGAGAATGATATTTGTGGTGGGTTTTTCATAGATGGCTTTGATAATATTGAGGTATATGCCCTCTATCCCTACACTTTGAAGAGTTTTGATGAGGAAGGGATGCTGTACTTTGTCAAATGCTTTTTCAGCATCTATTGAGAGTATCATATGGTTCTTGTTCTTTCTTTTATTAGTGTGTTGTATCACATTGATTGATATGCGGATTTTGAACCAACCTTGCAGCCCAGGAATAAATCCCACTTGGTCGTGGTGAATAATCCTTTTAATGTACTGTTGAATCCTATTGGCTAGTATTTTGGTGAGAATTTTTGCATCTGTGTTCATCAAGGATATTGGTCTGTAGTTCTCCTTTTTGATGGGATCCTTGTCTGGTTTTGGGATCAAGGTGATGCTGGCCTCATAAAATGAGTTTGGAAGTTTTCCTTCCATTTCTATTTTTTGGAACAGTTTCGGGAGAATAGGAATTAGTTCTTCTTTAGATGTTTGGTAGAAATCCCTTGGGAAGCGGTCTGGCCCTGGGCTTTTGTTTTTTGGGAAATTTTTGTTGACTGTTTCAATCTCCTTACTGGTTATGGGTCTGTTCACATTTTCTATTTCTTTCTGGTTCAGTTGTGGTAGTTTATATGTCTCTAGGAATGCATCCATTTCTTCCAGATTGTCAAATTTGTTGGCATGGAGTTGCTCATAGTATGTTCTTATGATTGTCTGTATTTCTTTAGTGTTAGTTGTGATCTCTCCTCTTTCATTCATGATTTTATTTATTTGGGCCCTTTCCCTTTTCTTTTTTATTTTTTTTAAGATTTTATTTATTTATTTGACATACAGAGATCACAAGTAGCAGAGAGGTAGGCAGAGAGGGGGGGGGAAGCATGCTCCCCGCTGGGCAGAGAGCCCCATGTGGGGCTTGATCCCAGGACCCTGAGATCATGACTTGAGCCAAAGCAGAGGTTGAACCCACTGAGCCACCCAGGCATCCCTCCCTTTTCTTTTTGATAAGTCTGGTCAGGGGTTTATCAATCTTATTAATTCTTTCAAAGAACCAGCTCCTAGTTTCAATGATTTGTTCTATTATTTTTTTTGTTTCTATTTCATTGATTTCTGCTCTGATCTTTATGATTTCTCTTCTCCTGCTGGGTTTAGGGTTTCTTTCTTGTTCTTTCTCCAGCTCCTTCTGGTGTAGGGTTAGGTTGTGTACCTGAGACCTTTCTTGTTTCTTGAGAAAGGCTTTTACCGCTATATATTTTCCTCTCAGGATTGCCTTAGTTGTGTCCCACAGATTTTGAACCATTGTGTTTTCATTATAATTTGTTTTCATGAATTTTTTCAATTCTTCTTTAATTTCCTGGTTGACCCATTCATTATTTAAAATGATGCTGTTTAGTCTCCATGTGTTTGGGTTCTTTCCAAATTTCCTCTTGTGATTGAGTTTTAGCTTCATAGCACTGTGGTCTGAAAATATGCAGGGAATGATCCCAATCTTTTGATACTGCTTGAGACCTGATATAGGACTGAGGATGTGATCTATTCTGGAGAATGCTCCTTGTGCACTAGAGAAGAATGTGTATTCTGTTGCTTTGGGATGAAATGTTCTGAATATATCTGTGATGTCCATCTGGTCCAGTGTGTCATTTAAGGCCTTTATTTCCTTGTTGATCTTTTGCTTGGATGATCTGTCCATTTCAGTGACGGGAGTTTTAACGTCCCCTAGTATTATTGTATGATTGTTGATGGGTTTCTTTGATTTTGTTATTATCTGGTTTATATAATTGGCTGATCCCACGTTAGAGGCATAGATATTTAAAATTGTTAGATCTACTTGTTGGACACATCTTTTGAGTATGATATATTGTCCTTCCTCATCTCTTATTATAGTCTTTGGCTTAAAATCTAATTGATCTGATATAAGGATTGCCCCTCCTGCTTCCTTCTGATGTCCATTAGCTTGGTAAATTCTTTTCCACCTCCTCACTTTAAATCTGGTGGTGTCTTCAGGTCTAAAATGGGTTTCTTGTAGGCAACATATAGATGGGTTTTGTTTTTTTATCCATTCAGATTCCCTGGGTCTTTTGATTATGGCAGTTAGCCCATTAACATCAGGGTAACTATTGAGAGATATGAATTTAGTGCCATTGTATTGCCTGTAAGGTGACTGTTACTGTATATTGTCTACGTTCCTTTCTGATCCACTACTTTTAGGCTCTCTCTTTGCTTAGAGGACCCCTTTCAATATTTCTTGTAGGGCTGGTTTGGTGTTTGCAAATTCTTTCCGTTTTTGTTTGTTCTGGAAGCTTTTTTTTTTTTTAAGATTTTATTTATTTATTTGACAGAGAGTAATCACAAGTAGGCAGAGAGGCAGGCAGAGAGAGAGAGAGGAGGAAACAGGCTCCCTGCTGAGCAGAGAGCCTGATGCGGGACTCGATCCCAGGACCCTGAGATCATGACCTGAGCCGAAGGCAGCGGCTTAACCACTGAGCTACCCAGGCGCCCATGTTCTGGAAGCTTTTAATCTCTCCTTCTATTTTCAATGATAGCCTAGCTGGATATAGTATTCTTGGCTGCATGTTTTTCTCATTTAGTGCTCTGAATATATCATGCCAGCTCTTTCTGGCCTGCCAGGTCTCTGTGGATAAGTATGCTGCCAATCTAATATTTTTACCATTGTATGTTACAGACTTTTCCCAGGCTGCTTTCAGGATTTTCTCTATGTCACTAAGACTTGTAAATTTTACTATTAGGTGACAGGGTGTGGACCTATTCTTATTGATTTTGAGGGTTGTTCTCTGCACCTCTTGGATTTTGATGCTGGTTCCTTTTGCCATATTACGGAAATTCTCTCCAATAATTCTCTCTAGTTTACCTTCTGCTCTTCTCTCTCTTTCTTCTTCTTCTGGAGTCCCAATAATTCTAATGTTGTTTCGTCTTATGGTGTCACTTATCTCTCGAATTCTCCCCTCATGGTCCAGTAGCTGTTTGTCCCTCTTTTGCTCAGCTTCTTTATTCTCTGTCATTTGGTCTTCTATATCGCTAATTCTTTCTTCTGTCTCATTTATCCTAGCAGTGAGAGCCTCCATTTTTGATTGCACCTCATTAATAGCTTTTTTGATTTCAACCTGGTTAAATTTATTTCTTTTGTTTCTCCAGAAAGGACTTTAATATCTCCCGGGAGCTTTTTTCTAATATCTTCCATGCCTTTTTCAAGCCCAGCTAGAACCTTGAGAATTGTCATTCTGAACTCTAGATCTGACATATTACCAATGTCTGTATTGATTAGGTCCCTAGCCTTTGGTACTGCCTCTTGTTTTTTTTTTTTTTTTTTGCTTGTTTGTTTGTTTGTTTTTGGTAAATTTGTTCACCTTGTCATTTTGTCCAGATAAGAGTATATGAAGGAGAAATTAAAATACTAAACGGGTGGCAAAGACCCCACGAAAATATGCTTTAACCAAATCAGAAGAGATCCCAAATTGTGAGGAGATAGAAAGGGGATAAAAAGAGGTTCAGAAAGAAAAAAAAAAGGAAATAATTAATAAAAGAAAATGAATAAAGAAAAAATATTTATAATAGATAAACTAGTTAAAAAACATTAAAAAAAGAAAAGGGTAAAAGTTAAAAAAATTAGCAGAAGAAGCGAGAAAAAAAATCGAAAAAGAAAAAAAAAATAACTGCAAGACTAAAGAATCATGGGGAGAAAGCCATGAGTTCCGTGCTTTGCTTTCTCCTCCTCTGGAATTCCGCTGGTCTCCTTGGTATTGAACCTGCACTCATTGGTAGATGAAATTGGTCCTGGCTGGATTTCTTGTTGATCTTCTGGGGGATGGGCCTGTTGTAGTGATTCTCAAGTGTCTTTGCCCTAGGTGGAATTGCACTGCCCTTACCAGGGGCCAGGCTGAGTAATTGCTTGGATTTGCTTTCGGGGTCTTTTGTTCCCTGAGCGATTTCCATAGAGTTCTGGAGGTTGGGAATGAAAATGACAGCCTCCCCATCTCTGGCCCAGAGGAGCCGAGAGCTCGGGCCCCACTCCTCAGTGTGCCCTCAGAGAACCGTGCCCATTTACTCCCGTTCCCCCTGGCCTCCAGCCGCGCTCCAAGCTCACAGAGCCTTCGACCAGTTCAAGGTAATGCTGAGCTGAGAGCTCACTCCTCGGCTCTGTCTCTGTGGCTGGCTTCCCTGTTCTAATACCTGCAAGCTCTGTGACACTCAGACCCCCCTGATCCTTCTGTGACCCTGTGGGACCTGAGGCCACGCTGACCCTGTATGGGCTTCACCCCGGTTTAGCCTCTGGAGCGATGTCCTGATTTTGTGCTCCGTTGCTCCACCGCTTGCTGGGAGCCAGCCCTTCCCCCTGCGGTCTATCTACCCATCACTTTGGATTCACTTCTCCGCTAGTCCTACCTTTCAGAAAGTGGTTGTTTTTCTGTTTCTAGAATTGCTGTTCTTCTCTTTGATCTGCTGATGGATTTGTAGGTGTTTGCAATCTTTAGATAAGCTATATAGCTGATCTCCTGCTACCTGAAGTAGTCTCAGCCTGCTATTTCTCTGCCATCTTGGCTCCAACAAACTCATTCTTGTATAGGGTCTCTTTAGCCTCCCATGTATTTGGTTTTTTTCTAAATTTTCTCCTGTGACTGAATTCCAGTTTCAAAGCATTATGGTCTGAAAATATGCAGGTAATGATCCCAATCTTTTGGTACCAGTTGATACCTGATTTGTGACCTAATATGTGACCCATTCTGGAGAATGTTCCATGTGCAGTCAAGAAGAATGTGTATTCTGTTGCTTTGGGATGGAATGTTCTGAATGTATCTGTGAAGTCCATCTGGTCCAGTGTGTCATTCAAAGCCCTTGTTTCCTTGTTGATCTGCTCAGATGATCTTTTGATTGCAGCGAGTGGGGTGTTAAAGTTCCCTATTAGTATTGTATTATTATTGATGTGTTTAATTTTGTTATTATTTGACTTATATTGTTGGTTTCTTGTTGTTAGGTCTTCTTGTTGGATAAACCCTTTGATTATGATATAGTGTCCTTCCTCCTCTCCTATTACAGTCTTTGGCTTAAAATCTAACTTGTCTGGGGGCCTGGGTGGCTCAGTGAGCTAAACCTCTGCCTTTGGCTTGGGTCATGATCCCAGAGTTCTGGGATTGAGCCCCACATCGGCCTCCCTGCTTAGCAGGGAGCCTGCTTCCTCCTCTCTCTCTCTGCCTGCCTCTCTGCCTACTTGTGATCTCTGTCAAATAAATCAATAAAATCTTTTACAAAAAAATCTAACTTGTCTGACATAAGGATTGTTACCCCAGCTTTCTTTTAATGTCCATTAGCATGATAAATTGTTCTCCACTGCCTCACTTTCAATCTAGAGGAGTCTTTGGGTCTAAAATGAGTGTCTTGTAGACAGCATATGAATAGTTCTTTCCTTTTAATCCAATCTGATATGCTGTGACTTTTGATTGGGGCATTTACTTCTTTTACATTCAGGATAGCTATTGAAAGATCTGAATTTAGTGCCATTGTATTACCTGTAACGTCACTGTTTCTGTATATTGTCTATGTTCCTTTCTGGTCTATGTTCCTTTTGGGCTTTCTCTTTGCTTAAATAATCTCTTTTAATATTTATTGTAGGGCTGGTTTGGTGATCACAAATTCTTTTAGTTTCTCTTTGTCCTGGAAGCTTTTTATCACTCTTTATATTTTGAATGACATTCTAGCTGGATAAAATATTCTTGGATGCATATTTTTCTTATTTAACACCCAGAATATATCATGCTAGTCCTTTCTGGCCTGCCAGGTATCTGTGGGCAGGTCTGTTGTCATTCTAATATTTCTACCCCTAAGTTACAGTCCTCTTATCCCAAGCTACTTTCAGGACTTCCTCTTTGTCTCTGAAATTTACAAGTTTCATTATTATGTGTTGGGTATTGACCTATTTTTATTGATTTCGAGGAATAATCTCTATGCGTCTTCCATGTGGATGTCTGTTTCCTTACCCAGATTGGGGAAGTTCTCTGCTATGATTTACTCCAAAATACTTCCTGTCCCCCTCTCTCTTTCCTCTTCTTCTGGAATCCCACTTATTCTAATATTGTTTTGCTTTATGGTTTCACTTATTTCCTGAATTCTTCCCTTGTGATCCAGTAGTTGTTTATCTCTCTTTTTCTAAGCAGCTTTATTCTCCATTATTCTAGTTTCCGTAGCATTAATTCTCTCTTCTGCCTCATTTATCCTAGAAGTTAGAGCCTCCTGCATCTCTTTAATAACCTTTTTATTTTTTGATTTGATTAGATTTTAGTTATTTTATTTATCCAGAAAAGTATTCTCTAGTGTCTTCTATGCTTTTTTTGAGTCCAGCTAGTATCTTTATAATCATTCTGAATTCTATTTCTGACATCTTATGTCCATGCTGATTAGGTCCCTGGCAGTAAGTACTGCTTCTTGTTCTGTTTTTTGAGGTGAGTTTTTCTGTCTTGTCATTTGTGAAGAAAGTGGTCAGTTTTCTATTTGTAAATTTGCATCTATTCTTTTCTTAGCTCTCCAGCTGATTTTGCAGGTGTCCAGAATGATGATAGCTATTTAGTGAGTTCCTAGGATCAGATGAAACTAAGGTATCCTACTCCTCTGCCATCTTGGTTTCCTCTCTATGTAATTCATATTAATGTTCATGGCTACCAGTGTTTACTGGGTATTATTATAAATAAAATTAATTTCAGAGCACTTTTTTCTTTCTGTCATCTGTTCTTCTATTAAAGCTATAAATATTGACTGAGTGCCTACTATGTGGTTCTACTAAGTGCTGAGGATACAAAAATTAAAAAGTTATAGCAAATAACTTCAGTGTAGAGATGTCAGTGCTAATGGAGTTAGGTACCACGTATTAAAGGGTGATAAGGATGGTGTGGTGACTGCATTGAGGGAGGCAGGGTTTTGTCAGGAAAAGTTTCAGAGAGGATGTGATATTTCACCCGAGTCTTGGACAAAGAGCCGGGATTTGCTACATGAGAAAAAAATGGGAAAAGAGGAAAACAGAGGATAAAAAGCTTGTGAGGAAAGAATTTGGGAGAAATGATTTTCTATTCAAAGATATGAAGGCTTTATGTGCCAGTTTCTTTATCTGCATTTCTAGAAGGAGGTCACTAACCGTGGTCTTACAATGAAATCCACTGTGGTGCTGATGAAATGATAACTGGGCCATTACTATGATTCATGAACATTTTCCCATGGAAAATCCTCATAAAATCTGTTGTTTCTCACAGATTCATGAGCCTATAAAGCAAAAGGCCTATAAAGAGAAACATTTGTGCTCATGAATGTAAAATCTTGTACCCTCTGCTGTGATTATAGCAGGTTGACTTGAACGTCTATACAATAAGGGAGTATAAATGCTACTGAGGTAAACCTCCCTTTTTTCAGTGAAGGAATGTTGCCTATTTTGTCCTTTTGTATTTGTGCCAGGTGATACTGAAGACATAGTTAATCAGTTTGGGAGCTTTTTTTTTTCCTTCTGTTTAATTTGTAGGATAAGAGAAAAAATATCAATGTGACCAGCAAAACTCAAAAGGAAAAAAACAACCTTTAAGTGTTGGTTTATTTTTTTTCTGATACATTTTTGGGTTCCTTTAGATATGTTTCTTCTTCAAGGACTACTGTTTTATAGTTTTTTTATACAATATTATCAATTCTATGTCTCTTAAAAAAATCAAAATCATGTGACTTAAGGCAGATAAAATGTAATTGTTTACTCAATATGAAAAGTTTTGTAGGAATGTCTATAACATGTTCTCTAGTGACAAGGGAAACTTCAGTGAAATAATATTGTTTGAATGACTGTACCATCTCTAGTAAGTTGGATGTATTTTAGGCCTCAAATTAATCTTTTTTGAGACTAGTAATAATTAGAGATACTTTAATGTTATAATTATTTTGGGACATAGGGAAAAGAGATTCTATTTTTTTTAAAGGTTTTTCCTTTAATTGAAATCTCTGTGAGGAATTTTAGGAAGCTCAGGAGTATCTTTCAGGAGATTTAAATATCTCTCCCAATTTTTTCACTTTAGACTTCTTTCCAGTAGAAAAGCTTATATTTCTAGCACACTATAAAGCTTAGAAGGAGGGCTCCTGGGTGGCTCAGTGGGTTAAGCCTCTGCCTTCAGCTCAGCTCATGATCTCGGGGTTCTGGGATCAAGTCCCACATCAGGCTCTCTGCTCTGCAGGGAGCCTGCTTCCTCCTCTCTCTTTCTCTCCCTGCCTCTCTGCCTACTTGTGATCTCTGTCTGTCAAATAAATAAATAAAATCTTTAAAAAAGTAAAGCTTAGAAGGATATTCGATATAATAAGAACCTCTGTTTACAAAGATGTTTAGAGCACCCAGGCTCTTAAGGGACTAAAGATCTTATCTCCCCTCTTCTTATTGGAAAAGAATAAATCAAGTGATACATTTGTCATGTAGATCCCAGAATTTTGTGCTCAAGTAATATGTAAAACTTAATGAACTGGCTTACACACTTTCTAGGTTGGGGTTGTTATGCGCAGGAGTATCAGTTTCTTTAGTGGATTAAACACAGGACATTTAAAAATTTAATTTGGTTGACTTTTGTTCCCCCAAATTTTCTGAATTTAATGTCCAATTTATGCTTTGTAAGTAGAAATGACACATGGTCTTGTTGGCTTTATTTATTCTAACAGAGAAAAGAACTATTATACATATGACATTTGGCATTATATTGTAATCTGGGCTTCTGTTAGAGGAGAGAAAGTAGATCGCTACTGAAAAAAAAAACACTATATACTATATCTGAATGGTTCTATTTCATATTTGTAGAGTAATAATCTTGATAATTCTTATAAACTTATTTTTATAATAAGCCAGATTTTCCCATGAAATTAAAATGGATTTCTTTTCCAGGTAAGGACTAACCAGTTGCTCCTATGAAGAGATATTACATTCATGTGAAGGTGAAATTCAGCCAACTTTAAGTTAGGAACATAGTCCACAATATTGTCCTCAGTTCTGACCAATCACAAGTTTGGAGATTCCCAAGACCTCCCTCAGTTTTAAGGATTTGCTAGGATTCTCAGAATCCCCTGAAAGTTGTTAAACTCAGCAGTTTTGACTTATTATAGTGAGAGGATACAGATTAAAATCAGCAAAGGTAGGAAGGACATGGTACAGAGCCAGGAGGGCTCCAAATTTAGAGCTTTCAGTTGTCCTCTCCCCTTGGTGTTATGAACAGCATTATTTTCCCAACAATGATGTGTGATAATATATACAGTATTTCCATCCAAGGATGCTCATTTGAGTGTCCAAAGTTTTATTGGGGCTCCATGATTGACTGACCACATGTCTGATCCTCAGTTTCCATCCCTCTTAGAGGTAGTATGGTTACTATATGGCCCAAAGAACTCATCATAATTCATGTTGTTAGACTACTAGGTGACCAAGATCACAAGTAAACAAATACCTTCTTCGTAGAGATTTTCTCCTAGTTGAAGAGGGCAAAAGCAGCTTCAGTTTCATGAAAGATGAAACCAGAATAATCAATCCTTCCTATTTCACTGCATTGTAATGAAATTGGAATAAAAGGTTTGTAGAAGCTTTTGATCTTGATGAAGTTCCAAAAGTTCATCTTCGCTTTTGTTTTCTTTGCCTTTGGAGACATATCTTGAAAGAAGTTGCTGTGGCTGATATCGAAGAGGTTTCTGTCTATGTTCTCTTCTAGGATTCTGATGGATTCCTGTCTCACATTGAAGTCTTTGATCCATTTTGAGTTTATCTTTGTGTACGGTAGAAGAGAATGGTCCAGTTTCATTCTTCTACATATATCTTTCGAGTTTTCCCAGCACCATTTATTGAAAAGACTGTCTTTTTTCCACTGTATATTTTTTCCTGTTTTGTCAAAGATTATTTGCCCATAGAGTTGAGGGTCCATATCTGGGCTCTCTGCTCTGTTCCACTGGTCTATATGTCTGTTTTTATGCCAGTACCATGCTGTCTTGGTGGTCACAGCTTTTTACTAAAGCTTGAAATGAGGTAACATGATGCCTCCAGTTTTATTTTTGTTTTTCAACATTTCCTTAGCGATTTGGGGTCTCTTCTGATTCCATATAAATATTAGGATTATTTGTTCCAGCTCTTTGAAAAATGCTGGTGGAATTTTGATTGGAATAGCATTAAAAGTATAGATTGCTCTAGGCAGTATAGACATTTTAACAATGTTTATTCTTCCAATCCAAGAGCATGGAATGGTCTTCCATCTTTTTGTGTCTTCTTCAATTTCTTTCATGAGTGTTCTGTAGTTCCTCGGATACAGATCCTTTACCTCTTTGGTTAGGTTTATTCCCAGGTAACTTATGGTTCTTAGTGCGATAGTAAATGGAATTGATTCTCAAATTTTGCTTTCTGTATTTTCATTGTTAGTGTATAAGAAAGCCACTGATTTCTGTACATTGACTTTGTATCCTGCCACATTGCTGAATTGCTGTATGAGTTCTAGTAGTTTAAGGGTGGAGTCTTTTGGGTTTTCCACATAAAGAATCATGTCATCTGGGAAGAGAGAGAGTTTGACTTCTTCACTGCCAATTTGGATACCTTTTATTTCTCTTTGTTGTATGATTGCTGTTGCTAGGACTTCTAATACTATGTTGAGCAAGAGTGGTGAGAGTGGGAATCCTTGTCATATTCCTGATCTCAACAGGAAGGCTACGAGCTTTTTCCCATTGAGGATGATATTTGCTCTGGGTCTTTCATAGATAGATTTTCAAAGAGGCAAACCACGGAATGGGAGAAGATATTTGCAAATGAAAGTACAGACAAAAGGTTGATATCCAGGATCTATAAAGAACTCCTCAAACTCAACACACATAAAACAGACAATTATATAAAAAATGGGCAGAAGATATGAACAGACACTTTTTCAATGAAGACATACAAATGACTATCAGATACATGAAAAAATGTTCATCATCACTAGCCATCAGGGAGATTCAAATTAAAACCACATTGAGATATCACCTTACACCACTTAGAATGGCCCAAATCAGGAAGACAGGAAACAACATGTGTTGGAGAGGATGTGGAGAAAGGGGAACCTTCTTACACTGTTGGTGGGAATGCAAGTTGGTGCAGTCACTTTGGAAAACAGTGTGGAGATTCCTCAAGAAATTAAAAATAGAACTTCCCTTTGACCCTGCAATTGCACTACTGTGTATTTACCCCAAAGATACAAATGTAGTGGAAAGAAGGACCATCTGTACCCCAATGTTTATAGCAGCAATGGCCGGTCGCCAATCTGTGGAAAGAACCAAGATGCCCTTCAACGGACGAATGGGTAAGGAAGATGTGGTCCATATACACTATGGAGTATTATGCCTCCATCAGAAGGGTTGAATACCCAACTTTTGTAGCAACATGGACGGGACTGGAAGAGATTATGCTGAGTGAAATAAGTCAAGCAGAGAGAGTCAATTATCATATGGTTTCACTTATTTGTGGAGCATAACAAATAGCATGGAGGACAAGGGGAGATGGAGAGGAGAAGAAAGTTGAGGGAAATTGGAAGGGGAGGTGAACCATGAGAGACTATGGACTCTGAAAAAACAATCTGAGGGTTTTGAATGGGCGAGGGTTGGGAGGTTGGGGGAGACAGGCTGTGGGTTTTAGAGAGGGCATGGATTGCATGGAGCAGTGGGTGTGGTGCAAAAATAATGAATACTGTTACGCTGAAAAGAAATTAAAAAAAAAAAGAGGTTATAACAGACCTCCACTTTAGCCAGTGGTCGGGGGATGGTTTGTAGAAGTACTTCACAATGTTGCATATGAATATAGTTTGTATATTTGATATCTGCAAGAGACCTGACAGGTTATGAGTGATCAAACCATTTGGGTTAGTAATTTTTAACTTGAAATTGTAAAGAATCTGGTTGACCTGACCATTTTAAATAGACTTTAGTGCTAAACTATAAGGAATACATATTTATTTTATTTCATATATATGATTCCTAGAAATATTCTGCAGGGAATTTTATAGACAAAGCTCTTTTTATTCTACAAAAGGAAAGTATGAGCTTTAAAGAGGAATAGATCAAGAAACATGAGATCACTATAGGACAAATTATGCATAAAATCCGTTGGTCCACACATCTTGTGTGGATCATGTTGTTATAATAATAATGGAAGTTTTAACCTGTTATGGATATATTCTGATGCAATCAATAATTTAGGAAATTATGTCAAATAGAATTAGAACTAGCAGGAAGCTGCCTTTGGACAAGACCCTGCTATTCTTGTGTAAATAGGCAATATTTTAATTTGTTGAGCAAAATGCAGCTGTGGACAAATATTACTTGTACTTTTTGAGACTGTAATCATTTGAGAAGCTAAATAATGAACAGTTGCATTCTAACTACATGCAGAACATTTCATTTAAGGAACACTTGCAGGAAGAAAATATATACATGCACACTCATTGACTTTTGTTAGCAGTTATAAACTTGATATATTGTTTCAGTTCGTTCCTTTTGTTGGAAAAAGAAAAAGGGGAATTATCCATCTGGCTTCTGTCCTGAAGTTGAGCCCAAGAGGGAGGTGATGTAGGGTGAAGACTTAGAATCCTTGCACCAAATCAATGTCTTGTTGACATTATGAAGCCGTGTATACTTATAAAATGCCAAGATTCTCTGCAAAGTCCCTGTGACCCACCTCTAATTCTTTCACACACAAGGTCTTCCAGATGTTCTTAAGGAGAATGTGTCTCTTTATAATAAAATTATATTAGCCATAATTTTCCATATATTCCTATGGCACCCATTTACAAGAATTTGTAGTTTATTCCCAAACATCTGCAGATAGTATCTCTATAATTACTTTTGAAATTGCTAGCCACCTGTCAGCACAGAGATTACTGCTATGAAGAATGTCAAATGGGAATTAAAGTTTTTTATTAGGTCACCAGCATTCTGTCATAGACGTATTGTGTGGGGAGATAGGACCATTTCAGCACACAATTTTATTAGGTACAATAAATTTGGAGGCTGCATACAATACTGTTACTGAATATGCATATTTACTGTGTGCACATGTATTCACACTAACTGAAAACTGCTCAGGATGGCAGTAGTATCTTGGGGTTTGGGTTTCAGGTGAAAAGAGATGTTTGGCAGCTTGTTTTCTTGCCAAAATGTATTTGTTTAAAAAGCAACTGGAGTTACTTAGAAAGTGTTATGCTGCTTTGCTTCATGGAAATACTTAAATTTTCATTTTGCAAATAAATAGCTGTTTTGGAGAGGATAACTTTTAGGATATAGAAAGGAAAGAACAGAAGAACTGGGAAATTGAACTTTTTGATGTATACGGAGAAACACCTATGGAATATCTCATAGTGCCCATGTGGAAAGTCAGAGCAAGAGATATTGGTTTGCCTTTGAGTTGCTTTATTCTTCTAGGACTAATAACCAGCTAATATTTGAAAGTTTGCAAAGTGACAAGCCCTGTGTTGAGCATTTAATATATGTTGTTTCATTTAATCTGCGTAATGACCCTTCGAATTAGGAATTATTTTAGAGACTGCCCACAGTCACATAGCTAGTCAATGGTGAAACTGAGGTTTCTATTTACGTTGGGTATTCAAAGTCATCAGTGATCTCCATGTTGCTAAACTGAATGCACTTTTCTCAGTCCTCATTCTTTTTTGACCCAACAGTAGAATTTGGATAATAACATATGTACACTACTTGAAATATTATCTTTGCCTCTTGTCTTCAAAGAGCATATACTTTCCTCCTTTCAGTTACAGTTAGTGCTTTCTTATCTTCCTAGGGCTCAATCTTGATCTTGTATTTCCTATTTCACGCATTGACTGGGTCATTTCATCTACTTTCAAAACCTGCAATACCATCTCTAGATAAATACCTCCTCATGTGTTTCTCCAGCTTGGTCTTTACCAGACTCAGGGCCCCTCCAGATGCAGCATGCTTGCTTGCTTGCTTCCTTCCTTTCTCTCTCTCTCTCTCTCTTTCTCTTTGTGGCTAGCCAGAGAGAGGTAAGACTTCAGGTTCCTGTTCACGCTCAGAGGCCCTTTAGGTCTCTAGCATATTACATAACAAATTCTAGCTTAGTATAGTCTTCACTTGAATTTAGGGATCAATGCTCAGCTTATGATAAAGTTGTTGTTCTTATTGTTTTCTTCTTTGTCCTTTGCCAATATTCCTTGTGTTATGTTTCCTTGGGAACATTTTGGTAAGGGACATCTGTGGTCTGGAGCAGGATTCAGGTATTTCTGGAATTTTCAGCTAAAAACATCTTATTAAATCTACTAAAATTTATTTTAACGTTTAACTGTTTGACTTGCTCATTAATACACATTTTGAGGACAATTATAGGTTTATTAAACATAGAGAATGTATAGTAAAGTGTTCTTGGATGATAGCTTTTCCGTGCAATTTGATTCACTCCTTTATGATTTGACATATTAAGATATGATATGTGCCCTTTTTAAGACTGGGTCGGCTTTTCATTAGGGCTTACTTGTACAGAAATTGGATTTGTTTTCTGGATATATCAAGGATTATTTTTAAGGAGGTAATAAAATTCAAATTGTCTTCAAGATTTTTTTTTTTGGAGATTTTATTTATTTATTTGAGGGGGTACAAGTGGGGTGAGGTGCAGAGGGAGAAGCAGAGTCCTGCTGAGCAGAGAGCCTGATGCAGGGCTTGATTCTGGAACTCCAGGATCATGATCTGAGCCAAAGACAACTCTTAACTAACTGAGCCACCCAGGCACCCCATCTTCAAGCTTTTAGGAGGGAGAGGAAGTGACCTGTTAATAGGTCTCATCATTTAAACATGAAGATCCTTCTGGGAAATTACAAGTCCCATGGCAACTATATAGAATGCTTAAAGAGAGTGGCCAGATGATGCCCAAAAGTGGGGCAGAATAATATGGAGTGTCCTAGACTTTGAGGGGGCCTGTAAGTGGCATCCTTGGCTTTCCAGCTTGAGTTATAAATCAGTTGGGTGACACAATGGGATCTGCAGAACTGAATATCTACATTTTAGTGATAAAACTCACAAAGGAGAAAATGACATGGAAGTGTGGCAGTAGTGGCCTTCCTATTACTAGAGCATAGAATTGGGCAGACCCTGCTTAGCTAGTCTCAGTCAGTACTCAACAGCTGCAGGCCACTACAAATGGGGCCATGCTTAGATGAAACCTACTACAAGGAGAAAGAAAAATTTCTGCCTTCTGAGTCTCATTGAAAAGGAAGAGGAAGGAACTGAACCTTCTCAAACATTTGAATCAGAAAATGAGGACTAAAGACTAGAGGAATAAGGCAGATTTAGCAAGTTTTAAGAGAAATCTTTCATCTGTAACATGGTCAAAGCTGGGGTATTGACTTTCTCTGCCAAGTAAGACTGACTTCGCTTTGTTAAATGTTAGTAGGCTTAGGGGCTATTACAGAAAAATTTCTCTATATATCATTTGACCTAAAAGAATTTCTGGGAATGCCTTTTTACCTACTAATTAAGAAAAAAACCTAATTTTTCATTTGATTTTTTGTTGTTGTTGTTCACAAAATCTTTTCTTTCAGTAAGTGTCATTTAAAAAAGATGGTATTACAGGTTGGAAAAGTTTTATATAGTTCAGAGGAACTGTCTTTCTCCTAAAATTAAAACATTGTTAAGATTTTAGATTATTATATAGGCTAGATCAACCTTCTCTTTGGTGTGAGGATTCCTTTCATAAAGCCTGTGGTAGTTGATTATTCAGCTTCTGCTTAAATAATTCTTTTTCACAGCTCAATTTTTTTATATTGAATCACAACTTACATTTCAATTTTGTCAAATTCATTAATCAGTACTTAGGTCTACCTTTTGACACTCTGATCTACTTCTTTTGACTATTTTTAAATATTTGAAGGCAGCCATTGCATCGTGATAGCACACCCTGAGATCTTCTCTTCATTGGGTGTAAAATCCCTTTACTTCTTCTGTTATTCATGCACATGGCTTCCAGTTCTGTCAGGTTCTAGGATGTACTAGATAAGTTATTATCTATAAAAAATTCTTTAGCTAAATTATTTAGTTAAAGCCCTTGGTATTGAAGAATTAGCCTTTACTTCTGGGCTAAAATGCAATTTGGCTGGAATCACTTGTTTTCTCCCATATTTAAAAATCAAAATAATTTTGTAGATGCAAAGATGTAACAAAAGCGATCACTTTTGTTCTGGACTATAGAAGTTTTGACAAGCTAAAAAGTGAATGAGGCCTGAAACAAAATAGGAAGTTTAGCTATAAAAAGGGTAATTTTGTGCTTCTTCCACAACTTAACTATTTTTCAAAGATATAAATTTCTTTCAATTAGCAAGCCAGTAGCACATGCTCTATACTATGAAAACTTTTATAAGATGAACAGGGTCAATTTACTTCTTCCCTGTTCATCCTTACAAATTTTTCTTTCTCTGTCTATATCCATTCTATGATTTTCTACTTAATGAAAGATGACCAGTGGTAAAGATGACAGGCAGGAGGGATGCAGTGATCTGGAAGATATAATCCATGATAGAGAAGGGAGCCTTTTTTGCTCTGTATTTTTAGAGTTGCAGAAAAACTAAGTATTTAGCAAAAGTATCAGCCTCCATCCATGAAACTGTAGAGGTCACTCTGGCAAACTATCCTTCTAGGAAACACAAATAGTCATGTCTGCTTGAAGTCCTGCCTACTGAAAGTTATTACTTTAACTTAAGAAAATTGTGCAAGTCACACAGGTAGTCTGTGATAGTTTAAGTTAACTTGAACTCAGTAGTCTGCCATGCCCCTAACAATTCTGAATACTGTCAGTCAATCTCTATTAAAATCCAGTAATATGCCCAAGGCTGTTCTTTTTTTCCCCCCAAAGAATTGTTATCTTCAACGGATGATAAAGCTTTGCTTAAAATCCAGTAGCTCTGTACTATAATGTACCTATAGGGGCCTGATAAAAACTCCATACAACAATCCCGTCTTCTGGAGACTCTAAGGACCAGTGGACCATATGATGCAAGTGAGAGCAGCCTCTGTGTCATCCTAGAAAAGTTGCCGTGCCTTATCTTGTTCTGGGTCCCCTTTAAAACTTGGCTTATTGGAAAAAGGATCAGAGCAACATGCCCAAATGAAATATATGTTCTCTGCATAATCTAAAGATGCCCATTAAGCACTAAGATTCTTTCTATGTGAAAGCAAGAGTGTCAAATACAAAAATTAGATCCCTACTCAGGAGGGATATAAGCTAAGAACTGATCTTTATAGTTTCAAATGGTAGAAAAAAATACAAAGAATGATATTTTTGACATGAAATTATATAAAATTGAAACTTGTTTCCATAAATAAAATTTTTTCAGAATATAATTATATCTGTTTGTTTCTTCCATATGAAAACAGACTTGAGTCGTTATGACAGGGATGATATAGTCACACAATGTTTATTATTTGGCCTTTTACAGAAAAAGTTAACTACCTCCTGCAATAGACAGTTACAGTCTAATAAATCTGGAGAAACAAAATGAAATGGGAAAAATGCTGGACAAATATGAAACATTGAAACTTAAATAAAAAGTATGAAACTTCAAATATAAGACCAACAAATATATAATAAATTGAGAAATATTGTTAAGTAGTGTTTTTTTTTAAGTCTCTGGATTGATATTGTTTTATAGGTGACTTCATTTAACATTTGGTGAATCAGGTAATCTTTCTACCATAAAACATAGAAAGGTAACATACAAAATATGAACATAAATATGAATTAATGCTGGTAAATAGAAAATATTAAAATTGTCCCAGTTTATTTTATAAAGTGAGTAAAGTACTTACTATATCCAAAATGAAAAGTTGCAAACAACTTAATGTTTAAAAATAGAGGATTGGGCAGGTAAATTCTGTTGCATTAATTAGCTAGGAAATTATTACCTAGTCAGTAAAATATAGATATTAATATAACCATATGTATATAAATTGCTAATGATACAATGTTAAGTGAAAAACAGCAGGGTATTTGCTTCTCTGTATAAAACACATGGGAGACTAAAGGATTATGAATAAAGATACCAATGCTGACACTGACCTTGTTAGTGTAAGGAGATTATATAAGGTTTTGAAAAAAATCTGTTTGATAAATCTTCCATAATGTTATTGTATTCACTTTGTAATAAAAGGAAATTTTAAATTAAAAAATCTATCACTCATGTAATTTTTATATGAATTTCTGATAATTAATTCACCTTTATTTTTGGGCCTATATACACTATTTTGTTTGTTCTACCTAAGTTGCATCATGCTAATTTTGGCTTATCCTTACAGCATATTAAATATCCTTTCCAATGGTGAGTGAGTTGATAATATTAACTTTTACACTTATAATGTTTATAGAGGTGATCAATACATTTTCTATTTTTAATTTAAATTTCTTATAAAAAATTACTACTAAAATGAAACCACTGTTTGAAAGTTATTGATATACCTTCTAATATGAAATACAGTAGATTAATCTCAGTTCTCATTTTCCTGTATTTTGAGGTATTGACTTCTGTCTCCTAAAATTTTCTTTCCATTTGAGCATAGCTTGTCAGCCTGTCCTAGTTTCTACCATTATTTCTGCCACTTAGATGGAAGCACTCACTAACATTGTACATCTTTTAACCACTCTTCTTTTTTTGTTATTTATTTCTTGAGTGTCTTACCTGCTTCTAATTTTCTAAACATCACCTATGTGAAGATGATTCCCAAATATCTATTTGAGGTCTCTCCCTCTGAGCTCTGGATCTATTTGTAAATGTTTGCTTAACATCTCTACCTGGTAGTTCTGTTGGAGCTTAAACTCAACATTCCCCAAAATGTCTTTATTTGTTCATAGCACTATTCTTGTGACCAACTTTTGAGTCATATTTGATCTTTCTCCATTTTCTCTTATCTAGTTAGTTGCTATTTGGTGTACTCTAACTAAGCTATATTTCTTGGTCTTTCTACCCAGACTGACAGACAGTATTCTTAATTGTTAGGGGCATGGCAGACTATTACATTCAAGTTAGGGCTTGAACTACCACAGACTAGCTCTGTGACTTGAGCAATTTTCTTAAGTTCTCTGTGCCTGCCTCAGTTTTCTCATTTGTAAATTGGGGATAATAGTATTTTTAGCATGTATCTCATAGGATTATTTTGAAAGTTTAAAGATAATGTGTGATATGTGCCTAGCAGAGAGCTTAGCATAGTAGTACTCAATAAATATTATTATTATTTCCATTCCAAGTGCTATACCACTTCACTTCAGGCTCTTTTTATTTCTAAGATTAACTGCTATTGTACTATGCCACATGATAAATAATCTGGCTTCTGAAATAAAATATATATATATATATATTTTTTTTTTTACACTTTACACTATACTATATATATGTGTATATATATATATATATATATAGTTTTATTTGAGATAAAATTTTAGAGTTTATGCGGAATCCCTGAATTCTGCTAAGATTTATGCCTCATGTGACTTCTGGTTGAGTAAGTGGAAAACTGCACAGTGGAAACATTCCATTCCTGTCCTATAGTGGGGCATTTAGTGTGAGACCAGCAGGTTAAGAAGAAGCCTCAAAAAATCCCAAGACAGATGTACAGTTTAAAATGTAAAAATAAAACAAAACATGAGTGCTCACGCAATGTCAACTCAGGCAAAATTAGTCTGGGGAGAATTTAGAGATCAGAAAATCTCATAACAGGAAAACGGGAAGCTGTGGTGTAGCCTCTGGACATCTCTGCAAGGATTATTTGGTTAAGCAACAACATCAAGTTAATTCCTCTCTGTAGAGTCATATGTACTCTGGATCATGATGTACAGCAAGAGACACAGAGTTCCCTTTTTTGTTTTTCTTTCATCTGAGACAACCACTTTTTACCTCAGTTAAGCCATTTCCCCAGAATGGAAACATCATCTATATAATCACTTTACATGCTTCTTCTACTCATTTGTAAATTGTTTATTTCTCTAAAAGATATTTATGATATTTCCCCATTCTCATTGTGTATTTAATACTACTAATTTTAAATGGTTCTATTTTGAATTTCTAACCAAATACACATTTTAAAAGGGTGACTGAAGCATAGAAAGAGTTCGCACAGTTTTTAGTTTCTTTGCATCATGGTTCCCTTTAAAATGATACCTGGGAAATACTGAGTTTTATTGTAATCTAATTCCTTTGTCCTGTGACATATTCCTGTTTATTTTTCTCAGAGTTATGAAAGATTTATCCATATGTCAAATAATTGTGAAGTATTTTATGGACTCTTCAGAAAGAAAGATTTAATATTATATAAAGGACTTAACTTTGTAAATGTATAATAGTTCTGTGACAATAGAATTAAGTTTCTTGTGGAAGTAGTGACAGGTCTGATTTCACAAACAGACCAGAACACACCTAGTTAAAATGCACCACATTCAGGCCAGGGACCAAAAACTGCCCAGAACAGGCAGAGAGAGAACGGACAACTGACTTGAAGGATAAAGTGGCCAGGACACATGCAGTGGCCAGCACATACAGTACACATTGGAGACACTCCCAGAAGTGCCAGGTTCTGGGGAACAAGGGACACCACATGGCAGGGCACTATAAGACCTCTTTGACTCCCTCCCTGGTCCCATCTTGTTTTGGCAATTGAACTTTTATTTGAGTGTTTTTATGCTATCAGAAAACCAAATAAAATCAGATTACAAAAATTAATTATTGTTTTACTTATTTTGCTCAAAGCTATAATTTTCACCTTATCCCTTAACACAGTATCTTTGTATACAGTTAAATTGGAAACAGTGGATTGAATTATGTTTTTAAATATAGCACATGATTTTTGAAAGGATCAGTTTATAGATTAGGCGGTATTCCTAAATCTCAGCCTTTAAAGCAAGATTTGATTAAAAACCTGTGGATAGAGACCAATTATTGCCCACTAACATTGATTGAGTGATGGTCTGACAGGGATCCTGGGAGATGAGGCATTAATTTAAAAAAAAACAAACAAACTTTTTTAAAAGATTTTATTTATTTATTTATTTGTCAGAGAGAGAGAGAGAGAGAGAGAACACAAGCAGGCAGAGCAGCAGGCAGAGGCAGAGAGAGAAGCAGGCTCCCCGCGGAGCAAGGAACCCAATGTGGGACTCGATCCCAGGACTCTGGGATCATGACCTGAGCTGAAGGCAGTGGCTTAACCAACGGAGCCACCCAGGCATCCTTTTTTTTTTTTTTTTTTTTTTTTAAAGATTTTATTTATTTGACAGACAGAGATCGCAAGTAGGCAGAGAGGTAGGCAGAGAGAGAGGAAGGGAAGCAGAGAGTCTCTCTGCTGAGCAGAGAGCCTGATGTGGGGCTTGATCCCAGGACTCTGGTATCATGACCTGAACCGAAGGCAGAGGCTTAACCCACTGAGCCACCTAGGCACCCCTAAAAATTTTAAAAAATTTTGTGTAAGCCACATTTTGTTCCTCTTAGTTATGACTGTATATTTCTTTCAATTTGCAGTTAGAATGTAGACATATTTTCCAAATGAATAAAAACTCAGTTTGCAATGGAATGGCAAAGCCTCCTTTATGGAGAAATATAGCCTGGGGGCTTATGGTCACCTGCCTCAGGCTAGACTGGAAATAGAAAAGATTATATTTTCTGGACATTAAGGAAAATTCTATTGACTCAAATCTTCTAATCTTATTGTGAAAATGTGTCATTCCTCCTTCTACAAAAGTACTAGGGGTTGTTCTACCTGTTGGTTGTTGATGCCTTCTCAAGTGCTTGTTCCCTCTTTTGTCTTTAAACATTTTTTACTCTAGTGGAATGAAGAATAGAAAAGAGATGATTGGCATAGACTTGTTCTTTCACAGCTTTACTTAGGCAACTATAACAAAATTAGAGTATTTTAAAACATAACACCCTCCTCAACAAACTGCCCTGATCTTTTTCTTAATCAAGGGCTTTTTAGCAGTGGCAATGTGATGACTGCAGTGGGAAAGGGTCTGATGCATCCCTGACTGGCATTAGCAAATGCTCAGTATGAATTGCAGCTCTTCCCAGCCCCTAGAATTTGTCGAGGAAACTCTGACTGAATTTACAGGAGGAAGCAAACACAGTTCATTTCTTTCTGACATGGCGAACATAAGAATTCATTGTTATTTATTTATTTATTATTTATTGTTGCCTATTGTATCAGATAGTTCACTCTTAAATAGGCACTACATTCTTAAAGTAAAAAAAAACAGGAAAATGAAACAAGATTCTAAACAACTCAACTTTCTCAATTTCTTCTCTTTTGGGTTGGAGTTATCATGTTGGGTTATGGGTATCTCTAGTTACTTAGAATAAAGCGGACTCGGTTTTATAAAGTGTACTTTGGGTTATGGGTATGTCTAGTTATTTAGAATAAAGCGTACTCTAGAGCTATTTTTTTTTTTTGTCTTTAATCAGCTTCTGTGGATTTTAAATAACAACATTTTATCCTTGTGTTCTTACGTTAATTTTAAAGGTAATCAGTTCTAGAGTTTTCCTTCCAAAATTCTTCTACCACTAAAAAGTCTATGAAGTTTACTAGACCTCATTCACAAGGGTCATGCAGAGAGAAAACAGAGTGCTTTATTTTAGATAAGAGCCACATATTATTATAAGAATATATCACGTGTTGCAGTCAGCATTTTTAATAGCAATAATAAATATGGCAGTAAGTCAGTGTTGAATACATAATTTAATACTGGTAATTGTATACCCACAAACCTCAACAAACTAGGCTCATACTTTTAGTTCTAAGCATGTACATATGTATCACTAAATGACTGTGGGTTTTCAAAAATTTCACCAAAGAAGTATTTTTTATTCCATTGCTTCGTTGTGTCGGGTCAAAAGACTTTCTTCAGGGGTACATTTTATTTATGGGAAACCTTAATAAATAGATTTTATGAGAACATCACAAAACTGGATGTATTTACAAGTCTGAACTGTGACCAAGTTAAAGGAAGGAGTCTGTAACCTTTATATAAATGAAAAAGCACAATTGTACAATCTTTGTGGCCTTCATAAAAGTTTTTTTCCAAGTATTTCAGCTTTTATGCCTTTTTTAAAATTTGAAAAACTATGGGAAAATGTAAAGAAAATACAGTAGTGAGTTTTTCTAACTGGTCATTTATATCTTTGTGGAATTTAAGATTAAAAAAGAGTAGAGGAGATAAAACACTGGTTTTGGGTTTAAACTTTTTTTTTTAAGTTTTTATTTTTTATAAACATATATTTTTATCCCCAGGGGTACAGGTGTGTGAATCACCAGGTTTACACACTTCACAGCACTCACCAAAGCACATACCCTCCCCAATGTCCATAATCCCACCCCCTTCTCCCAAACCCCCTCCCCCCAGCAACCCTCAGTTTGTTTTGTGAGATTAAGAGTCACTTATGGTTTGTCTCCCTCCCAATCCCATCTTGTTTCATTGATTCTTCTCCTACCCACTTAAGCCTCCATGTTGCATCACCACTTCCTCATATCAGGGAGATCATATGATAGTTGTCTTTCTCTGCTTGACTTATTTCGCTAAGCATGATACGCTCTAGTTCCATCCATGTTGTCGCAAATGGCAAGATTTCATTTCTTTTGATGGCTGCATAGTATTCCATTGTGTATATATACCACATCTTCTTGATCCATTCATCTGTTGATGGACATCTAGGTTCTTTCCATAGTTTGGCTATTGTGGACATTGCTGCTATAAACATTCGGGTGCATGTGCCCCTTTGGATCACTACATTTGTATCTTTAGGGTAAATAAAATACTTTTGAACACCGGGAAAAGTTGCAGGGATAAGTACAAAGAAATCCTGTTTAGCCTTCTTCCTAATTCACCAGTTGTTAACATTTTAGCACATTGCCTCTTCTATTATGTATCTGTCAATGGATCCTGTGTATCCATTTATGAATGAATGTGTGTACCCATCTATGATCTATATCATTTCTTTGTACTTGAGAGTATGCTGCAGATGTGATGCTGTTATTCCTATATATCTCAGGAATACCTGCTTCCTGCTCTTCCATAATGCAATGTATATTATATATCAAAATCAGAAAATTTATATCAATATGAGAATACTTTATAACCACAAAATACAAACCCAATAAAAAACAAAACTTCTGGTAGAGGAACCAATTCAAGATTAAGAGTTATTTTAATTGTCATGTCTCTTTATTTTTCTTTAGTCTGGAGTAGCTCTGCAGCCTTTGTTTGATTCTTGACCTAGACATTTTAGAAGTATACAAGCCAATTATTTTGTAGTATATCTCTCAGTTTGGATTTGTCTAATGTCTTCCCATGTTAGACTCAGAATATACATTTTTGGGCAGAAAAGTTATAGAAGTGATGCTGTTTTCTTTACTGTACTTCATATCAGAAAATACATAATTTCAATTTGTGCCATTACTAGTAATGTTAATTTAGTTTCTACCTGGTTTCTGTACTCTACAGTTTGTCAGTATTTTATACTTATTAATAATTAATTAATAAGCAAGAATTTTGTGGGATATTTTGAATCTGTGTAAGTCTTCTATTTATTAAAGTTTCATTAGGTTGGGTATCTTTTGTTGATTTTTGCCTGAATAAATTTTAAGATGGCTTCCAACAAGTGATTTATTTCTTTTATTTCTTTTATAATTATTAGCTTGAATTCAATGAAAAGTAAAATTTGCTCTCTTATTCTCTTTCTTTCCCTTTCTTTCTTTCTTTCTTTATTTCTCTCTCTCTCTCTTTCTTTCTATCAGAATGAATTTTTCATTCCTGTTTTCATCAGTGGGAAATGATTCCATTATTTATTTTAGTACTCTAGTCATGTAACTGCCACGATAATCAACATACAGAACATTTCTGTCACTCTTAAAAGTTGTTTCTTGCTCAGTTGTAGTCAGCATCCCTCATTCCACACTGAACCTTGGCAACCACTGATGTGTTTTGTTACTGTGTTTTTTTCTTTCCCAGAATATCATATAAATGGAATGATACAGTATGTAGCCTTTTGAGCTTGTCTTCTTTCACTGCACATATTGCATTTGATATTTATCCATGTTTCATGTATCAGTAGTTCATTGTTTTGATTGATGAGTAGTATGTTATTTCATTATGTAAAAATACTACAGTTTATTTACTAGATAATGGTCATTTGAGTTGTTTCCAATTTTTGGAAATTATGAATAAAGTGGCTATAAACATTTGCATCCAGATTTTTTGGTGGACATGTTTGTACTGCTCTTGGCTAAATATCTAGCAGCAGGATTTCTAGTCATACAGTAAGTGTGTGATTAATTTTATAAGAAACTGTCAGACTTTTAAAAAGTAGTTGTGTCATTTTGCTTATAGAACAACAAAGTGTAAGAGTTCTAGTTTCTCTTTATCCTTGCTAACATCTGATACTGTCATTTAAAAAGGTAGCCATTTTATAAAAATTAACAAAACAGGAAACAACAAATGTTGGTGAGGATATGGAGAAAGGGGAACCCTCTTACACTGTTGGTGGGAATGCAAACTGGTACAGACACTCTGGAAAACAGTATGGAGATTCCTCAAGATATTAAAGACTAGAGCTACCCTACAATGAAGCACTACTAGGTATATACCCCAAAGAAACAGACATGGTGAAAAGAAGGGGCACATTCACCCCAATGTTCACAGCAGCAATGTCCCAAACTGCGAAGGAGCTGAGATACCAAGACAGATGAATGGATAAAGAAGATGTGGTACATATACACAATAGAATATTACTCAGTTATCAGAAATGAATGAATACCCACCATTGGCATCGGCATGGATGGAACTGGAAGGGATTGTTAAGCGAAGTAAGTCAAATAGAGAAAGACAATTATCATTTGGTTTCACTTATATGTGGAACATAAACAGTAGCATGCAGGGTCATAGGGGAAGGGGAGGAAATCAGAGAGGGAGATGAACCATGAGAAACTAAGGACCCTGAGAAACAATCTGGGGGTTTTAGAGAGGAGGAGGTGGGAAGAGGGTAACAGGATGATGGGTAGGCATGTTTTGTGATGAGCACGGGGTGTCATACTTAATGGATAAATCATTGAACACTACATCAAAAACTAATGTACTATACAGTGGCTAACTGAACATAATAATTTTTTTAAAAGGTAGCCATTCTAATAGTTATGTAGTGGTATCATATTATAGTTTTAATTTTATGTCCTCTAATGATTAATGATACAGAACATCTTTTCACGTGTTTCTTTGCCATCTGTATATGTTCTTGGGTAATGTATCTGTTAAAATCTTTTGCCTATTCTAAATGATTTGGAGCTGTATGCTTTATTATTGGGCTGTGAGAGATCTGAAAAAAATTCTGGATACTGGTCTTCTCAGATATATATTTTGCAAATATTTCTTCATAGCTTGTGGCTTTTCTTTTCATTTCCTTGGCAATATTTTGAAGAATAGACGGTTTTAATTTGGTGAAGTTCAATTTATTGAGTTTTTTTCTTTTATGGTTTATGCCTCTTGTATTCTAGCAAGTTTTGCTTACTCTTAGGTTGCTTAGATTTTCTCTAATACTTTCTTCTAAGATTTTTGTTTGTTTTGTACATGGTGCAAGAGGTGGATTGAAGGTAATTTAAAAGTATTTGCATAGGGCCAGTCACTTGCTTAACCACTATTTGTTTTTGATCTTTAGGATAAACATTCAGTTTTTTCCATTAAGTATGATATTAGCTCTAGTTTTATGTAGATACTTTTATCAAGTTTAGGAATTTCTCTTTGTTCCTAGTTATCTTAGAGGGTTTTTTTGCATTTTTTATTTTATTTTATTTTATATAATTTTTAAAAAATTTATTTATTTTCAGCATAACAGTATCATTATTTTTTCACCACACCCAGTGCTCCATGTAATCCGTGCCCTCTATAATACCCACCACCTGGTACCCAGACCTCCCAACCCCCCCACTTTAAACCCCTCAGATTGTTTTTCAGAGTCCATAGTCTCTCATGGTTCACCTCCCCTTCCAATTTCCTGCAACTCCCTTCTCCTCTCCATCTCCCCTTGTCCTCCATGCTATTTGTTATGCTCCACAAATAAGTGAAATCATATGATAACTGACTCTCTCTGCTTGACTTATTTCACTCAGCATAATCTCTTCCAGTCCCGTCCATGTTGCTACAAAAGTTGGGTATTCATCCTTTCTGATGGAGGCATAATACTCCATAGTGTATATGGACCACATCTTCCTTATGCATTCGTCCATTGAAAGGCATCATGGTTCTTTCCACTTTGGCGACTGGCCATTGCTGCTATAAACATTGGGGTACAGATGGCCCTTCTTTTCACTACATCTGTATCTTTGGGGTAAATACCCAGGAGTGCAATGGCAGGGTCATAGGGAAGTTCTATTTTTAATTTCTTGAGGAATCTCCACACTGTTCTCCAAAGAGGCTGCACCAACTTGCATTCTCACCAACAGTGTAAGAGGGTTCCCCTTTCTCCACGTCCTCTCCAACACATGTTGTTTCCTGTCTTGCTAATTCTGGCCATTCTAACTGGTATAAGGTGATATCTCAATGTAGTTTTAATCTGAATCTCCCTGATGGCTAGTGATGATGAACATTTTTTCATGTGTCTGATAGCCATTTCTATGTCTTCATTGGAGAAGTGTCTGTCCATATCTTCTGCCTATTTTTTGATATGATTGTCTGTTTTGTGTGTGTTGAGTTTGAGGAGTTCGTTATAGATCCTGGATATCAACCTTTTGTCTGTACTGTCATTTGCAAATATCTTCTCCCATTCCGTGGGTTGCCTCTTTGTTTTATTGACTGTTTCCTAGGCTGTGCAGAAGCTTTTGATTTTGCTGAAGTCCCAAAAGTTCATCTTCGCTTTTGTTTGCCTCTGGAGACATATCTTGAAAGAAGTTGCTGTGGCTGATATCGAAGAGATTACCACCTATGTTCTCCTCTAGGATTCTGATGGATTCCTGTCTCACATTGAGGTCTTTTATTCATTTTGAGTTTATCTTTGTGTATGGTGTAAGAGAATGGTCATTTCATTCTTTTACATAAATCAGTGGCTTTCTTATACACTAACAATGAAAATACAGAAAGGGAAATTAGAGAATCAATTCCATTTACTATAGCACCAAGAACCATAAGATACCTAGTAATAAACCTAACCAAAGAGGTAAAGGATCTGTATCCGAGGAACTACAGAACACTCATGAAAGAAATTGAAGAAGACACAAAAAGATGGAAGACCATTCCACGCTCTTGGATCGGAAGAATAAACATTGTTAAAATGTCTATACTGCCTACAGCAATCTATACTTTTAATGCTATTCCAATCAAAAATCCACTGGTATTCTTCAAAGAGCTGGAGCAAATAATCCTAAAATTTGTATGGAATCAGAAGAGACCCTGAATCCCTAAGGAAATGTTGAAAAACAAAAATAAAACTGGGGGCATCACGTTACCTGATTTCAAGCTTTATTACAAAGCTGTGATCCCCAAGACAGCTTGGTATTGGCATAAAAACAGACACATAGACCAGTGGAACAGAGTAGAGAGCTCATATATGGACCCTCAACTCTATGGTCAAATAATCTTCGACAAAACAGGAAAAAATATACAGTGGAAAAAAGACAGTCTCTTCAATAAATGGTGCTGGGAAAACTGGGCAGCTATATCTTAGAGTTTTTATCATGAGTGGGTGATGTATTTTATAAAAACACTTTTTTCTGCCTCTATTGAAACCATCATCTGTTTTTTTCTTGCTTAGTCTGTTTATAGGATGAATAACATTGATTGGATTTCTAATGTTGCATTACCAGTAAAAACTCCATTTGGTTATGATATAATTAGTTTTATATGTTGCTGGATTCAATTTGTTACTATTTTGTTGTGATTTTTGCATCTATGACCATGATGGATAATGACCAATAGTTTTATTATAATATCTTTGTCTGGTTTTGGTTAGGGTGATACTTACTTTAAAAATGAGTTAGAAAGCCTTACGTTTTTTTCTTGAAGAATCTGTGTGTAATTGATATTATATATTTCCTAAATGTCTGATAGAATTCACTAGTAAAACATTCTGGACCTAGAGAATATGATATTTATTAGTTACGAGTCACATGGCAAGTAGCAAAATCTCAAAGGACTTTAGAGAACCACTCATCTTTTTTTACTTTCTTGGCATTAGAGAATTTTTGCTTATGTATTCCTGTACTTTCATCTCCTGGCCTCTGAGTTACTATTTATTGTCACTATTTCTCAAATTGTCTTATGGGTATTCTCATTAATTTCATCTACCAGTTGAGTACAAATAGGTTACTGCCAGTTATTTAGTTTATTTAGATTAATTCTGGAGTTTTCTACCAATTTCTGAAGTTAAACAAATGGCTTATAATGATAGAGCAACTGCAGTAGGCATCATTTTTAAACATTGGATTTTTGTTTATTAGAGTAGAAAATGTCATCTTTTTGATCCAAGAGCTCCTTAATATGAGTTAAGCCTTTGTTCCTCTTCACTTATAATGGATCATATCTAGATTTTGAGGATCTATAAGTATTTAATTTTTTAAAATCTGCATTTTGTAAACTAAAGATTGCTCCTGCATTATTAGATGAGCCTAGCTTTGTGTGTATTATCCCATGTAACCAATTTTCCAAAGAAACTGAACTCAGAGAAGAGATATTTGGAGAACTGTGTTCACTTGCATAAAACTAAGGCCTTTAATCTTTGCATGATTAAAATGGCCCTTTAAAATGAACCCATACCCTGTTCTGGAGACTCATGATTCAATGGCAGTAATTGTAATTATATGACGTTAAAATAAGGTCTTGGTGGCACTAGATAAATTTACTTATTTCCTCATACTGTTAGAATAAACCAATAAATTTAGCTTATTTAGTCTCCATCTGAGGTTTGGCTTTGAACAAACTGCTCATTTAATATTGGAATGCCTGGTACTGCTCTTTCCTTTACCCCTGGTGTTTTTTCTTCAATGTTAGAGAAGAATGATCCAATCCTTATTATTATTATTATTATTTTATATACCGTTGTAATGAAGAGTGAAGTAGTTGATTCTTGGCAGAATATATGACAATGACTTAATAACTATATGAGGTAAAAAATGCCATGCAGTGATTTTTTTTTAAGATTATTTATTTATTTATTTGACAGACACAGAACACAAGTAAGCAGAGAGGCAGGCAGAGAAAGAAGAGGAAGCAGGCTCCCGGCCAAGCAGAGAGCCCAATGTGGGGCTCGATCCCAGGATCTGGTATCATGATCTGAGCCGAAGGCAGGGGCTTTAACCCACTGAGCCACCCAGGTGCCCCCGCAGTGATTTTTTTAAAAAATTAACATATAATATATTATTTGTATCAGGGGTACAGGTCTGTGATTCATCAGTCTTACACAATTCACAGCACTCACCATAGCATATACCCTCCCCAATGTCCATCACCCCACTACCCCATCCCTCCCACCCCCTTCCCTCTACCAACCCTGTTTGTTTCCTGAGATTAAAAGTATCTTATGGTTTGTCTGCCTCTGTGGTTTCATCTTATTTCATTTTTCCTTCCCTTCCCCTATGATTCTCTGTCTTGTTTCTCAAATTCCTCATATCAGTGAGATCACATGATAATTGTCTTTCTCTGACTGACTTATTTCACTTAGCATAATACCTTCTAGTTCCATCCACATCATTGCAAATGGCAAGATTTCATTTTTTGACAGTAGCATAGTATTCCATCATGTGTGTGTGTGTGTGTGTGTGTGTGTGTGTATTCTTTATCCATTCATCTGTTGATAGACATCTAGGCTCTTTCTATAGTTTTGTTATTGTGGACATTGTTGCTATAAACATTCAGGTGCACGTGCGCCTTTGGATCACTGCATTTGTATCTTTAGGGTAAATACCCAGTAGCATGTATTGATTCTTGATTCAAAAACACAACAAAGGCCTTAGTTTGAAAACAGGGGACAAGTCCCTTTGATCAGCATGAATTTTCATGTATTCCTTAGCAACATAGTTTTATTGGCAATCAATGAGCTTGAGATAAATGGATAAACAAAAATAATTTTAATAAACTTAAATGTTAAGATGAAAATCAGGAATCCTTTTCCTTGTCTCAGTTCAATCACTAATCACTAAAATGACACCATTACAATGTTTTGATCAAGTTTCCAACTATAAATTAAAGGAGAAGAATGAGTGTCACTCTCATTGTAATAAATATATTAAGAAATTGTCTGAATAGATGTAAAAGTATTAAGACAACCAAGTCTTATTATAAATAGGTCTATGACCATGTGAATAAAGGAGGAAAATAGTAATGTGGGTTAGTTCTTAATAGTTTTTAGTGGAACTATTACTCAGTTCACAAAGTAAGATAATTAAAAGGGATTGTGGATTTCAGTACTCCCCCTTACGTGATAGGGAGAGATGAGAAGCATTTTGGATCTCTCATCCATCAGCTTGGATCCCTAGTCCCAGCCTAACAGAAGGACAAGAAATACCTATTTCCTTTATCACTGACTTAGAATCTTAGCCAGATAGAATGGGGCCAGGTAGAAGAAATACTTGTGTTCCCCAGGGTTCCTTACGTCTCCTTGATATTGGGCTTTATAATGGCTTACATTATATTGGGGGTGCCATTTTTGCCTTATCAAGTGCTTGATTTATCCATGTCCTGTGCAAAAACTGAATGATACTAAGAGAATGAATGTACTCAAGGATGCAAAATTCCACCCCCCCCCAAAAAAAATTGACGCTGCTGTGACAGCAACAATTTTTTTTTAAAGGATGTGATATTATTCCTACACATCAAAAGATAAAATAAGTAAGATGGTATTGGTGAAGGTGTTTCTATCTGTATGATTTGGGGCAAGTCTCTTTAAACTTTTCTCTCAATTTTCGTATGTGTATTCTGAAGCTTTTGAACTTCCTGATCTCTCTAGTACTCCATGATCTGAGCATGCTGTGATTCTGTGCTTTAAGAACACAGAACGCTTTAAGAGACCTTGGGGATTTGAGGCGAAAGACATGGGGGTGTGACTTGGTGCAAGGAATAAGGCTGAGTACCAAAGGGGAAATATATTGTGCATGAAAGACCTGGATTTGTGGCTGTTTTTGCTGGTCAGTGAGGGAGGAAATTCTTACAGGGTAGGAATTTTCTTTATTCAGACCACAATATGGATGTCTTAAAAATGCAATCATGTTTGAAAGATTTATATTCTGGTGAAGAGAGAAGATCAGATAAGTACATGTGTATGACTCCAAATGAAATGTGAAAGGAAAAAATTATTAAAGGTCGAGTCACCTTCTCCATATATTATAATAAGGATAGTATTAGGAAGGGAATCCAAGTGTATTTAGAAATAAAAAACAAGAAGCCAGATTCCTAGACTTAATGTGTATAAGTACAGTGTAGAAGGGCAGGGTTTTTTTTTTTTTTTGTACACTTGACAGTACAGTAGGGATCCTAGCTGGAGTTCATTCTTGATGGTAGCTAATTTAGACATGTCTGAGCCTCTTTGGGAATCTGGTGGTATTTGCCTGTTATGTGCTTCTTTGTAAGAGGAATTTAGGATTTTTTTGCAAAAGAACCATCCTGAGGGAAGCAGTCAACCAGATGAGCTGACCCAAACGGCCCAGTCACTGGAGTGGTTCTTTTATGTGCTTTGGTAAACTTTTACAGAGATACATTTCTGGATGTAGAAAAAGTGAAAAGAGCTGTTTTCACTCAAATATGTTTATGATACAAATGTTCAATGCAGCATTAGTCACTTAATGTGGGTTGTATTAATGAGATGTTGCACCGAAGAAGGAGAGACGCATTCTCCCTAAATTAGCTTCAGTTAGAATAACTCCTGTCAATCTGTAGCTTCATTGGGTGAGGTGGCAGATGGTGAAGATGCCACAGCTTTGTAGAGGTGACAGGACAATGCAGAGGTGACTAGTGGGAATTCCAGAAGGGACAGTAATGGAGATAATTGATAAACAAGGATGTAGTGCCATTGGGACTTGACTGGCCTAGGATACCAGATGTATAAAACATCTCAAACATAAAAATCAACATTTGCAATGTTACCCAAATGCAAGAAAAATAACAGAAGTTATAAACAGAAATAACAAAGGTTAAAATAAAGATATGGAAAAATTAGAAACAAATAATAGAAGGCATAATTAGAATTAAGAATATTAGAGAAGATCAAGATTATTAAGCAATAATAAAAACATTATGTACTGAAATTTTATATATTTATATATATTTTATATATTTCAGTAGAAAAGACATGAGAGGGATGGTAGGATTAAGAATGAAGACAGAATCTTAATTATACCACCCAAGGACAAAGGAAATAATTTCTATAAAACATGTTTTAAGAAAGAGTTATGCTGAAATGGAGGAATGAAAAGGCAGCAGTTGACAAGAAATTCCTAAGGGCGCCTGGGTTGCTCAGTGGGTTAAAGCCTCAGGTTGTGATCCCAGGGTCCTGGAATCGAGTCCCGCATTAGGCTCTCTGCTCAGCGGAGAGCCTGCTTCTCCATGACTCTCTGCCTACTTGTGATCTCTGTCTGTCAAATAAATAAATAAAATCTTAAAAAAAAAAAGAAATTCCTAAGCACATGGCATTGTTTTAAAAACTTAAAATGTATTATTTCATGTAGTCTTTTCATCAAATTATTTACCCCAAGCACAACTACTAGATGTCAGACCTGGATTTGAACTCAAGTTGTTCTTCCTCCAAAGCCAATCTTTTTCTCCCCTTCTCTTGGAGAAAGTATAAGGATTTATGCTAAAGTTTCATTCAAAGGCTAAAGATAAAAGTGATCTAATAGCAGCCATCTTAGTTCAAGAAATGAGTAGTACAATCACGTTGTGGAGGAGGGGAAATGATTCTGGCTCTGATGTTCTCATTTCTGAGTTCAGAAATACTTTTGAGGTTTGTCTAAACAATTTTTTGGCTGCTGTCTTTACTGACATATGGGAGAGAGGTGAAATAATCAGCAAAATGAAGTCAGGACTTTCAACCAAATATATTTTGAGAAGGGAAAAGGGAAAGAATTAGAAACTAAAGGACAATAACATCATCAAATCCCAATCCTGATTTCTCGAGGGATCTGGTTTTAGAGATAAGCAGAGAGAATGCAACATGGGAACCTGCACAGAGACAATAAGTGATCTTTGAGCTAAAGAGTTACAAATGGGTGCTCTGTGAGTTATGGTCAACAGAAAGGGGCTGGATGGATTTTGGTTGTATACAATAAAAAAGCTTTTATTGAGACACACTTAGAAGAAATTATGTGCCCAATTACCTGCTGAAAAAACATAAAAACTTTACAAATCAGTGTAATCAATTTTACCACAATTGGGTAAAATTGATAATTTGATGCCAAAAAGAGCTATGAAGAGTTAAGGAATTTCAGAGAAAAAGGAAAAAAAAGTTTTGCACTTACTCTGTAAGATCATACCACAAGGGTCCCTGGGTGGCTCATTCATTAGGGGTCCAGTTCTTGATTTCTACTCAGGTCATGATCTCCGGTCATGAGATGGAGCTCCAGGTCAGGTTCTGAACTCAGCACAGAGTCTTCCTCTCCCTCTGGCCCTCCCCCTGCATGTGCTCTCTCTCTCTTTAACTAACTAACTAACTAACTAACTAAAATCTCAAAAAAAAAAAAAAAGATAATACCACAAGACTTTGTGATACTGGTGCTAGGATAGACTAATAATTCAATGGAATAGTATTGAGAGACTAGAAACAGACCACACTTGATTTATGATACAGCTGTCACTGCAGAGGAGTGGGGAAAGGACAATTCTTCATTAAATGATGCTAGGTCAGTTGGATATCCATATGGATAAGAAAACAAACTTCACTCTTACATCAAACTATATAAAAAAACAATTTCAGGTTATCAAACTGGTTGATCAAAAAAGTAAAATAATAAAGTTACAAGAAGGAAGCATTAAGACTTTTTAAAATCATTTTAGATAGACAAAAATTTCTTAAATAGGAAACAAAAGCTCTAATCATAAGTAAAAGATTGGTAAATTGGGCTATATTAAATTAAGAACGTTTGTTCATTAAAAGATACCAATAAGGAGTGAAAAGGGAAGATGGGAGTAGGAGAAGATATTTGAAATATGTTTGACAAAGATCATTATACATATAACTGGCAAAGAGATAGATGTTTGCTGTACATAAGGCTGACAAAGAAAATATAAAGAACTCATGAATCATAAAGAAAATCAGACAATTGAATAAAAAATGGTCAAGATAATAAACAAGGACTTTACAAAAAAGATATCCAATTGGTCAAAGAACATATGAAAAGAATGTTCAACTCTTAGTAAACAGGGAAATGCAAATTCAAACCTTAATGAGATACCTCAACAATTAGCAGAATGGCAAACAACAAAGAATTGGAAGGGGAGGTGAACCATGAGAGACTATGGACTCTGAAAAACCAACTGAGGGTTTTGAAGGGGCAGGGGGTGGGAGGTCGGGGTACCAGGTAGTGGGTATTATAGAGGGCACGGATTGCATGGAGCACTGGGTGTGGTGCAAAAATAATGAATACTGTTATGCTGAAAATTAAAAATAAATTAAAAAAAAAGAAATAAACATCCATAAAACTGACCATACTTAGTGTTGGTGAGGTTGCAGAGCAATAGAATTTTCATTGCCATTAGAGTAATTTTTGAGGAAACTAGAAGTATCTATTAAATTTAAGACATATTCCTATAACCTAATAATTCCCCTGCTAGGTATATATTTAATGGAATTGTGGACACATGTACATAAAAAGACAAGTTAAGATTTTCCGTAACAAATATTCATGATAGCAAACCTTGGAAACAACCCAAATGTCCAGAGTGGATAAATAAATGTCAGGGTATTCATGTAGTGGATTAGCATATAACATTAAAAGTGATTACTGCGGTAGGTATGAACATGGATAAAGCTCAAAAACATAATGTGGATGAAAGAAACAATTCTCAAAAGACTATATAAAAGAATCCACATAAAGTTTAATAGCAGGCATTACTAATTTATGATATTAGAAGTCAGGACAGAATTTCTTGAAAAGAAGGGAAGCCTAGTAGTTGGGAAGAGGTGAGACTTCCAGGGTGCTGGGAATTTTGTTTCTTGACCCAGTGGGTAGTGAGCTGGAAGTAATAACATTGTGATATTTCAGGCATATTTATACTTAGGATTTTTGCACATTTGTAGTGCTATTTTAGTTAAGTTTTAATAAAAATTTATTTAATTTTTAAAAGTACCCCAACAAATTATTGTGACAACATTTCTGTGCTCATGGAGAGGGGAGAGGAAAAATTAAAATGGCAGAGGTGATATTATCCTGTCATTCTGTGAGTACACTGAAGTTCCCTGTCTGAAAAGGAAAAATTTAGATGAAAGGAAGTACAAAGTAGGAAAAGAATGGTCATGATGCAGGTGGAATTTAGTTCAGATATTTTCATATGCTAATAATGGGAGAAGAGGAATTAGTGTTTAAAATAAACAACAAAAAATGTTTCATATGGCATCACTTATTTGTGGAGAATAACAAATAGCATGGAGGGAGGACATGGGGAGTTAGAGAGAAGAAGGGAGTTGAAGGAAATTGGAAGGGGAGGTGAACCATGAGAGACTATGGACTCTGAAAAACAATCTGAGGGGTTTGAAGTGGCGGGGTGTGGAAGGTTGGGGTACCAGGTGGTGGGTATTATAGAGGGCATGGATTGCATGGAGCACTGGGTGTGGTGCAAAAATAATGAATACTGTTATGCTGAAAATAAATAAATTTAATTAAAAAAAAAGAAGGAAAATGGAAATAGCTTGCATTTGAGAAACAGTGAAATTGCTGTGTGGGTGACAATATTAAACCACTCCTATGGCAAAAAAAAAAAAAAAAAAAAAAATTCACATACACCTATAGCAATTGTCAACAAGAAGTTTCTAAATATATCAGAAAAAGAACATAATGATATTAAAAACATAAAGTAGAGATCAGGGTAGTGAAAGCCTTTGGTGTACTCTTTAGGAGGAGAAGATTAAGACTGACCTAGTGCCAGTTCTTACTGATTTACTTAGATTATATATGAGACTAACCAGCAGAGTGAGTGTTTCTATCTTTGGGCATTTTTGTAACTTCTGCTGAAACTGGTGTAATTTATGACTGTTAGCCCAGTTTATGTCCCTAAACACCCTGTTTCCCCTATAAGCTCTTTGGACCTTTCTTCTCTAATATTTCTCTTCCGAAGAGTATAGTCACTCCATTTGGGGTCCATTAGTCATCACTGGCTAATTGTAATTTTGAGAACCATCAAATTGCATAGAACTCATCTCAACAGGAATGGCACTTTTAGGGACTCTCTCTACACTAGTAATTTTCAATTCTGTTCTATTTTTAAAGACTACTGGGAAGGGAATGATTCACTGGAAAAGTTCCAAAAACAGAAAAAAATCGACCGGTGGGAAGAATGGAATGAGAAAGATGAAACAGTAAATGTTGCAGTCTGAAGACCTAGTGCTGGAAAGCAGGGATGTATAGCTGGAGAAATACCAAAGGAGGTTGAAAGCTTATACGATAACAGTTATTAACACAAGGCTTAGTATATCAAAAGAAACTCTAGGAATCTGGAAAAGTTAAAGGATAAGATAAATCAGAGATGCTGTCTGGGTTGTTCCAGTATAACAAATTGCTGTTTCAAATGACCATATAGTTGGGAATCTTCAACAGAAACTGTAGGGAGAATCTGATACAGCCAGCCACTTGGGAGGAAAATAGGTAAATTTTCCTTTAAATATTTTATTTATTTATGTGTGTGTGTGTGTGTGTGTGAGAGAGAGAGAGAGAGAGAGAGAGAGAAAGAGGGAGGGGGCAGGGGGAGCAGTAGACAGAGGGAGAAGCAGGCTCCCCAGCAGGGAGTCTGATGTGAGACTTGATCATGATCTGAGCTGAAGGCAGGCACTTAACTGACTGAGCCACCCAGGCATCCCCCAAATAGGTATATTTTAAGTGCAAAGAATATATTTTTTTAAAGGTAAAAAAAAAATAAGAGCTATGATTTTTGGATAACAAAAATACTGAAAAAGTTAAAACTGATTACAAAGAACACAGTAGAGGAATGCTGAGGTCTGGTCAATGAAGCTAGGTCCCCATTTCTTGAAGCTGTCCCTCTCTGAGGTGAAACTCTGCACATTTCCTGTCCTGGAGCTTGGTCTGTCGTTGACTATCGAACCCACTGCACTGCCAGGATTGCTATCTATTGTTCACTCATTTGAGCTTATGGTTACACTGGACTTTTTTTTCTTTTTGATCTCTTGGGTCTGCCTTTCTTGATGAGGCCTGTTATACTGCATATTAAACATTTCTTTAGTTATGACACACATGAGTGTTAATCTTAAAAAAATATCTCTTAGTTAACACTGAACATTTCTATGTACAGGATTCTTCGCTTATACCCATTTTCCTATTTAACCTTCCTAATAACCTACGATGTAGGTACTATGTATTTTTTCTTTTAAGGATTTTATTTATTTATTAGAGAGACAGACAGAGATAATGAGGAGGAGAAGGAGAAGCAGGCTCCCTGCTGAGCAGAGAGCCCGATGTGGGGCTCCATCCCAGGACCCTAAGATCATGACCTGAGCCAAAGGCAGACGCTTAACCCACTGAGCCATCCAGCTGCCCCCAGGTACTATATTGTTAGACTCAGTTTTCAGATGAAAAAACTAAGGCTCACACAGATTAACAAAGATTTCTAAGGTCACACAGCTAATAAGTGGGGAATTTGGGATTCAAAACCACTAACTCCAAACCCTGAGATCTTAAACATCATGCTTTATGTTAATGGTAAAAATATAATAATAATAAAAGAGGGAAGATGTGAAACAATTTGGAAAAAAGTTGTTCTGTAAAGACAAACTATTATTAGTAGTATCAAAACTGGATTTTCCATCTTTTTTTTAATTAATTTTTTATTTTTTATATAAACATATATTTTTATCCCCAGGGGTACAGGTGTGTGAATCACCAGGTTTACACACTTCAGAGCACTCACCAAAGCACATACCCTCCCCAATGTCCATAATCCCACCCCCTTCTCCCAACCCCCTCCTCCCCCCAGCAACCCTCAGATTGTTTTGTGAGATTAAGAGTCACTTATGGTTTGTCTCCCTCCCAATCCCATCTTGTTTCATTTATTCTTCTCCTACCCACTTAAGCCCCCATGTTTCATCACCACTTCCTCATATCAGGGAGATCATATGATAGTTGTCTTTCTCTGCTTGACTTATTTCGCTAAGCATGATATGCTCTAGTTCCATCCATGTTGTCGCAAATGGCAAGATTTCATTTCTTTTGATGGCTGCATAGTATTCCATTGTGTATATACACCACATCTTCTTGATCCATTCATCTGTTGGTGGACATCTAGGTTCTTTCCATAGTTTGGCTATTGTGGACATTGCTGCTATAAACATTCGGGTGCACGTGCCCCTTTGGATCACTACGTTTGTATCTTTAGGGTAAATACCCAATAGTGCAATTGCTGGGTCATAGGGCAGTTCTATTTTCAACATTTTGAGGAACCTCCATGCTGTTTTCCAGAGTGGCTGCACTATAAAGAACTTAGCAAACTCAACACCCAAAGAACAAATAATCCAATCAAGAAATGGGCAGAGGACATGAACAGACATTTCTGCAATGGATTTTCCATCTTGATGCTCATTTTCCACCAGAAATATCAAGGAGATGTTGTTTGAGTTTTTTGAGATTGTCCTGTGTCTGAAAAGAAGATAGAGACAGGGAAGAACTTAATTTAAAAAAAATTGTAGTTAGTATGTAGGATGTTAAATGAATGAGGATTCTAGAGTGTGGAGTGACCCACCCTAATAAAATATATTAAAATATTAAGATATAAAATGTAATTATTATAAGATATACAGATTAGTTAGAACCAACACTGACCAAGTATGAGATGGGATATCATGAAATGTACTATACTGAGGATCATTTATAAGTTAAAATCTTTGGTAATTAGTGACTGAGTAAGTGGTAATATTCAAATGTCTTATTTATCTCATGTAGCATTGGATTTACTAAAGGGGGATCCTTAAAATAGAAAAGAAAATAGAACAAATAATATAGTTTCATTTGTTCAGGACCAAAAATAGGTGCTCAGGACCAAAAATAGTTGTTCTTACCTTTTAAAAAAAAAAAATCACAAGCCCCTTTGGAAATCTAATAAAATCTACATACTCTCTCTGCAGGAAAATACATAAAATCCATATCCTCACACAATATATCATACAGTTTTATGCTGCGCCCGGAAGCCTATTCATAGACCGAGGGTAAAATCTTTGATTTGGAAGAACTCTTCTTGACATGGGGAGAACTACAGTGTTAGGATTAAATACTAGTAAATAGCTTTTGCCTAATGCTCTCAGATAGCTGTGATATCAGTGTCTTGAATATGCACACTTGTAAATAGAATAGCTCTGCTGTTTCAGAATCTGAGGTTTTTCATGAGAGACAAGCATATGTCTTATTTATTCTATTCTTGTTCACAATTTTGTATAGGTAATCCTTTTACCAAGTTCTGGTGAGCAATTCTGAGATGGGCAAGATACCTTTTGAAATATGTTGGAATAGCTGTTTTTTGTTTGCTTGTCTGTTTTGTTTTGTTTTGATGAGGATATATTTCTTCCTTAAGTCACAAAATTATAGTAGGTTGTGCCTACTACAGAACTACTATAGTTAAGGCAGCTTTTGGACCCTGATTTTAGTGTAATTATCAAGCCCACTGACAGGGTATGACAGGACCTAGAAACCCAATACAGACTTAGATAATCAGCCAGTTATGTTTGCCATTTTAACTTTGCCTTAATGCTTGGGGCTCTGCTTCCAAGTCATGCTGTAGACTATTCCTTGAGCATTTATTCTCATAATATTCTTATATAACAATTCTTTCTATCCATTTTCCTCTTCCATTTTAAGTGGTGTCATTATGAAAAAAGAAGAGGTACAAAATAAACCATTGCGATCTGTATTTCTCATTCCCAAATGACACCAATATTTTCTTCCATTATGGATTATCCTGATGCAGCAAGAAAGCTGAGATTCATTTGTTTGGTGAGAGGAACATTTGGATCCCTAAAATATAAAGCTAACTTATTTTAAATAATTGTTTAAGGTAGCTTAGGCATAAATTGCCATGTGAGCAGGGAGGTCTATGTAGATCCAATGGCACTTTCCTCAATACAAGCAACAACTATTATAAGATGAATGAGAAATATGGAATGCAGTGGTTTATACTAATAAGCATTTATCTCTTTGCCTGAAACTACCACTCATATATAAAATGAAAAACAAAACAAAACAAAAAAACCCACAGTAATTTCAAAGTGGAAAATGGAATACATTTGCTTTTTGGAAAGTGAAGGAATAGTAACAGATTTGAATCATCATCTGTGTAGGTGTTAGGGAAACTTTTCCACCTGTCGCTGCCAATGAACATGGAATCTGACATGAGTTCCCTATTATTCTACTCTCAGACCTCTCTTGAAAAGATATTGTCAAAGAGCTGGGTCAGGTCATTGGGAAAAGACACATAGGTACATGAATATAGCAGGTAACTTATTAATAACACCTTAGGAAGAGAATGTAAAAAAATGCAATGAAGAGGAGATGGTATTGACATTCCGAATCAAATAAATCAGTTCTTGGCTGGGGACATTGAACATACTTTCCAGTATGGCTCAACCCAAGATGTATTACAAAATTCACAGACGTGAAAGGTCACTGTGGTCACCCGCTAGGACAAACATAGATCCTCTGCACATACAGTTCTTATTAGTCAGGGTTTAAGGGCAGGCACCAGTCATTTTTTCTTGACAATGATAGTTTTATTGATTCTTGACAATTCAGTAACTCTATGGAGGATGCTGTAGCTGCTAGATGGAGAAACCCTGGAGGGAATTAAAGGAAGAGGCCCAATATCTGAATGAAATGTGTAGCCTGTTCTTTTAGAAATTCTTTACTAGTGGAGTTTCCACAGAGTGCATTGCATGGAAATCATGTGAGTGCTATGTTGAAGGGTAATGAAAGAAATATGTTTTCCCAAGTTGGGACTCATCCAGTTTGGTGCCCTCTTCTCTCAACTTGTTTGTGCCTTAGAATGGACAAGTGCCTTCCAACAAAAGACTGCTCCAGCAGTAGGGATTTTCAGGGTGTCTCTCAACAGGCCACACTCATTCTCATCTACAGCAAACCTTTTTGAGTTAATTTATTGCCTTTCCAATTTGAGCTCTCCTTTAAGAGAACTGGGATTTGAACCTAAGCCTGTCTGACTTTGGCAGACGAAATAAATAAAATCTACAAGTCAGGAAGACTTGAGTTAGAGTCCCTGTCCTGTCACTAGCTAGTTGTATCAGTCTAATTAAATTATTAACTCTTCTGAAACTGTTATTTTTTCTTTAAATTTATTTGTGATAGTAGCGTGAAAGCTTGCAGCCGACATACAATGAGATCAGAAACAGAGAGTACTTGCCATGGTGCCTGGCATATAATAGGCAATAATAAGTAGTTAATACTGCTGCTTGCAGAGGGCCATGTAAATATACTTATTCTTACAGGTTTGTTTGTCTATTTTGCTTCCCTGCCTTTACCATATAATGAAATCTTTAAACTCAAAGAGCAATATTTTCTGTTTTATAAAATCTTAATATCGAGTGGTTAGTATTTATAAGACAATGTAAAATAGGCATTATAAAGATAGAAAAAAAGAGGAAAGAATAAAGGGTAAGATGTTAAGGAAAGTGTATTTAAAAAACAAATGTTAGAGAGACGGAACACAAGCAGGAGAATTGGAAGGCAGAGGGGGAAGCAGGTTCCCCATTGAGTAAAAGAGCCAGTTGTGGGACTGGATCCCAGCATCCTCGGACCATGACCCGAGCTGGAGAAAGATGCTTAAATGACTGAGACACCTGGGCATCCTGAAAAGTGTGTCATCTTATCTCCAAACTTTAGATTGAGTGAAACTTAAGATTTTGGGGAAAAAATTAAATAGTTCAACTAAAGTTTTGAGAGATGGCCAATATTATACTTATGGATAAATGTTTTAAGATCTGCTGTACACCACAAATTCCTTTGGAAGGCAAGGTTTTTGTTGATGGCTTATATTCTTTGCTTAGATTGTTATTAGTCTGAAATGTCATAGGGGATATTTAATAACATATCCTATGAGAGAAGCCTTGACACTGGGCATTCTGCTGTCAAATTGGATGTGTTCTGGGAAAGTTGGGTCAGCTCTGCTTTTTTATTTGGTGAGGATTCTTAGGTGACCATGTTTTGTCAGTGTTAACTACTGTTTATTGTAGTCATATTGACTTATATTTGGTTATTAATTCTTTGTCACATAGGAGTAATGAGACTTTGATTAAGTCACTTAAACTTCCTTCTCTTCAGTTGCTTTTTCCCCCCAGTTATAAATTGAAAATAACAATACTTAGCTCTTTTGCTATGGAGGTTGAATTAAATTAAAGAGAATATGAAGGAAAGAAAGTAAAAAAGTACTTGGATCATGAAATATTAAATAGATGAAGGTTAGTTCTTACACCTCTAGAATATAATGAAAATATAGAGTACCATATGACCTGGCTATTGTTTACATATTAATATAAATGTGGATTCTTATTAATGAACACAGTTTATAAGGTACTGTTTTAGAAATTGTGAATCTCAAACAAATTTTCATATGTAAAAGTTGAGTAGAAATATTAATTTTTTTGAAAATTTTTAGGATAGTTGTGTAGAGTTAGAGGAGGCTGTGTCTTAATAATAGTTAAGGGAGTCAGGAGACTGTTCAGGAGATTAAGCAGGAGACTGTCTTTTGCTTTTCTGAGCTATTTCATTTTTGTGCTTAAATTGGGTTAAACTAAAAAAAACATCTGATTCACTACAGTTGACAGACTGAGCCAAATATGATGCATTTTTGCTCTCTTGTTGCTGCATTATTTTAAGTCAGTCTTTAATTCTTCTGGAATCCAAATATTATAAATTCAGGATAAATATATTTTAAGCCTTGGAAACAATTTTATGCACATGTTTTTTCTTTCATACGTGCAGTTGGGACTTTACAATCCTTATTTCCAACACTTGTTTTCAACATTTCTGTGGTTTTGTATTGCACTCTAGCAGATCTGTGGACCGAGAAGAATTAGGAAGAGTGACTATGGTGGAAGAGCCAAAATGAGAACATTTAGCTCAGGGAATTTGTGAAATGTTCTTTATCTGAATATGTGACTTGGGCTGGCATATAACAAGCATTGTCAGGAGTTGATGTTGATGCTTGATTTTTGGTCCCATGCTCTGTTAAGCAGGATGAAGTAAAAGAAGTAAAAATAGAATAAAATTTCTATTTGTTTAGGGATAGGGCAGTACTGTGTAGTGTGTGTGTATTTCAAAGGCCTCTGGGCAGGCATATAATATTGGTGGGTGGAGCTGAGTGTTAAGTTTGGAAGAGGTAACTTGGTATCTCCTCAAACACTGAAAGAATGGAGCTGGCAGATTCTAGTTTTGTGGTTGTTATTGTTGTTGTTGTTGTTTTAACCATTAGCAATCATTCTCCATGAAGCAAAAATTTTTCTGAAAAAAGAATTTGGTTTTAATATCCTGTAGGTCCCCTATTTTGTGCAGTGTGATGAAAGTTTTGATCAGTTTTATTTACCATTTGATTTTTAATAATGCAAAAAGATTTGAATCAAGTTGAACTAAGATGAAATCAAGATAAATTTATTGAAGGTCTGCCAGAGGGATGGGTAATTTTTGAGATCAGGTAGAGCAATTGTCTTATTTTGCAGCTGAGAGAACCAAAAATAAAAAGGGTTAAGAGAATCGCTCTAAAATACTGAGTTAAGAAGGGGCGGTGGGTGGGAAGTTGGGGGAACCAGGTGGTGGGTATTAGAGAGGGCACGGATTGCATGGAGCACTGGGTGTGGTGCAAAAACAATGAATACTGTTACGCTGAAAAGAAATAAAAAAAAAAGAAAAAAAATACTGAGTTAACTAATGAAAAAATTCATTTTTAATAAAGAAAAAAATGCAGTATGATAACAATTCAATACATTATTGTGGGAAAGAATGACTATCTAGACTTATTGGGTCTATGCTACCTTAAAAATATATATACTTTTAACTACTTTCTGTTTTCTTTACTTCTTTTATTGCTTTCGACATTGTCATGGGAGTCCTACTTCAGGTAAACGCCAAAAACTGCCTCAAACACAGAGGAGAAACATGTATACAAGGGGTAGGAGATTTAAGACAAGAATGAAGTGAGGTGAGGAAGTATGAGATGTGGGTGTCACTGATAAAGCATTTAATTTCTGATGACATTTTATTGCTAATTAAGCTTATGTGCTGATAATCCTTTTTATTTGTGAAGAAGTTAGGCCACATTCTTACACATCTAACGACAATTTTAATTCAGTAATTCATGCAAATATTTTTAATATTTTAAATATCTTTTAAATGTCTTTAATGCCATTTTCAGCAGCACACTTTGAAATTTAAAACTGAATCTTTTTCTATTCTTCTATCTGCAGATGGTAGTATTCTGTTATAGAGAGAGGTATCTTTTTCCTTTATGATCAATAATTATAATTATCAGGCAAAAGATCAAGAAGGAAGTTTAAACAAAAAGAAATGTTTTGCTTAAATAGTCATCTTCCCTGTATAATGGCACTGTGCTCAAATAGAAGAACAAGCTGATAAAGAATGCTGATATGTTCAATAAGATTATCATGGGTGGTTATTGCTGAATTATAGGCTAAGAGTGTTGTTTTTCACTTTCAGCCCAAGTCTGAAATTCCTGCTCCAGGAAACCAGAAGACTACAAGTAGCGCTCCTGAATTTCTGCCTCTCCTCTCATTCATTGCCTGACCTCTCACTTCAGAGCCTAACATACACCTCAACTAGCAGACTTTTAACACTGGGCAGGAAACTGTAACTTTGTTCTGAGAGAAGGTATAGAACTATCGGGTGACTCCATGTTAAGAAGTGTGATGGTCAGAGAAGAATTATTACTTCCTTTACTTTGTGGGCCTGGTGAGAACTCAGGAGGTGAACCTAAAAAATGAGTGCCAGATGGCTATAGAAAAGATGTACCTGGGGTCCACAGCTGTCTAGAAACTCTAGAAGGAATGCCTTTGATCATCTACAAGTTGGACTCTGTATAGCACAGGTTTCTACTCTCATGGGGGCAGAAAAACTTGGTCTTCCATAGTGGTCACCAGACTAATCTCGGTATTGAAAATAAGCTGACTCAGTTGAGGCAGAACGGGACCCAGAAAAGCGCTTGTGTTCACTCAGTTATGTCTGGGTATAGTCTTCATCCATTAGAGAAGTGAAGAACCCTGGAGGGCAGGAAAAACCTACTGAGACTGAGGGCCAGGTCTCCATCTGTATAAGCCAAGGGAAACCTGGCAGGGCCCCAAATATGAAGGATTAACCCCAGCCCTGAAGGACAGGGCTCTTGGGGCTGAAAATGGTATAAATTTTAGCCAAAAGGCAAATTGGTTGGGTGAAATAGTTTGATATGAAAATTTGATTGAACAAATATCTGTGGATATATATATATCCACAGATATATATATCTTTATTATATATATAAATTTTTTTAAAAGATAAGCTACTGTCACTATATTGTGGGGTATTAGTAATGTAGGGAGAGGCAGAGTAATTAAGAGCACAGACTCTGGTATCAGACTAAGTAATGACATCTCAGCTCCACTGTGGTTGAGCTTCATCTCAATATGGCCTTGAGTCTATGGGTTTGAATTCCAGCTCTGTAACATTACTAGACTTGTAACTTGGGTCAGTTATTGACTTTCACATCTGTATGTGTAGAATACATCATGGAAAGCACTTATATTGTGCCTATACATAGTAAGCACTCATAATTCATAATATACCTATTTTGGTATATTTTGAGCCAGATATTACTCTTAAGTGTATTACATATATTATCAATAAATATATACTATTTCCATCATAGTTATTTTTTGGGTGTCCAGTGATCATATTTTGAAACATTTATTATCTTTAAGCACTTCTCTATTTTCCTACTTTTTTTTTTCCTTTTTATTTCTAATTCATTTTCAGCCTATGATTTCTGCTATGGATTATTTATAATAGTAAAGGAATTGGAATAACTTCAGTATCCAGACATTATATATTAGTTTTTGGGTTTAATATTTCAGAGATGGTATACTTTGGGTAAGAAAAATTGGGGATTGCTATATACCCAGCACTGTGAGATAAGTACATTTGTCATCCCATTTAGAAAATGAGGTAACTGAAGTCTTTAGAGAGCCTAAAAACGTGAATAGCTCATTACATAGCTGTAACTCCTGATGGAGCTAGCATTGTATCCAAATAGACCGATTCCAGAGAAAATGCTTGTGTATGGTCACGGGACGTATAAAACTAAAAAGAAAAAGTACAAGTCATTGAAGATAAAAGGACCAGTGAAGTGTGAAGACAGGGCATGATGAAGTGTTCCCATGGATGTTGATGTCACCCTGGACTGATGGTGGATCTAGGGAAAGAGGAAAACACAAGAGAAGAGGTAAAACTTTTGATACCTTGATACTTATATGGGATGAACCAAGATGTTGGTGAGTGATAATAACAATGATAACTAGAGAGTGATATACTACTACCACTATCAAAATAGCAACAAACTATTATTTATGGAATATTTATTATGTGCCTGGCTTTGTATGGACCTTAAGAACATTGTCTCAGGGAATCTGTGCAACAATTCTTTGAGGAAGATACTAATATTATTCCCATTTTTTCTAGATAAGTTAAATCAGTTTTACAAAAATTGAGTGAATTGCCCAAGTCTCCTGTTTCAAGTCATCTAGGATATCTCAGTGAAATAATTTTTAAAGAAGCTACCCATTTAACCATCCATCCATCTCTCCATTTGCTAAGTATTAAGCTCTAGCAATATTTGCTAGATATTTGCTAGGTATTAAGCTCTAGGGATGGAAAAGTATTTTAAATCTTCGTCCCTGTCCTTGAGTCTGATGGGAAAGATATGGGGACAATTAGTAAAAGCTATAGTAGAGATGTGATTTAACTATTTTTAAAATGAGAGTGTTGTGTTGTGCAATCTTTAATATTTCTTCCAATTCCACCTCTGTGATTATGGAAACACCAAGAAGTAATCAGTGAAAAACAAAAGTATACACAGCCTGGTAATATAAACCTTGAACCTACTTAACTGTTGTTAGCATAAGACTATCCGTTTTCTCAGCGCTGTACTGTCTGGCAAATTTGGCAGCCAAGGAACTCAGCATGAGGCGGCTGGGCATGATTTTGGATGGGAGACTCAAATTCAATGTTGTTGAAGTGTTTACAGTTTGCATGTGCATTGCAGGTGTGTGACATCACTTCCTATGACTGATGCAAATGCTGGGAGCAGTGGCAGGAGACTGATAGCCTGCCTTTAACCCTTTCCAAACAAGCCATCTTGTGGGCAGATGTTGACCACACCTTCTTGTGCATCTTTCTAGAAGAGCCTGGAAATGAGACAGTTTTCTCTAATTTGGGCCTTGGTATTAGAATGCATAGCCACTGAACATCTTCAGGAAATGGGAACAGGAAACCAAGTGCTCTCTTTCAATACCTCAGGTGATGAAAATGAAGGGAAAATCAGCATTATTGTCTTGCTTTAGGCTATAATTAGAACTAATTGTTGATATTGTATGATGATTTGAAATTTTCGAGAGAGCAATAGTGGAAATAGTCCTCCTCTGGAGGAGGAAGTCCTGTTAAGGAACCGGTTTCCCAAACTACTAGTGTAAACAAGATTGCAGAAAGAAATATTAAAGCTATGTAGAGGAAAAACACGTTTTCATTTTTTCCTTGCAAATAATCCCCTAGTTTATCCAGTGCGCGCTTTCTGTTGCTGTAAGGGAAACAAACAGAATAAGAAGTTATGATAATGTAAAATTACCTCTATGCAGTTATTAAACAGATTATGCTTTTGGTTTTTGCATGTTCTGCAGTGTTAAATCAGGCATTCAATACTATGCCGAGGCAATTTAGAATTGTGACAGAAAGGTTGCTAGGAGTTGGCTAAGATTTTTTCATATTGCCTGTATTATATACTTTCCCATAACATATGTGTACATGTACATACAAGTGTAAACTAAAATGTAAATCTAAATTTTATATGAATAAAAGTAATAATTTATTTTCAAGGAGCCTGTATTTTAGATTTTCCAGTAATTTGTCACTTTCCCTCTCTTTAGTTCATACTGTAGAAGATATATTAGGCTGTTACTTTTTATCCTAGACATTTATAATGTTTCAGGGAGTGTTATGGCTGTTACTTTTACACACAACTTTAAGGTGGGTGGGTAAGAGGGTCATTACTTGCAGGTTATTGCTGGGGAAGGCTGAGTCTGGTTCTGAGGACTCAGCTTATTATTAATCATTATTTCTGGAATCATAAGGTCTACTTTGAAAATAGACCCTATTGAAGAAAATGAATGAATGATCTTGATTCTTCTTCTTCCCATATCAGAATTGATACTCTTTGTAGGTGTCTGTTTGGATCACATTATCTATGAACAGCCTTTTACAAAATTGCTAGCTCTCTTGCAGCTGCAAGTGCTGATGATTTTGCTTGGATTTGTAGCTCTGTGATGTTTTCTGGCATGCATGATTTTGTAAAAGATTTAGACGTAACCTGCAATTTTTTTTCAATTCTGACAGTTCTGATTGAATAGGTCTGATTAACATCAGTTCAGAAGTTTGAAGCCAAACCTTCACAACCCTGCTTTTGAAAGGTGTTGAGATTTGTGGGAGGGGAGATAACTTTTATGGAAACTAAGCTTTCTTATGTTTCAGATTTAAAGATGAAGTGAGATTGTGTCTGTTAATTTGTAGAGCTTTACATACCATAGAGACAGGATAGAAGAAAGTAGGATATAAAAATTTTTAAAGCGATTTCATTTCATAGTATTAATGTAATCTAACAGCAGTGTTAGAAAATTTAGATGACAAATTCATTTTTCTAGGTCAACTCACTCATTTCTCCTGTTCATATGATATAGGCCATAGGAGCTAGTCTTGGAAAAATACAAGAGAAAACCTTAAAGGAACTCTCTCTTTTAATATCTCAGGAAGATATCCACTTCTAACATGTTTTTCTGTGTTTGTGTTTATGAGCTGCGTGTGTGACACTAACATGGGATCTCATCCATCATGGCTGTGACATAGCATGTCTGAATACAAAGCTGAATTTAGAATGACTAGTGAGTCTACCTTGGAGAACTCAGAAGCCAACTGGAGATCCTGCTGTGTCGCTCTCGGCCCGCAAGAACGACTCAGAGACTCACGTAGCGGCGAACCTTTATCTTTAATCGCTTTTTCTTCCTCTCCCTTTACCCTCGGCGCATGCGTTTTTATGCAGGCAGTGTTAACCAATCAGAATGCAGTGCTCATGCACCTCCTGCGTGAGTGGACCTAAATGAACAGCCAATCATATTCAGTCCCTTACAGCTCTTAGAGTAGGCCTCCTGTACTGGCTCCCGACATCTCCCCCTTTTTTATTTATTTATAATGGCTGAGATCGTGCCTGTCTTAGGTTGCCAATCCTCAGCACACATGCTTACCCGTCATGGGGTACTCTCCCTGGTCGAAGAGCCCCTGTCTTAGGTTGCTATGGTGTGGGATCAGTCTTACCCGTCCTTGACTACCGATCTAGCATACTTAGCCATATCTGGGGGGAGGTACCAGCTTCAAGAGCCATCATGGCTTGAACCATGAGGTGTTATTGTCGTTGATTGCGACGGACACGGCCACACACCCAACATAACATTAGTATGTTAGCTGTGATTAAGAGAACAGCCATGGCACCAAGTCCGGCCCACTATTTGAGGAACGAAACAGATTGCTGTAACATTTTTTTCCACTCACTGACAGGTACAATAGTTACTTTGGTAGAATATATGGATATAATTTGAGCTCGTAATTGCCTAGTTAAATTTTGAAATTGACGGTTCCAGGTACCATTAAGCATTCTTCCCAATTGTCGAGACAGATTGGCCGCTACCGACAAGTTATTGTAAGCTACAGGAGTAACACAAAGTCCTGCCATATTATGTATACATCCTGTTGAGATTATAGATTCTAAGACATCTATTTGTTCTTGTACTAGATCAACTCTTTGATTTACAATAAGGATCCCAGCATGCAAATGTCCGTTAATTTGTTCTTGCATAGCCAATGCTTCAGCGACCATTCCTGTGACGTTGTTGAGCGCAGCTGCTGTCTGTACTGACGTTGTCAACGCCACTGCAGCAGCAGTGGCAGTGGCGGCGGATGCTGCGATAGCTGCAATAATGGCTGCTGTTATTCCAAAGTCTCGTTTATGTTGAAGCAGCACCGGCAGGTTGTCGGGGTTCATCTGTACTGGCATCGGGATATACGTCGGTATCTTGGCTATTACTGCCGAGTCTCCCACCGTGGTGTTCCAACATTCTGATAGACAATTCTGGGACTCACAAGAGAGACTAGATGACTTGTTAATAGTAGAAGCATTAAAAACTATGAAGAGAAAGGGAGCTCTAACACAGATGGGCGTTGGTGAGTGACTTATGTGCTTAGCTGAGGTGCAATATCCCAAAGATGATGTTATTCAAGCCATTACCATGGAAGAACTAAAGTCAGCCCTTTGAATTTACAACTGAAGTTTGCAAAACTGATACTCTCCAAGAAAAAACAAAACAATTTTCTTGCTACTGTCTAAAGTTTCTGGCAGACTTTAGTGTTTCAACCTAATACCTACGGCATATATACTACATGCTAAATGCTGTATACTTTAAGCAAATTTTTACATGGAGTATGTAATATGTTGATACACATGACACAACGGAGACTGAAAATGCAGGATTTAACGAGAATCATTTTCCCCTTACATACTTCCTTTTATCATTTTTTGTTTCCCACTTAGTTACAAAAAGTAAATAAATACTCCCATATTTTCATTTCAGTGACTTGATGCCATGAAGAATCAAGTATGACGGTATCAGTCATCAGTTTATAATATAATTATACTACAGAACGCAGACAGGTTAAAAAGTTCTGATGTGTATGGCTAAATGCCTCAAATAATTTACATTTACTGATAAATAACAGCATTCCAAATTATGGACATTTAATAATTATAACTTGTAAACTATATCACATATTAGAATACATTAATTAGCACAAGTTTTCATCAATTTACATTAAATTATACTTAGTAGAAGTTGAAAAAATTTGGTAAAAGAAAAACTTTTCCAGTACCTTGGAGTACACAGAATCAAAAAAGTCATCACACCATTGAAAATGTAAAAACCATGTAAACTTGAATTACCCTTGCAATAATAACAGTTGCTTTAATTCAAACTTTTATATTTACAAGGTTTTAAAAACAAATGGAATCCATATTAAAGGTACGTTATCACTAAAGTTTAAACTAAACAAAAAGATGTGAAGTCGTAATGAAGTCTCTTGTGAACCTGAAGAAGGGCCCAGCCTTACCTAAAGTGGAATCCAATTTTTTCAAATCGAGAGCCTATGTGATAGTTGTACATACAGTTACGCCATGTAGACCCATTAATAAAGTGAAGGCTTTCCAAGCCTGTACATGCCTGTGCAGCGTTGCAGAGCAGCCACCTATCTAGAAGGTGAGCTGACGCGCCTTGCGCCTGGTCTTGGTAGGTATAATTATAGCCAAAAAAGGTGGAGTTAGAGTAAGTAGGGATTTTAGGACTGAATGAGAATCCTGTTCCCACCCAAACTCCTGAGAGGCTACTATGGCAGCCACTCGTGCGGTGCAGCTCGCACAATAGCAGGCCCTGGTGCAGCAAGGTTTATACCGAGGAGGCCCCTCGTAAGGTGGCACTGTTGGGGCTGGGCGCGTGGGCATAGGATCTAAGTTATCTACCACTTTCGTCTTTGTTTGTAACTGCGCCATAGCTCCTTCTTTCACTTTTAATTTCAGCTGCGCCATAACTTCCCCCTGCATTTTGAGCTGCGCCATAGCCTTCTTTAGCTTTTCCTCCTTTTTTGCAAGCTCCTTTTGCATCTTGCTCACCTTTTGGCTTTTGGGCGATTTCCCTCCTCTGCTCCTTTCCAAAAACCAGGGAGCCGTTTGTCCCACTTCTCTCAAAAACAAACGGCTGTTTTATTTTTTAAAGGAGTACCAATTGCTTTAAGGATATCAGAAAGTGGCCCCAGCATTTTATATGTGGCCATCTCATTTCCCATACTGGAAAGCTTTACTCTCATCCTTATCCTAGGAACTTTGCAGCCATCTCGTTTCCCATCCCGGAAAGCTTTCTACACTCGTCCTCGACTTGAGGAACTTTCCCTGTCACTAGACAGAAATAGGCGCACTCTTTACCTGATCGTTGCCTAACTCCGCGCGTCTCTTCTGCACGAGTTCCCGGGTTTCGGCACCACTTGTCGCTCTCGGCCCGCAAGAACGACTCGGAGACTCACGTAGCGGCGAACCTTTTTCTTTAATCGCTTTTTCTTCCTCTCCCTTTACCCTCGGCGCATGCGTTTTTATGCAGGCAGTGTTAACCAATCAGAATGCAGTGCTCATGCACCTCCTGCGTGAGTGGACCTAAATGAACAGTCAATCATATTCAGTCCCTTACAGCTCTTAGAGTAGGCCTTCTGTACTGGCTCCCGACACTGCTACAGCCAAACTCAGGCACATAATCAAATACAGATACCTTTTTAAATCGGAAAATTGAAACGACATGTACTTGCTCTGCTGAGGCGCTTTGGCCCCTTCTTACTGGTGGAGGTGATTCATAATCATGCATCAGGGAGGGACAGAGCAAAGGTGATTGTTACTGGCTGTATTGCACATTTTGTCATTGTCTTTTAAATATTTTGGAAATAACTTTTCCTTAAAGAGAAGAAACTAAAAATATCCCAAATATACAACTTGTTAATCACTTTCTATAACTTTTTATTTTGAGATTCACATGCAGTTATGGAAAATAACATAGAGAGATCCATATATCCTTCACCCAGTTTCCCCCAGTGGTAACATCTTGTTTAACTATAATATAATACCATAACCAGGAAATTGACAATGATGTAATCCACAAGCCTTATTTAGATTCCTCAGTCTTAAGTGGATTCATTTGTATGTATGTGTATTTAGTTTTATTCAATTTTATTATATGTGCAGATTCACACTCGGGCTACAGAATTGTTCTCTCATAAGTATCCCTAATGCTAGTTATTAATTTTTAATGGGGGATGTACTTAAACGATTTATTCACAAATTTGAGTAACTTCTTTGAGGCTATATAATATCTAAAATAGTTTTGAAAGACACTAAGTGACTAAGGAGACAGAAGAAGTTAACCACATTAATTCCAAGGAATAAACTGAAATTGTGGGAGCTGGTCTCCCTGTGGAGTTCTCTGGGAATACAAACAATGAATTACCATGCTGCTTTAGAATAAAGGAGAAATCACTGAGCAGCACTAGAGAAAGATCTTAATGGTATCTGGAACAAAAAATAAGGCAGGGCTTTAAGGACACAGGTTAGTAGGTCTTTTACACAGTTTTAACAAAAGGAAGTTAAAAATTACAGGCTCGGATTCTTTTGTGTAAAAAAGGAGAAAAAGCAAAGTCAGCAAGAATTTTTTAAAAATCCATTACTTGTCTGCACTCTGTGAAAAGAGCTTTCTCCCCCTGGGAAAACAATAAAAAATTATTTGCCCCTGTATTAAATTCAGGACCACTTACCAAAATGGCTAGCTTGGCAGAGGCTGCTGCTTCGCTTAGAGCTCAATTGTGCGATTCACTTGTAGCTCAGCATGAACTTTCCTCATAGACAATAGACATTTGTGTTCACACATTTGAAAATGAACTTTCACAAACAAATGCAATTTATCCAGTTTCTTAAAACCATAAAACATTGACACTTTTAAACTAATGGGCTTTGGGCTACACTCAAAATAAAGCTTTGTGTTCTTTGCTGCTACCCTTTATACTTGGGGTAATGAAGACCATCTATAAAGTGAAATTGTTAATAGCAGAAAATTGTGAGAATTCAATCATAAAAGCTCCATTCTGAATATTTTTTTCCTTCTTTTTGTCCCTTTGGAATTAAAGATAATCCTTCCGCCCGGAATTGAATGGTGGTTTAGTTATAATTAAAATCTGTTCTTTCCTACCAATAGGTAGAAAAGACTGTCTGAAATACTACTAATTAAACTACTTTCAGAATTACTACCTTCTTGATCAACTGTACTGAGGTTTATCTATCAAGACCTGTTTCTCTATCAAGAATTTACTGTTAGATCTAAATCATAAAGGTCTAGGGAAATGGATGAGCTTAAAATACAGCATGTAGGATGTTATTTCCTCAGAAAATGAGAGGAGAACAAAAGCACAAGAACCTGAGTTTCAAAGCCTTGAAGGTGTGGCTTCTGTTGTGTTAGCTCTACCTCATTTATTAAGCTTGTCTTACCTCCCACCCCTCCCTCACTCAAGTCCTTACAGCCTCTACCTGCAGGCTCACTCATTCCCACTGCCCTTAAGCAGGAAGTTTATCAAGGATAATAGTTGCTTCTAAGAATCTGGAGGGGAATTGAGTTTTTATATCATTACAGACATAAAGTCTGCAGCAGCTCTGTGGATGTTGAGCTCTTAAGACTCTCCTCAGGCTAGAACTTGGTTCCCTGGGGTAAACCCTGGGTTATGCTACTCCTTAGCTATAATTCATCTTCCCTTTAAATCACATTGGCCTAGTTACAGGAACTGGTTTTCCTTTTTGTCTCTGCTTCTGAGAATATTGTTTAGACTTTCAATTCAGAGATTTAAGAAGCCCCATGTCCTTATTTTGTTCCTTTTGGTTCCCTCTTATTTGGGATTGGAGTCTTGTTCTGCATATCATCAAGGGGGGTGCTTTAGCAATTTCTCCCTTAAATCAAGTATCTGTAGTAATACCACTTTCTAGTTCTCTTTGTTTTAAAATATTTTGGTGTAAAGAACCTCCCCCTTTTTTTTAAATTAAATTTTTAATTTTAATTCCAGTATATTTAATTCCAGTATATATGTTTTGTTAGTTTCAGGTGTATAGCTTTTATTTTTTTTTTCCTTAGGAAAGTCCAGATTCTCTCCTAGGAGTAATAATACACACACACACGTGTGTGTGTGTGTGCAATAGAAAAGTGCATGTATCTATATATAGTTTTTACTAAACATATATAGTTTCTACTAAAAACATATATAGTTTTTATTAAAATTTTAAAACATAAATAGCTCTTTGAATTCCATGTATGGATCTCACAGAAGTCTGGGAAACTCAAGTCATTAATTCCTCCATTTATTCCATTAATCTTCAGGTGAAAAATTCATGTTCTTAAGAGGTCATAATTGAGTCTTTCTTGGTGGCTTGCCTAGATTTATGGTGTTAACAGTAAACCTTTACTCAGAATGCTAGATGATAGGTCAGTTGGCTATTAAAAGAAGCAGAAGTCTGTAAACTTCACTTTTAGTACTAATAATCAGTAATCACTTGATTATTATTAATAATCACTTATGTGATCTTTCTTCTTGCATCTTTGGTTTTAGATTTTGACTTTATCCTATATCTATTCTGTTTGCATTGCTGGACTGATACTTATGTGACCTCTTTGCTCTGGTCTCTCCAGTCATTCCTGTTTGTAGCAAAACTTTTCTCCTTACCAAAATTACTGTGGGCTAACAGTTTGACTTCAAATAGGGACAATAACTTATCAAATAAAATATATAAAGCCAGATCTTAATTATTAAAAATTGTACATTGGTGGATAATATGACTCCTGTTTTGCCTCTGTATTAGTCAGTGTGGGCTATCATAACAAAATATCACAGATTAGGTGGCTTATAGAACAGAAACTTAGTTTCTCACAGATCTGGGGGCTGGAAGTCCAAGATCAGAGTGCCAGTGTGGTCAAATTCTGGTGAGGATTCTGGTTCTGATTTGCAGACAGGCTTGCATACCTGCCTCTTACTGTGTCCTCACATAGCAAAAAAAAGAGAGAGGCAGCAAGTTCCCTCTTCTTACAAGGGCACTAATCCTATCATGAGGACCCCACCCTCGTAACTCATCTAAATCAAATTATCTCCCAAAAGTTTCAACTCCACATACTATCACATTGGAGGTTAGAGCTCCAACATATGAATTTTAGGGGGACATAGTACAGTCCATAGCAACATCTCTGAGAGAGGAAAATAGCTAAAGGCATCTAGTGACCAACTGTTCAAGGAAGACTTGTCCTTTAACTATGATTTGTGTGCTTAGAAGTGCAGGGAAGAAAACAGGTAAAAATCACAGATGGGAGCAAATCAAGAAATAAAACAGGATTTCTTGGGGGTAGACTTTTATTGAACACTCATATCTATTTGAAAAACAATCTTTATCATAATCCAAAGTGAACAGATTGGAGACCCAACTAAGGAAAAGCTCTGTTCCTCTAGAGATGAAAAATGTATTTTGTTTTAGTAAGTTGCTCAGTTTGCATTTAAGATGAAAGGTAGGAGAACAATTCTAAGCATTGGCCTTGAGTGCTACTGAACTAACAAAGAGTGGCGAACACAAATGATACTTAATAAGGTTTGTTTAATATTTTAAACTTAGAACAATCTACCAAGGTGCAATTTGCCTATAATTTATCCTAGCATGATATACTTAGTGCCTTGGAATTACCTCCTGGGTAGACTTATTTAATGAGTTTGCTTAGACTGTCCTTGTGTGAGTCTTAGACTTCACTGGGTAGCAGGAGAGTTCATGCTGCTGAAAAGTCTGACCCTGAGTTGAGCTATCATTGTGATGACTTTTTTGCTTATTATCACAAAGTTGTTGATGGAAAATAATCTCAAAGACAGTGACAGACTAGAAAACACACTGGGATGATCCAAAGTAAGGCATTCCATTGCATCTCAGAAGAATGGTTTTAAAATATGATAACAATTTTAGCACTTTTCTTTTATGGAGATATTTTCTGTAAGATTGGAAAGGCACCAGTCTAAGAAATGCAAATCCAGGTTTTGGTTTTCTGACAGATTTTCTTGCAAGTTTCCATCACTGGGGAGGGAGTGCTTCAGTGTATGAACCCTAGTGTCAGACAGTTCAGGAATGAATTTGGCTCTGCCATTTATAAGCTATTATGTCCTTGAGCAAGTTACATGAACTTATTTAGTTAAGCTTCAGTTTCCTACCTTAGTGCTTGTGAAGATTGGTTGACAAAATGTAAAGAAAGAGGTGAGTATTAAGACTTGGCACATTTAAGTTCTACAAATAATACCCATTATCACACTGATAATTACTTCATCAATGTAATTATTGACCATTAAGATTGGAAAGAGTTTAAAAAACACCGTCAAGCCTAGTTTTATTCTACAAACTTCACTGCTGACTTGCTAACTTTCCCTTTCTTCCTACTAATGGTTAGTTATGCCCTTGACTCTACTCTCTCAGGAGGCCAGGGAACAAAAGTAGAAATGTACATTTTCCCCATCTTTTTCTACAATAAAGACTTCTATAAAATTAAGAAAGCACCTGAAGTGGAATTCAGATGAGAAACAGCAGCATACATTCACCTTTGGGGTGAACAATCAATTACTTTTGGTTAAGTATGTTTTAATTAGATTGAACATTAAAGGGCTTATTTTGTGTACAATACTAAATTGATACAAGATGGAGTGAATTCCTTAGGTTTTATTTTATTCATCCTATTATCTAAATAGGGTTCAATTATTTGATTCATTTCTTGAATTAGGAATTTTAGGCATAAATTGAGAAATATTTTCTGTATATTGATTGTATTAAGCACTTTATGTCTGATGGTATAGTATCCTACTGAGAAAGAATTAAAATCCAAGGACTTGAAAGAAAAGATCTCTTACCTGGCATCATGCAGAGAACTTGTGTTTTTAATGACACATTTAGATAAAAGTTGTAAAGTAGGATTTTACTCTGAGAGGATGAAGTATCCATGGCAGCCACTTCTAATAGTGTGTATTATGACCAAATCTGTACAATAGCCGGATCGCAAGAGAGGAAAAAATGTTTGCCTATGAGTAAAAAAGTGTAGTTCTATTTCATTCTATCCTTTTCCTATTACTTTCTCCCATATAGATGTGCAACCTCAGATCAAAATTCTACTTCTATTATACTGTGTACGAGTTAAATGAGACTCAATAGCTCCATTGTGCATTATTTTCTCCCCATCTGCTAGCTATAGTTCCTGAACTTAACTTTAAAGCTTTCTCATTTGCTATTAAAGTCCTATTCATTTGCAATTTTTTCATGACCCAATAAAAACACTCTTTTGAAGCCCAAATTTAAGTTACTTTTTGTTTGCCTGCAGCTGATTATGCAGATAAGCTGAGTGGTCAGCTAAAGTGTTAACAGGTTATTCTAGACTCCGGATTCATAATAATTGTCTAAAAACGCTAGATGGCACAGGAGAGATATAAATGAATCAAGGAGAGTCCAGCCCTCCAACTTGACCTGTTTTTAAAGAATTCTTAGGGTTAAAAAGAACAACATTTTAAGATAATCTTGTATGTTCTTTTCTATTAACTTTTCTATTGTTGTTTTGAGCTTTATCCTTGCATTTTCAGAACTGGGTGATGTGAGGTAAAATTCTCTAAGCTTGAAAGCAAATGCTTAAAAAGTTACTGGTTGAGTAGTGCTTTTATTTCTTTTCTTTAATTTGTCATAGAAAACACACATATACATGCTATATGTATAATAATATATATGTTTGTTTATGTGTGTACTTATATATGTATATGTTATCTTTATGATGAATTAAACATGTGCTGTTCCAGGAAATGTGGAGATGATGCACACCATGGTGTGTATAAACATGCATGTGACTCAACTTACTGTTTTAATTATGTGACTGACTAAATAGAGTCAAATTATGAGAAATGCTTTTCTAAGAGAAAACATGTAACCATAGAAATTAGTGTTATGTAATTTCTATTTTTTCTCAGCTTGTAGTAAATACATGTATCCCAGGAAATTCCATATGTATTGTGTTTATTAAACATGAGGTTAGTTTATTATTTCCTTTAATGGAAAAATGACAATGTATGAACAGGAAAATATATTTAGTAAATACTGAATATTAGGATTCAAAGCTAGTACTGATTACATGAGTACCATTGGACTTAGTTATAGAAATTCTACGGATTCATAGGGAACATTATACATGTTAAAACCATGAGGTAGCCAATGATTCACCACTGAACAATTTCTCAAATTCAGTGGAGAAAAACTATAAAAATGAATCCTATAACAGGTCATGCTAAAAAGAATATTACTCAGCCATCAAAAAAAAAAGAACTCTTAACCATTTGCAGTGATATGGATGGAACTAGAGGGTATTAGGCTAAACGAAATAAGTCAGTCAGAGAAAGACAACTGTCATGATTTCTCTCATATGTGGAATTTAAGAAAAAGAACAGATGATCATAAAGGAAGAGAGTGGAAAAATAAAATAAGATGAAATCAGAGAGGGAGACAAACCATAAGAGGCTTTAACTGTAGGAAACAAACAGGGTTGCTGGAGGGTTGGTGGGTAGGGGGTTGGAGTAACTGGGTGATGGGTATTAAGGAGGGCACTTGATGTAATAAACACTGGGTGTTATATGCAACTGATGAATCACTAAACTACCTCTGAAACTAAAAAAACAAAAATACTTGTGTAGAGAAAGCTGGCATGACTATCAAAGAATGAATAGGATCTCAGTAAGAAATAGAACTGGATTATTTGTGTTTTTTAGAAAGTTCTTTGTCAGTTACTGATAATTTAAAACCTATAGAAGCTGTTTTTAACATCTTGTTCCCTAAGCCTTTCTAAATAGTAGTTTGGAGCCAAATGTTTGGAGCCAAATGTTTCCTTATTTGTAATGTGGAGAAAGTAACACCTACCTTGAAAGATTGTTTTGAGAATTAGTGGTAATGAATGTAAATGTATATCAATTTAAATAACCTTAGACTACACAGATTAAAAACTTTATTGCTGAGCTAGGTAATTGAGGAACAAATAAAACTAACTAGAAACACAGAACTACTGTATCATCTCCAATCATAATTTTAAAAAACAATGAGTCTACGTATTTCTCATAGTCATATGTAAAAGAGTTGATCTGCAGTGACTTTTAAGTTTTCTGTATTTTATTTTGGAAGATATGATTGTACACTATATCATAAATCACATGTGAGATAGTTACCATATTTAAAAAAATCATAGTTACTAGTATTTTGGGGGAGGTATCATACTGTACTGAAGAAAGTATGTGTTTAGGGTTCCACAAATTTGGGTTCAAATTCTGGTCACAACACTTACTAAGTAATCTGGAATACTGAATTCTCAAGGTCTTATTTTTCTCGTTTGTAACATAGGGTTAGTACCATCTTACTGTACCAGGTTGCTATGGGATAAATAGTATTTCTCAACCTTAGTGCTATTAATATTTGGGGCTGAATTATTCTTCATTGGGGGAATTGTTGTGGGGGCTGTCCTATATTCATTGTAGGATGTTCAGCAACATTCCTGGTATCTACCCACTGGATTCCAGTTGTACCTCTCCCATGGTTGTGACAACCAAAAGTTTCTGAAGACATTGACCAACTTCTCTGGGAGGGCAGAGTTTCCCCCCAGTTGAGAACTATGTTATGTAGTACACCTTGCATAAAACTGAGTGAACACTCAAGTAATAACTATTACTCCTTTTCAGCTGAGCAATCACTCATAAACTTTGACATTAAAGACTTCATTAGAGATTGATAGAATTAGCCGAGTCATCTAATTTAGGGAGCTTTGATAATAATTTTTTTATTTTTAAAGATTTTATTTATTTACTTGACAGACAGAGATCACAAGTAGGCAGAGAGGCAGGCAGAGAGAGAGGAAGGGAAGAAGGCTCCCCGCTGAGCAGGGAGCCTGATTCAGGACTTGATCCCAGGACCCTGGGACCATGACCCCAGCCGAAGGCAGAGGGTCTAACCCACTGAGCCACCCAGGCACCCCTAGGGACCTTTGAGATACGAACCCAATAAGGATATTTTCATGAAGTTACTGGTTTATAGTTGTGGGTTAACTTAATGAGGCAGTGCATTCAAAAAGTGAACTTTTGGGACTTCATCAATAATACCTTAAATGAATCAGTTACAAAATGTAAATGTATTAAATAATCAGTAGAGGCAAAAATCATAGTAAATGTCACTTTTATGGAATTTCAATTTCAGAAACAAGAAATAGAAGGGAAGATGTTGGTTTGTGGTGGTAGAGGAGTATCAGGGGAAACAGATGTTGGGTTCAGCCTTCTTCATAAGTATGAGTTGTCAGTAAGATATCTGAGTGGAGAGTCAAATCAGTTGATAGGTGGCGCAGGTTTAGAACTGAGGGAGGAAGTCAGATTGGAGATAGAGATATAGGTATTTTCAGGGTATAGATAGTAACAGATGAGTTTATCAAAAGAATGCAGAGCAAGACTTGGACTGAAGACAAATCATGGACAATATGAGTGCTTAGGGTAAATAGAGAAATTAGAACTCCCAAAGTAAAGTGAGAAGAATGGTGATAGAAGATGATAAATATCTATAAAAGAATAGAGTCGGAGAACTCAGAAAAAGAAGTTATAAGAGAGTATAAAGGGGAAGAATGCCCATTGAACTGACACCATTTGTGGTTGCAGGCAGTTTGAATGAGAAACCCTTAATAGGGTAGAGGGGTCTGGGGACCAACTATGGATAGCGTTTTTCACCAGTTTTAATTTTGAGTATGTTCAGTTTGGGTTATTGATTTTCTAGCTTCAACATGCTCCATCACTTCCGCTGTCTTAGAAAAGGTCGAAAATGGGGTCCGAGACTACAGATCTCCATGAGATTAAATAATAAATACACTGGCATTAGGAGACAGAAGGAAGAGCAGACCATGCATTTTGATAATACCTAATACTAGGAATAGTTGTTTGTATGTTGACTGGAACAGGCACATGGATAATGCCTAAATACAAGTCAGGGGAATTTGAAGATCTTTGGAGTGGAGGAACCACCAAACTGAAACAGGCTAATAAACTCAAGATGTTAGTTTAGAAGAAGAAATTTCTAGAAAATAAAGAATAATATGTTTTATTGTCTGTAATTTAAAACACAAGCATAAGCAGTGTTGTATGTATGTGTGTGGGGTGAGATGTGGTTGAAATTTAAAAGAACGAAATAAGGAGTATATATGTTTTGGGAGGAGTATTGGCAAGCACTTGAGAAGCTCCAATCAAATTCCCACACTTTGGAGGTGTTTAAACCAAGCTTTAAGTTCTCTTCATCACAGATCAACACCAGATGGTGTGGTGATTAGTGCACTGGATGTAGCAATGTTGTTTCTTTGGTAAAATTAGTTCTGTTCAAGATGTTTATCTGTGACTGGCTAGGTATATTGGGCTGAGACGCCTTCATAGACAGGGTTTCAGACTATAGTGTTTCAGCACCTATTCCTTGAGCATGGGCCCTCGGTTTAGGATCCCAAACCCCATTTGTGTTAAGTACACTCATCTGGAAAGTTTTTGTTTGTTTTTTTGCCCAACTCCTACTGGGTTAGCTGAATCCTGCCTCTAGGATATTGCCCTTTTCTGCCTTGTATTATCCCTTTATGTAGGATGCTGTTGAATACTTGAAACTGTAGAGAGCTAGTCTTCACTGAGCCAATAAAAGTAGTTGCATTAGTATTTTTGTGGCTTCCTGTGATTAAAACTTTGTGTGTGTCATAGGATTTGGTAAGACTATTTGTTTATGGTGTTATTATATTCAACATAAAGGCTAGAAATGAGGAAATCTATTAAAGTTACCAATATCTACCCAAAGTAATACAGTTAAGTGTGGATTGCCAATTTAGGTCAGTTTGCAAGCATCTGATATTTATTCCTCTGAATGGGATAATGTAAAATTGCTTATTCCTTCATAGGTACGTGAGAAAACTTTTACAAGTCAATGACTGAGTTGTGATTTCACGTATAATAGGCCAAAATAATATTCACTTTGTGAGTAATAAATAATAGTTAATATTTTCTGAACACTGCTCTGAGAATTTACATGTCTATCTTTGCATTTAATCTCTGCACCACTTGATGAAGTGGTTAAAACTATTATTGCCATTTTTTGAATAAGAACATTGAGGCACAGTGACATTAAGTAGGTTTTTTTTTTTTAAGATTTTATTTATTTACTTGACACAGAGAGAGAGATCACAGTAGGCAGAGAGACAGACAGAGAGAGAGGGGGAAACAGGCTCCCCACCAAGCAGAGAGCCTGATGCGGGGCTCGATCCCAGGACCCTGGGATCATGACCTGAGCCGAAGGCAGAAGCTTTAACCCACTGAACCACCCAGGTGCCCCACGTTAAGTACGTTTTATGTTCAAGGTTACACAACTAGTAAGTAATAGGGCTGAGATTATGAGCTGAGGCAGTTTGATTCTAGAAACTATGCTCTTACATATATCCCTCTGTATTAATTGTCTAAGTTAAATAAGATAGTTTATGTGAGAAATACTTATTAAAGTATCTACCACTAGATAGACACTCATATATTGGTAAAATATGAATTGGTCCTAGGATGATGCAAACTTCATATATATCTATGTATTTTTTGCTTTGGTGGACCAGCGTTTATGAATTAATACAACATTAATGTACAATGTATAAGTCTGATATTAGGAAATCACAAAGGTAAACTTAAAAAGATACTTATGGTTCACCTCCCTTTCCAACAGACTCTGAAAAACAACCTGAGGGTTTTGAAGGGGTGGGGGGTGGGAGGTTGGGGGAACCAGGTGGTGGGTATTGGGGAGGGCATGTATTGCGGACACGTATTGCATGGAGCACTGGGTGTGGTGCAAAAACAATGAACACTGTTACTCTGAAAAGAAATTTAAAAAAATAATAATAAAAAAGAAGAAATGCTCTAAGTGACAAAAATAAAGTGGAAATTTAAAAAAAAGATACTTATGGAATAATGAATACTTCCTTAATATGCTTTAGTGTGCAACCTTATCATGCGTTACATCCTTGTTTTACTTTGGTTTTATTATTTTTCATAGATCCAGTAAAACTTTATTTTGAACACAGTAGTTCCACAGTTAAAAAATTCAAGTATTTTAATAAAACTTCCTCACTTGGCAATTATTTTTATTCAAAAAATTTTCTAGGTCAATTAAGAAAACAAAAATCAACTTACCTTTTAGTTAGAAATTCCAAAAACCAATCCTGACTTTTCCACTAATTGTTGATCAAACCTTGAGAAGTATAATTGGAAACAAGGTTATTTATTTTTTTTCTGTATACTACTTTCACACACTGATTTTTACTGACTGAAGTATTTTCTTGGCTAGGTTTCATTGGAACTAGGCAAGAGATTAAAGAGCTTTCTTTTCTTTTCTTTGTTTTTTTCCTTCTTTATTCCCTTCTTCTCTCTTTTTCTCTTTCTTTCTTTCTTTTTTTTTTTTTTTTTTCCCATGAAGAGAAAATACACTGTTTTTTTCCCTGGGTACATACCAACTCTAGATAAGCCTTGTGAGATTAAGAACTCAACAAAGGAAGATAAAAACATTGCTTCTCAGTTGTAGAGTTTCCACAAATGTGTTCAGTTCACCTAATAGCAGCTCAATAGAAGGGCCAGGGGAATATGGAGGAGAAATGAGATTTCATTCTGAGTTTTAGAGGGAGCAGGAGAGAATGTTTGTTCCATGTGTTCACTCTTTGGAAAGCAGAGGATGGTCTGTTTGTCATTAATATTAACATGAATTAGTGCTGCTTACTTCCCATCGGAGCCCTCATGATATAAAGGTATAGTGGGCCAAATTTAGTCCCAAGAAAGATGGGTAAATATTTCAGAAGAGCTATAGACCTAGCATTTGAAAAATGTAAACAGGGATGAAATAACAAAGTCTGTAAGAAGAGGGAGACTTTTTTCACCTCTGCCAATGTACATTCAGTTGAGGTACACTTTATGTGGGAAACACAGGGAAAAAAATAATGAGTTGGATGGGTTTTCTGTATAAATGGAATTGATTTGCTGTTTTTTAAAAAATCATTAAATGAGTGTTGTATCATAATTGCATCTCAGTTTATAAAGTAGGATTATGAAAATGAGTTTTTTCCTCCTTATACATTAGTTGGTTATATTAAATTCTATAATAAGGAAAACAGATTTTTAGTGAAGCAGTCTTTTAAAGATCCAAAATCGAAGTAGTTTAAAACTATAGAAATGAGAATAAACAGTAACTCTCACAGTATATACTGTCATAATGATAGCTAACATTTATGATTATAGTTACTAAGGATTAGTGCTTGTAATTTTGCAAAGCAACCCTATTAATGTCCTCACTTTACATTGAGGGAACTGAAGGTAACAATGATTAATTTTCCCAAGATCTCATACTTAACTGGTGGATTTGGGACTTAACCAGACCACATAATCCTGCTTTCCTTTTACATAGTGTTGTTTTCTGAACTGGACAAATTTTTGTGAACTTTTTCTATGTTTTACTGTAAGATGTAGAACAGATGACTCCAGAAGACTGAATGCTCTGCTCTTGTGTTTGAAGCTGGTCACTTAATTTCTATAGTATGTGTAATATATCAAGAAGAAACTTGACTTGTTGAATGTATTTAGTAAATGTTGTTGGAGGATTATCATAAAATTAATCCTAGTCATGTCAGGATTGAGACTAATTGTATAGATTGTATAACTGCTTATTGAGCAATAGAACTCTATTAGACTTTGTGAAATATGTTATGATTAGTGCTTTTTAAAAAGTGATTTTTCTAAAAGACCAAGAGTTAAGGTGGAACAGTTGATAGAAAAAATGGGTTATAACTGTCTATAAGATATACTCTTGGGCTTTTTTGACTGTTAAGAGGCTCTGACCAGAGGCTCTATTTGATTACTTCAAATAGAGTGAAAGTTTCTCTTCAGATGGATATCAACCTCTCGGATTTGTCTGCAAATTAAAAAAGCAAGGATATTTAGGATTAGAAGATAATAAAGAACCTTGATAATGACTAATTTTCAAAGATAATATTATTGAATGCTTAACCCGTATCAGAAGCTAGTTAGACATTTTCTGTTAAATTTTAAAAATTCTTTTAACAACTTAGAAAATAGGTACTATAATTAATCATTCTTTTAAAGAAGACAAATTGAAGCATAAGAACTTTTCCATGGTCGTACTTATTAAGAAGGAAGATCAGAGGTAGTTTCCATTTAGGGACAGCAGCATACTTTTCTGATCTTTTCCCAGGGCTATATTAACTCTCCTGCCTTTTGTTATAATTTAGTCCAAAGGGTTTGGGGTGTCTAGACATTCCACAGAACATCTTACTATGTCTTATTGGTCTACTACACTGATGGTATCATTGCAGTTGAACCAAATGAGCAAGTAAAGGCAAGTGTATTGGAAGGCTTGGTAGGCAGAGGAAGGGGAGGAGCCCTGTAAAGATTCAAGCACCCATAACATTAGTGAAGTTTTTTGGAATCTAACAGACTGGAGCATGTTGCAACATTCCTTCCAAAGTAAAGGACAGATCACTTGCAGCTTGTCTTTCTCTAAGAAAAACTACAGTGTTTCATAAACCCCTTGATCATTTTAGGCTCCTGTAGCAAGGAAGCAGTAAACAAGAATGGAGTCCTCACATAGGCAGTGGTAAATGACCTTGTTCTTCAGGAAGAGGTAAGGTTGCTGCTAGACAATGTGGGAAGGGAATAATGTGTTTGGTATTTGGTGATCCATTTGGATATCTCTTTTTGCTCCCATACCCCTCAGCCATAGCTTGAGGAAAGCATGGTAACTAGAAATCCAGACCCACATAGATGAAGGTCTGAGTCCTTCTACCATGCAGTCTGCCTACTCCATGCTCTCAGTGTCTCAATGAAAATGACCAGGGGATTGTGGAGGAAAAATGTGATTTCATTCTAAATTTTAGAGGCAAGAGAACAGACTCTTTGTTCTGTGTGTTCATTTTTTGGAAAACAGGGGATTGTCTGTAACTAGATTAGCATAAATTAGAGCTACTAGCCATGGATGAGGGGAATCTAGAAAGGGAGATGGAGAGGGAGATGCTGATTAATAGTTACAATTTGGAGTGTTGTAATGGTGGGGGCTGCAGGTGATTCCACTAAAACATTTCTCTGGTAAGTTTTCTCAGAAAACAAAACCAGTCAGAATATGGTGGAGGGCGCCCTGGGTGGCTCAGTTAGTTAAGTGTCTGCCTTCAGTTTCGGTCATAATGCCAGGGTCCACACTGGGCTCCTTTCTTAGTGGGGAGCCTGCTTCTCCCTCTACCTACTGCTTCCAAGCTTATGCTCTCTCGCTCTCTCTCTCTGACAGATAAATAAATAATTTATTTTTTTAAAGAACATGGTGGAGGGGCATCTGGGTGACTCAGTTGGTTAAGCAACTGCCTTCAGCTTAGGTCATGATCCCAGGGCTCGAGTCCCACATGGGGCTTCCCCCGCTCTGTGGGGAGCCTGATTCTCCCTCTCCCTCTGCCTGCCACTCCCCTTGCTTGAGCTAGGGTGCTCTCTCTCTCTCTCTCTTTCTCATTCTGACAAACAAATACATAAAATCTTAAAAAAAAATAAAGAAAAAGAACAAGGTGGAAATTCCTTCCAAATGGGGTGAAGTTAGAATAAGAGAGAATCAATCTGAAGAGTGCAGTGGTTGAGTGTAGTGGATTCTGTTGTTTTCTACCCAGATTTCCAAGCTGATGGTTCACAAATCTGTCATTCCTCACTGAAAATTTCACCCAGCCCCAGAGGACTACCTAGTCCAAGGCTATTGTACAGAAAATTTGGTTTGTTTCTACTTAATAATGTTTGAGCATCAGCTAGGAAGACTTGAATTCTGGGGATGATTCCATGGTTGGGGTCTGGGGAGATTTGGAGGCATCTACTCTCCTATGTCTGGAAGTTGATGCTAGCTGTTGGCTGAGATCTTAGATGTACTATCAGCTGGAAAATAAAGAAAAAGAACAAGAAAATCTACACTGTGGCCTTTTCATCTGATTTCTTGAATTCCTCTAGTTTGAACTTCACAGCTGGGTAAAATGGTTTCAAGAGTTACTATCCCAAGAGAATGATGAAGTGCTTGGCATTTTATGATCTAGTTTTAAAAGTTGCATACCATCAATTCTGCTGTACTGTAGTGGTCAAGAAGGTCACAAAAGTCTGCTCTGCTTCAAGGGAGAAAGAATACAGACTCTACCAATTGATGAGAGTTATGTTGATGTCACATGTAAAAAGACCATAGAGGATGTGAGATACTGTAGCTATCTGAGAAATACAATCTGCCATTTTAGGGAAAAGACTAACTACATCTCTTGTCTGTGCATTCTGCCTTTTCCAGAATATCCATGGTATATTAATTTTCTTAAAACAGTGCCTTAAACAAAGCAGTTACTTGAAAAACAAAAACTGAACAGAACATGAAACTATCAAAGTCACCTTGCTGCTTATTGAATGAGGTCCAAATTATTTACCTTACCATTCAAAAGCCTCCAGAATTTGACATAATCCCTTTTGTTTCTTACTTCCTACTACTTTCAGGCATATACTGTAGCTTATGACTGACTTATATACATAATTTTACCATTGCCAGAATGTGTGCTGAGCTTTTCATTTTCATATCTTTGTACATGCTTTTTCCTAATCTGAGAATTCTGCTAGAGAGGTACCATCAGAGTTTGCCCTAATAAAGTACTGCTCATCTTTCAAGACCTTTCCTTCATGCTCAAACCAGCAGTGATTATGTCTTTCTTTTACAGGACTACTATAACATTGGTTAATACAAATCATGTATCATTATCACACTGTGCTAAACTGCATGTTGTTTTGGGAGGGGGCAGTGCTTTATTGTGATTTTGTTTGATAATTAATGTTATTGCCAATGTAAAAATGGTGTCCTTTCTCAGCAAAATTCAGAGGAGAGACCGTACCATCCTCTAACCTTATTGCTTCTGTGAATTATTTATTTATCACAATATAACTATATATAAAAAACCTAAGTGCATTGTGTTGTCTTTATTTCTTCCAGATTTAAAATATTCAAAAGGTTAGCTCATTTCTTATTGGGTTTCCAGCATACCCAGAGTGTTACTATGGAGACATGAAAGTTATTTGATAATGTTGATGAGCCACAGAGTAACTATTATGAAGTAAAGTCAAATGGAATAAGTGACATTTTAATTTCCAGGGAATAATTTTGAAATATATTATATACATATAGTATATAAACATTTTTTCAATTTCATAAAATTTGTTGAGGAAAATGAATTTCAATAGTTTGGTATTTTTATAGCTTTAATTTTGCTAGTATGCTTTGTGACTCTTTAAGAAGGATCTGTAAAAAAAAAAAAAAAAAAGAAGGATCTGTAGCTAGGCAGCATTATCTAAATTTGTGTAGTGTACCTCTGTGAGATTAAGGGCCCAGAACTCTCTCCAGGAATTGCTTCTTACATGTAAAGGAGTGGCCATGTTACAGTGTGACTCTGACTTCTGTTGCTTTGTCTAAGGGAGAACTTGACTCAGGAGGGCCAGTGAGTATTTGTTCCAGGATTTCTGGAAGAGAATGGAGCCAATCTTGCTTGGGTTCCTGGACTTCAGGTAAATTATAACTCTTTGTAGCCTTCCCTCCCACCATGTAGAAGTGAAAGGAGACTGGATTTTATTAAGGAAGAGTAGAATTAAGCAGGAAGGAGGAAAGGAGAATATATCCTAAGAGCATTTGTGTCCTTAGATCTAGCTGCTTCTGAATCTAGTCACATTCCTGACCTTAGGTTCCATGTGACATTTTGTATTCCTTATAAGCATTCTCTACTTTCCCTAGTCTAATTCTTTTTCTTTCCCCACTTAGACAATCAAAAGTACAGTTAACCCTTCAAAAGTAGGGATTTAAACTTCATGGGCTTACTTATATAATGCAGTTCTGTAAATGTATTTTCTCTTCCTTATGATTTTAATAACATTTTCCTTTTTCGGCGTACTTTACTGTGAGAGTATAGTAAATCATATAATGTACAAAATATGTGTTAGAGGCAATACTAGATTCCACATCTCATTATATCTTGGTCTCAGAGAGAAACTAGTTCATTTTGAAGACTAAACAATTGTGCTATTTGTGTTCATCTTTCAAGTTGTTGTGGTACATATTATGAGAAAGAATACATGTATTCATTTACTACCTTGCCAGAGATCTTGAAATATGGGCAGACCTCACATTGGGAGATGAGAGAATGATCTGCCTGCTTAATTCTCCAACAGCCACCAAGAAGTATACAGATTATTGCCCAAATGCTCAAGTGATTTTATGTCTGGAATGGTACCTAAAATGTCATGGTCCAAGATGATAAACTCATTCATGTTCCTGATGTATCACTAGTTTTCTTATTATAATGCCATTTTCAAAATGTGCAGATATTCTATTCCTTCCAACAAATCAGATTTCAAGAACAAAAGAATAGTGAAGACAAAAAAAGAGTGTGGGGAGAGAGAATTTATATTCTTTAGTGAAGTTAGGTTATACTTTATTTTTGAATTTTAAATGGGATCCTAAGTGTCTTTGTACCAACATATAAAATAATCTGCTCTTTTGTGATTGACTAATTAATATCACACAGTGGTAATTGTCAGGAAGACAAAGACACCCTTAGAAATAAAACCTGTTAACCTCAAAACAAAGGATGCTGGCTTTGCTCGAAAACAATGGTTAGAGAATGATTACTGGAGAAATGCCTCCTAGTCTTGAGCCAATGCAGATCTGGACAGGGATATATAAAGACATTATTAATTTGGATGAAAGTTTTGTTTTTGCCAGTATATCTTTTATTTGGCTCCAGATGAGAGGATTGTTCAGAGCTTTTCAAAAGACCTTTAGTATGCTATTTATTAGAGAAACATTCATTTAATCAAATAACACTCACTTTATAGAGGAAGAAATATTCCTCTGCTTTGAGGGCCATAGGTCGTACATTGGAGAATGGCTTTGGTCACTGACAGTGCTGACATGATGGGGATTTTTTTTCTCTTTCCCTTATGAGAATTCTTTTTTGTAACCTCTGGCTGCATTAGAAACTTCACTGCTTAACAGAAACAATTGTTCTTTGTTCTTGTAGCCAAATGAAAGCTCTTGTTTTTCAGTCCAGTTCTGCTGGCAGGTTAGATGCAATCAGGGGTGTCATCAAGAGGAGATGAGAATATGCAGAATGCAACCACTTGTTTTTGGAGGCAAAATGCCCACTTTTTTGGCATAGTCAAGGCTAAGCACATGTGAGAGCAAAGAAGGCTCAACTATGGATCTTTCAATATGATGGTTAATGCTTTGCACAAATTCAAAGTGATGGTTGAAAGCAGCAACATTTCCTACCACTTTCTTAAGATAGACACTTATTCAGGCAGACTTAGACATTTCTACATGTCTTGGAAACTCTGAACTCAAATATGATGCATTAAATACATCCATAATGCCAACACCTTAGTTGGCATTATATATTTGTTCAAGAATCTTTAACTTGATGTCTTCAGTAAAAAAAAAAAAAAAAAAATCCTATAATAAAATTATTTGGCGGAGGAAAAGGGGTTGAAAGCATGTAGAGAAGTCTTATTTGTTGCAGGTTTTAGGATTTGTAATAACGTTGCACATAGGGCTAGGTCTTTCCCTCTCCAGAAACACTTCATTTTTCATCATACTGATTTTCTTGCTGTTAAAAGAGCTCTCTGGTTCTGTGGTCATTATTCATGAATTATGGCCATTAAAATGCAGTGGTGCCTTCTTTCTTGTGGTAAGCAAAGTCTAGGGTATTGGGAAGATTCATACTTGTGTTTCTAATTCTTGATTGTACCTAAGAACAGAAAAATTAAGAGAGAAACTAAAATCTGACTCGGGAAAATACCATCATGAACAAAACATAGTTAGAAGCTGTATCACTAGTGTCTTCAAAGATATGCAGGTGGTGCAATTGCAGAGAGAAGACAGGGACTAAATCAGCTGACGTTCTAGAATGTAAGCAGTTACGGGAGCCCTTAGAGAGAAGGGTAAGTCATTATGGAATGGAAGAGGAACTTTGAAGGAAAAGGACATGGCCATCCTCCTTAAAGGTAGCAGTGCTTGAGATCTAGGAAGAGATTCTTATGAGAACTGAGGGAGAGAGGAGTCTCAGGGGAATTGTTAGGCGAAAGAATACTCTCAAGCAAAAAATCTAAAAAGCATACATTTAGCCATCTGGAGTTTTAAAAAAAGGAACATTTAATTCTGTATTTTGAAAGGATAGATTTTACTTTTAATGAGAAGTCTGTATTTCATCTTAAAGGAAGAACACATCTTCAACTTAATTATTCTCCACAGAAAAAGCCTCTTTCTTTTTGTCTTTTGTATGCTTAGTATACACTAAACACACATGTTTCAGTACAGTTCTGTCTGGCATGACATACATATACATATATGTAGATGATTTTATGTGTGCTTCCAGGGACGTTTTTAATCTTAGGTCATGGTTATAATAAATAATATTGAGTTAGATCGAACCAAAAATTCAGTGGTCCCCAAAGTACTTCTCAGAAAGCACTGATTGATGATATATATAGTAGAGTCAGTATTTACAAATCTTCTAGAAAATAATAGCCTCAAGAATCAGATGTCAGTGCCTATCATGCCATTTTAATTTGTTAAATTGGTCCAGTGATACTTGTTTTATAGGCTTGTTATGAGGATTAATTGAAATAATGCATATGAAAGTGCTTGCATAGATTCCTATGCAAATGCATAGCACAAATAAAAGTTGTGTCTAAGGATATTATGATATATCAGAATCTCTGGGAGAGCATATATATATAGTAGTTATTCTAAACTTAAGGTCAAAGACTGGAAAGATGTGTTCCAGGATCTGGCAGATGTTCTTAGATCAAATGATGTTTTTGTGAAAATTTATGTAAAATGTTAAGCTGATGGAGGATTAAACATGAAAGGATAGTATAGTGGTTTTGCTTTTGGTTAAAAAGAACCATTTATTCAAGATTGTGTGTTATTTTAGTCATGTGTTTTAGATCTGGTAATGGATGTAAAGGGAGTTTCAGAAGAGTCTACTATTTACATTTTGAATGTTTATCCTGGATTCTATTAGGATTTCAGACATTTTATAATGAAAGTACAAACAGTATATGGTAAACTACAAATAAGATGTTGAAAAAATTATACTCAAGAAAAAATTAAATTAAAAGTAGAAACCAAAGGAAAAGATAAATGAATATAGTTAGGGCTTATAGAGTTGTTATGGCTATGCCACAATTGTTACATAGTTTTTTCAACTTAAAAATTTTATGAATCTTTTTTAATAGAAAATATGAAAACATAGAAAACTATATAAAATGAAAAATAAAAATCTCCCATAATTTTTCCAGCCAGAGGTAACCATTAACATTTTGATATGTATCATCTCAGCAATTTTGCTCTTTATTAATACAAACCTAACTTTTATATATACAAATTTGGGATCATATTTCACATATTGTTTTCTTTACACTAGAATATATCTGACCATTTTCCATTCCCTTGAAAATTCTTTGAGAAATGATTTTTTTTGCCTGCATAACCATTACATAGATAACCATATTTTACTCAACCAGCATCCTGATACTGAAAATATATTTTGTCTCTAAGATTTTGCTATTATAAATGGCCCTTAACAATACTGGCATATAAATCTTTATGTCAAACCTTAATAATTTGCTGGAAAAAAATTCTGAAGATAGTACTAAAGACAGTAGACATTTTTACTGGGTTACAGGTCAAAACTAATTTTAAGGCCGCGATGTTCAATTGCATAAACTTAAATGTAGGGTCTTCAGTTTCATGTCTCTAATTTTAAATAGGTTACTTGACATTTTTGTGCTTCAGTTTTTTTATCTGAAAATTAGGGATTATAATAATACTTCCCTTATATGTTTGCTGTTAAGAATTGCATTTGATTAATTAAGAGTGCTAAATACTGTTTGTGGCAATTAATGTATGTTAGTAGTTATTATAATTATTATATTTCCAAATTGCCTGTTAGAAATGTTTTGTCACTTGTAAACACTTATCATTGATTTTGTAACACACAAAAATTCTTTTTTCTGTTATTGAAGCATAGTTGACATACAATATTATATTAGTTTCATTTACAACATAGTGATTTGACATTTATATACATTATAAAATCATCACCATGATGTCTAGTTACCATTTGTAATCATACAAGGTTATTATAATATTTTTGGCTATATTCACTATGCTGTGGTTTACATCCTTGTGACTCACATATTTCATAAATGGAAGTTTGTATCTCTTAATCCTTTTCACCTATTTGGCCCATTCTTTCCCCTCTCTGGTAACCACTAATTCTCTGTATTTATGAATTTGTTTCTGTTTTGTTTTGTTTGTTCATTTGTTTATTTTTTAAGATTCCTCATGTTAAGTGAAATCATGTAGTTTTTGTCTATTTGTCTGATTTATTTCACTCAGCACAGTGCCCTCTAGGTCCATCCACGTTGTCATGAATGGCAAAGATTTAATTCTTTTATATGGCTGAATAATACTCCACTGTTTGTGTGTGTGTGTGTGTGTGTGTGTGTGTATAACACCTTTTTTTAAAATTAATTTTTAAACTTTAATTCTAATACAGTTAATATAAAATGTTATATTAGTTTCAGGTGTACAATATAGTGATTTAACAATTCTATACTTCACACAAGGTTCATCACAAGTGCACTCGTTAATCCCCATCACCTATTTAATCTATCCCCCACCCACCTCCTCTCTGGTAACCATAAGTTTGTTCTCTATAGTTAAGTGTCTGTTTCTTGGTTTGTCTCTCTCTATTTTTCTCTCTCTCCCTTTCCTTTTTTTTTTAACTTAAATTTTTTCCCCTTAAATTTCACATAGGTGAAATCATATGGTATTCATCTTTCTCTGATTGACTTATTTCACTTAGCATTATAAGTGTCTGGTTCCATCCGTGTCATTGCAAACAGCAAGATTTCATTCTTTTTTATGGCTGAATAATGTTTCAGTGTGTCTGTGTAAATCATATTTATATATATAATTTATTTATATATTATATATATAAATATATTATATACATATATAATATATACACACCACATCTTTATCCATTCATCTATCATTGAACACTTAGGTTTTTTTTAAATTTATTTATTAGACACAGAGAGAGAGATCACAAGTAGGCAGAGAGGCAGGCAGAAAGAGAGAGAGAAGCAGGCTCCCTGCTGAGCAGAGAGCCCAATGCGGGGCTCGATCCCAGGACCCTGAGATCATGACCTGAGCTGAAGGCAGAGGCTTATCCCACTGAGCCACCCAGGTGTCCCATTGTTTCCATATTGGCTCTTATAAATAATGTTTCAGTGAACATAGGGGTGCCTGTATCTTTTCAAATTAATATCTTTGTTTTCTTCAGATGAATACCTAGTAGAGATGCTAGGTCATATGGTAGTTCTATTTTTAATTTTTTTTTAAGGAAACTTCATACTGTTTTCTATAGAGGCTGCACAAATTTACATTTGCACAAGAATTCCCTTTTCTCCACATCCTTGCCAATGCTTGTTATGTCTTATTTATTTTTATTATTTTTTGATATTAGTCATTCTGACAAGTATGGGGTGATATCTCATTGTGGTTTTAATTTGCATTTCCCTGTTGACTAGTGAGGTTGAACATCTTTTCATGTGTCTGTTGGCCATCTGTAGGTCTTCTTTGGAAAAATCTCTATTCAGGCCCTCTTGCCCATTTTTTAATTGTATTGTTTGTTTTCTTGGTGTTGAGTTGTAGGAGTTCTTTATATATGTTGAATATTAACTCCTTATTGGATATATCATTTGCAAGTATCTTCTCTCATTCAGAAGATTGCCTTTTTGTTTTGTTGACAGTTTCCTTTGGTGTATAAAAGCTTTATCTTAAAAAAATTCTTCATACAGTATTTAAAAATTCTTAATATAGTCAATGTGTTTCATATATGTTTTACATTTATTTATTACATACATATATGTTATACATTTTGTTTTTCATCTGCATTTTAACTTTTTTTTATATATTTATGAGTCAAGTCTGTCTTTATAGTCACAGATGAATGATTGTCTACAAATACCTCAGAATCCAAGAAATACACAATGCAGTTGACATTTCTTTGTGAAAATTAAGGATCTAAGACAAGGCTCAGCATATATTTTTTTGTCCATGAGGTAGAGAAAGCCACTGCATCATGACCTGTGAGCAAGGCAAGGATATTTCTTAAGAAGTATTTATAAATGTGTTTCAGAATTTTAATGAAGTTTTGCTTAAATCTCCAAAGTTCCACCCCCTAGATTGAGGTTAATATGATTGTGATCTGAAAATATTTTAAAGAAGTAGTAAGCAGTTTCCCACCTTCACTAAAAATAAAAATCTCTATTTATTATTACAAAAAATCAGTTTTCTTTCAATGTCACTTGTGATTTATGATGATTGCACTATATTAACAGCAGTTTGGGGTATATCCTATTTTCTGTGGTATAAGCCAAATATCTAAATTATACAAAAGTTATTAAGAAATATGTGCTTTTCCAAATTGTGTCTGATTTTTCAGAATTTGTGACCTGATCGGACTCTGGCAGTGGTGTTAAATAAGATATTTTGTATGAACATCAGTAACCAAAAATCTTTGTATCATACAGAATATACCACAAATGATCCAAGGCTGAGGAGAAATCAATAAAGCTTTCAAATTCTCTCAAATAATTTGAACTAACTGTAACAACAGATTACAAAAAGTGTAATACAGTTAAGAGAAGAGTAGCTGTGCTTGAAGTCTTCTGCTTGTAAAACATTGGTCTCTAAACCCTGATTACTCTGAAAGTGTTAGGAAGAAACTGATTTGAAATTTACATGTGGTACTTATAAACAATGAGGATTGTCAAACAGCTATGTCTTTATCTGAACTCAGATTACATTTGTGATTATTTCAATCTGTTGAGGATTTAATTATTGTCTACTTTTTGATTTACATATGCCATTTTTTCCCGAACTACAGTGTAAGGTTCCAGAGAACATTTACCACATCGTATACTTCTTTTGTGTCCCTGATATTTTTAACAGCCTAAGACACCTAGTAAGTGGTTAACAAACTTATCAACTAATTAAAATTCTTTTGCAGATGTTTGCTATCATTTTTTTTTCTATGTTGAAAAACCATTTATTTCACTGGAAAAAAAAAAAAAAGTGATCCAAATCTGTGTGTTTACCCACCACAAGCCAAGCCTTTGGACCAAAAAGACTCAAGAGCAGTGATACTCTCACCAAAGTCATTCCCAAGTCCAACGTCCAATGGCAGCAGGAGATGGGAGCCAGCACAACCCCCACCACAGTTTCTGTACACAATGACGCCTGTTGGGAAAACAGAACATAAATGGGAAATTACAGAAGTACTGAAGAACATGAAGACCAGAAAAATGGGCAGAAGGGAGGAAAGGAAGAGGTGGTCTGAGTTTAGCAAGGTGTATTAAGGTCCACAGCTGCAGAGGGACTGAACTTATAGAGCCAAGAATGTCCCAGAGACAGAATACCATGAAGGGTGTATGTATTCTTATATACAACTTCAGCTCCAAATTTTAGCCCGCACACATCCCACCTTGAAACTCTGTGTTGTCAAGGCCGGTGATGGCCTCCACTGCATCCTCTATCTGTGTGGAAAGGCAAAATCTATCACAATGTTGTATTTGACTTGAGTCATATGGTCCATTTGACCTGGACCATATGCATCAGATTTTGCCTGCAGCTATTTTTTTCTTAAAGATTTTATTTATTTATTTGACAGACAGAGATCACAAGTAGGCAGAGAGGCAGGCAGAGAGAGAGTGAGAAGCAGGCTCCCTGCTGAGCAGAGAGCCGAATGTGGGGCTCGATCCCAGGACCCTGAGATCACGACCTGAGCTGAAGGCAGAGGCTTTAACCCACTGAGCCACCCAGGTGCCCCTGAAGCTATTTTTTAATACAGGTGGGACCAGTGTTGCTCACATGCAACTCTGTGGAGGTCTTACTCTCATTCTTATTGGCTTTCACGTTGATGTTCCCCCTGTTCAGCTTGTAGGGCTCAGGTTGCTTATGGTTCTTCAGCTGCCACCTTGTCCTCTATGTGCCCAAAGCTGTAGTTCTTATTTATTTATTTGAGAGAGAGAGAGAGAGAGTGAGAGAGCGCACGTAGGAGTGGAGGTCGGCAGAAGGAGAGGGAGAGAGAATGCCAAGCAGACTCCAGTGTGCAATGGAGGTGGGGCTCCATCTTAAGACCTTGAGAACATGACCTGAGCAGAAAGGAAAAGTTAGGGGCTTAACTGATTAAGCCATCCAGGCACCCCCCCCTTCCAAAAGTGGTAGTTTTTAATGATTCACATTCCAGCACCTTCCCATACTGCTCAAAGAGTGAGCAGATCTGGTTTGTGGCCTCCTTGGGCAGGTTTCCAATGAATAGCTTCATCTTCTGGACAAGGTCCATAGGGAACTCAGCAGGGGCTCTTCCTTGTGGTACAGACATTTCTGACAAAACGCTAAAATGGTTGCAGCAGTAACTCTGGGTAGAAGCTGCTATCATATTAGATGGACACGTTATCAGGTCAACCTGGATTTAGATTATAAAATGACATCATATCAATGCAGGAAGCAGTGCCTAAAGCTGGACCAGTTAGGCCATTCCTTTGTACCGACATTGGGCCATTATAGGGGAGAAATTGGATATTTTCTTACTGATATTTGGACTTGTCTGTACTTTAGTCTTCTGTTGGAAAGACTAAAAGGAGCAGTTTTTTGAAATTATTGAAAACCTAGAATTTTAGCCTTAGTAAGGCTTATAGTCTGTTGTCTTGAAATTTACTCTTTTCTTTTTATAAACAAATATCTTTCATCATTATGAAATTTTAATTATTAATATTTTAAGAAAATGTATTTTTTTTCAATTTGGAACTTGGAAAACTAACCATTTGAAAAGAACTCATGACTGAATAAATTTGTCTCTTTTCAAGTTGATTGAAAAGGAGAAATTAGTGTGTTGGCATAGCAGAACTTGAGGTTTTCTAGAAAATACAGAAAAGAGACGTAGCCTTAAATAAATTTTGTGTGTGTGTGTGTGTGTGTGTGTGTGTGTGTGTATTTTGTGGGAATATGGTTGGGAAATACGTTGGATAACACCTCTAATTTCCTCCCAGTGTTAAAATTTTAATTTTACAATGACCTTAAGCCTTACAGTTGACTCAAATAACATGAGATATTTCTTCATTCTAAAATGGAGAGATTGAATGGCTAATCTGTCTCAGTTTGTTGGAAACAGGGAAGATAATACATGCATAATTTTAGAAAATGATAAAGATGTAAATAACAATGCTTTTGTTGTCATTACTGTCTTTGCACTTATGACTCACACAGGTTTACATATATTTAAAGTAGTCACCTCCTATTATGAATAAGTAATATAAAAATCCTCATATTCTTCTCACAGTGACTTGATTTATAGTGGATTATTCCTGGAAATTATACATGCTGATGAAATTTCAGTGTGTGCTCACTTGTAAGCACTAACCCTAAGTAAACTTGTTTTTCTCTACCTGGTAAATGTTTCTGAACAGATTATTGAACTACCACCAGCTGGACTTGCTGACAATAACTAAGAACTTCCAAGCTTGTGTTCAAATATATAGCACTTGGCACCTTAAGAACGCTAATTACGCCCAGATTCTAATCTTAATTTTCCAGTTTATTATGATTTCTTCATTATGTCCTAACAGTCTGAGTAAGCAGTTTATCTCCATATATTTCCACTTGCCTAACAAGTGTTCTCTTCAAACAGATGTTGGCACTTCCTGGAATGGAGCCATTCCCGTTTGAAAAGAAGAAATGATAATTTACTTAATCTTGTGTTAAGCTTTACAGGAAAGTATTGCATTGTTCTGTCCAAATCCATCCTCTCTTCACCCACTCTCAGAGAAAATAAAAACAAAGTCGAGGTAGCTCTGAGTTTATTTCTTCCTGTTATTTTTCTCCTTCCTATCTCTTAATGTCTCCCTCCCTCTTTCTTCTGAAAATAGTGTTTTGTAGTTTAAACTGATTGAAGAATTCAATTCATAATTTAAAATCTGATTCAAAAGCTGGAAAATTATACTGTAATACTCTTCTCTGCAAGTGTGTATAGTCAATGACAAAGATGAAATAATCAATTGCATAAAATAATCTAAAATTAGTTGAGTTTATAGTTTCCTTTACACCTCCATGATTTATGTAGAGTGGGAAATCCATGAAAGATACAGAAAACTAAGAAATTTTCTATGAATTCTGAGAATTTTGCAAACTGTATGGGCGTTCCATTTAATGTTATAGGAGAAAACAAATATGACCCTAAAGATTTACCTAACTGCTTCATTCATGGGTGAAAAAACTGAAGTTCTGATAAATCCAGTGATTTACTTAAGGATATGCAAACTGGTTGTTGGCAGATCCAAAAGGGAAAGCACACTTTATTCCCAATTGCTTAAAATTTTAATTTCAAAATTGATGTTAAGAGAATTGATAACAATCTTTATCCCAGTTCCTAGGAAGGTTTCCAGTACATGGTATGTGTTCATTGTATATTTCCTTTTAAGCAAATGCTTCTCTTTTACTAACAGCTTTCTCTTTATGAAGCACTATTGAAGCACAGGTATAGATGGTTCAGGTGCGATTACTATCTAGGTTCAAATTCTGGCTCCATCACTCAACAGCTGTGTTATCTTGGGCAAATGAACTAAATATTCTGTGCTTCCATTTCCCACATTTCTGCAAAATGAGGATGATAATAATAATATCTGCCTCATAAATTTTTTTTAAATTTATTTTTTATTTTCAGCATAATAGTATTCATTGTTTTTGCACCACACACAGTGCTCCATGCAATCCGTGCCCTCTATAATACCCACCACCTGGTACCCCAACCTCCCACCCACCACCCCTTCAAAACCCTCAGATTGTTTTTCAGAGTCCATAGTCTCTCATGGTTCACCTCCCCTTCCAATTTCCCTCAACTCCCTTCTCCTCTCCATCTCCCCTTGTCCTCCATGCTATTTGTTATGCTCCACAAATAAGTGAAACCATATGATAATTGACTCTCTCTGCTTAACTTATTTCACTCAGCATAATCTCTTCCAGTCCCATCCATGTTGCTACAAAAGTTGGGTATTCATCCTTTCTGATGGAGGCACAATATTCCATAGTGTATATGGACCACATCTTCCTTATCCATTCATCGGTTGAAGGGCATCTTGGTTCTTTCCACAGTTTGGCGACCGTGCCATTGCTGCTATAATCATTGGGGTACAGATGGCCCTTCTTTTCACTACATCTCTATCTTTGGGGTAAATACCCAGGAGTGCAATGGCAGGGTCATAGGGCAGTTCTATTTTTAATTTCTTGAGGAATCTCCACACTGTTCTCCAAAGAGGCTGCACCAACTTGCATTCCCACCAACAGTGTAAGAGTGTTCCCCTTTCTCCATATCCCCTCCAACACATGTTTTTCCTGTCTTGCTAATTTTGGTCATTCTAACTGGTGTAAGATGGTATCTCAATGTAGTTTTAATCTGAATCTCCCTGATGGCTAGTGATGATGATCATTTTTTCATGTGCCTGATAGCCATTTGTATGTCTTCATTGGAGAAGTGTTTGTCCATATCTTCTGCCCATTTTTTGGATATGATTGTCTGTTTTGTGTGTGTTGAGTTTGAGAAGTTCATTATAGATCCTGGATATCAACCTTTTGTCTGTACTGTCATTTGCAAATATCTTCTCCCATTCCATGGATTGCCTCTTTGTTTTCTTGACTGTTTCCTAGGCTGTGCAGAAGCTTTTGATTTTGCTGAAGTCCCAAAAGTTCATCTTCGCTTTTGTTTCCTTTGCCTTTGGAGACATATCTTGAAAGAAGGTGCTGTGGCTGATATCGAAGAGATTACTGCCTATGTTCTCATCTAGGATTCTGATGGATTCCTGTCTCACATTGAGGTCTTTTATCCATTTTGAGTTTATTTTTGTGTACGGTGTAAGAGAATGGTCGAGTTTCATTCTTCTACATATAGCTGCCCAGTTTTCCCAGCACCATTTATTGAAGAGACTGTCTTTTATCCACTGGATATTTTTTCCCGTTTTGTCGAAGATTATTTGACCATAGAATTGAGGGTCCATATCTGGGCTCTCTACTCTGTTCCACTGTTCTATGTGTCTCATAGATTTTTATGAAGACTATATTAAAGTACTTAGAACGATAGTTGGCTAACACATAGTAAAACTCAAAAATGGGAGTTATTTTTCTTCATTTGGGTCAATAAAACACATTTTTATAGGACTGAAGGTGTAAATTTCCTTTAATTAATGTCATGAATATGAGTTCCAATTGCTCCACATCCACACTAGCACTTAGTTTTATCATTTTTTTTTGTTTTGTTTTATTTCTTTCCAGTGTAACAGTATTCATTGTTTTTTGCACCACACCCAGTGCTCCATGCAATCTGTGCCCTCTATAATACCCACCACCTGGTACCCCAACCTCCCGCCCACCACCCCTTCAAAACCCTCAGATTGTTTTTCAGAGTCCATAGTCTCTCATGGTTCACCTCCCCTTCCAATTTCCCTCAATTCCCTTCTCCTCTCCATCTCCCCTTGTCCTCCATGCTATTTGTTATGCTCCACAAATAAGTGAAACCATATGATAATTGACTCTCTCTGCTTAACTTATTTCACTCAGCATAATCTCTTCCAGTCCCATCCATGTTGCTACAAAAGTTGGGTATTCATCCTTTCTGATGGAGGCACAATATTCCATAGTGTATATGGACCACATCTTCCTTATCCATTCATCTGTTGAAGGGCATCTTGGTTCTTTCCACAGTTTGGTGACCGTGGCCATTGCTGCTATAAACATTGGGGTACAGATGACCCTTCTTTTAACTATCATTTTTTTTAAAGCTATTCTAGTGAAAGTTAATGGTGTCTTATTGTGGTTTGAACTGCCATTTCTGTAAGGACTAATTATATTGAGCAACATTTTATGTTTTCCTTTTCTTTTTTGTATATCTTTCTTTGGTGAATTCTTTATGAAAGTTTTTGCTCATCTCTATATTTTTTTGGTCTTTAATAAGTTGTAAAAGTTTTTCTTTTCATTTTTATTGTGAAATAATTTACATACATCACTGTATAAGTTTAAGGTGTAAAGTGTCATTATTTCATTTACATATATTATGAAATGCCTACCATAATAGGCTCAACAAACATCCATCTTCTCACATAGATACAATAAAAAGAAAGGAAAGAAAAAAGAAAAAAAAGAAAGAAAATCTTGAGATGGGAACTCTCAGGACTTATTCTTTTAACAACTTTCTATATATCCTACAGTGGTGTTAGTTGTAGTGATCATGTTGACGCATTACATTAACAGTAATTATTTATCTTTTAAGTGGAAGTTTGTATCTTTGACCACCTTCCTCCAGTTCCCCTATCTCACCCTCTGCCTCTGGCAACCACAAGTCTGATCCCTTTTTTGATAATTTTTTTTTTAAAGATGCCACATGTAAATGAGATCATATGGCATTTACCTTTCTGCCTGACTTATTTCACTTAGCATATTTCCATCAAGGTCCATCCATGTTTATCACAAATGGTAGTCTTTCCTCATTTTTATGACTGAATAATGTTCCATTGCATGTGTGTGGCTGTGTTTCATGATATATATGTATCTCAACTTCTTCATTCAGTCATCCATTTATGTACACTTAGGTTATTTCCATGTCTTGGTTATTTTAAATAATGCTGTTGTGAACACAAGGTGCAGATACCTTTGTTTGTTAGTGTTTTCATTTCTTTTGGATATATTCCCAGAAGTGGAATTACTGGATAATATAGTAGTTCAACTTTTAACTTTTTGAACTTAAAAGTAGAACTACTTTGTGTTGTTTTCTATAGTGGCTATACCAAGTCACTATCCCCTCAGCAATGCAGGATTCCCTCTTTCTCCTCATCTACACCTGCATTTGATCTCTTTTGTCTTTTTGATGATGGCCTTTCTAACAGGAGTGTGGTGATATCTCATTGTGGTTTTGATTTGTATTTCGCTAATGACTAGTGATTTTGGAATTTTGATGTACCTTTAGTCTTTTGTAAAACCCCTTTGGAGAAATGTCTATTCAGATTCTTGCTCATTTTTAAATTGGGTTATTTGTTTTTTGCTATTGAGTTTATCTTGTATTTTCTTTGTTTTCTTTCATGAATATTTTATAGTTTTTAGAGATTTTTTTCTCCTTAGTTAAATTTATTCTTAAGTATATTATTGTTTTTGATGTTATTGTAAATGTTATCAATTTTTAAACTTCTTTTTCCAAAAATTCACTGTTAGTGTATAGAAATTCTACTGAGTTTGTATGTTAATTTTGTATCTTGCAACTTTATTGAATTAATGAGATCTAAGAGCTTTTTGATTGAGATTTAGGGTTTTCTATTTTTTTAAATTATGTGATCTGCAAATAGAGACAGTTTTAATTCTTCCTTTCCAATTCTGATACTTCTAATTTCTTTTTCTTACCTTATTGCTCTACCTAGAACTTCTAGTGTGAACTCTAAGTGAATATGTTCCTTCTCTGACTAATTTGTTACAAGTTTTTATTATGAATGGATGTTGAATTTTGTCAAATGTTTTTTTTCTGTGTCTATTTAGATGATCACATGATTTTTTTATTCTATTAATGTGATGTAGCACATTGATTGATTATCATGTGTTGAACCATCTTTGCATTCTATGGATATATCCCATGTTATTATGGTGAGTGATTCTTTTACTCTGCTACCGAATTCAGTTTGCTCGTATTTTACTGAGAATTTTTGTATCTTTTTATTAGACATATTAGAAAGCTATAGTTTTCTAGGAGCATCCTTCTCTAGTTATGGTAACAGATCAATACTAGTCTCATAAAATGAGTTTGGGAGTGTTTCCTCTGTTCTGATATTTTGAAGGCGTTTGAGAAGGATTGGTGTTAATCCTTCATTAAATACTTGGTAAAATTTATTGGTGAAGTCATCTAGTGCAGGGCTCTTCTTTGTTGAAAGATTTTTTTTTTTTTTTTTTTTTTTTTTTTTAAAGATTTTATTTATTTATTTGACAGAGAGAGATCACAAGTAGGCAGAGAGGCAGGCAAAGAGAGAGAGAGGAGGAAGCAGGCTCCCCGCCGAGCAGAGAGCCCGATGCGGGACTCGATCCCAGGACCCTGAGATCATGACCTGAGCCAAAGGCAGCGGCTTAACCACTGAGCCACCCAGGCGCCCGAAAGATTTTTGATTATTGATTCAGTCTGAGCCACCCAGATGCCCCTCTATTTAGATTTTCTATTTCTTCCTGATTTGGCCTTGTCAAGTTGCAGGTTCCTAATAATTTTTTCATTTTTTCTAGGTTTTCAGTTTGTTGGCATATAGTTGCTTCTATTATATTCCTTTAAATTTCTATGGTATCAGTTGTGATTTCTCCTTTTTCATTTATAATTTTGTTAATTGTGGTCCTTTCTCTTTTTACATTATTTAGTGTAGATAAGGGTTTGTCGATTTTGTTTATCTTTTAAAAGAAACAACTCTTAGTTTGGTTAATCTTTTGTCTTTTTTCCCCTCTCTTTTACTTATTTCAGCTGTAATCTTTTTTTTGTTTGTTTGTTTTGTTTTGTTTTTAAAAGATTTTTTTAATTTATTTATCAGAGAGAGAGAGGGGGGAGAGAGCGAGCACAGGCAGACAGAATGGCAGGCAGAGGCAGAGGGAGAAGCAGGTTCCCCGCTGAGCAAGGAGCCCGATGTGGGACTCGATCCCAGGACGCTGGGATCATGACCTGAGCCGAAGGCAGCTGCTTAACCAACTGAGCCACCCAGGCGTCCCTCAGCTGTAATCTTTATGATTTACTTTACTTTGCTAATTTTGGGTTCAGTTTGGTCTTCTTTTTCTCATTAGTTATGTCATAGAGTTAGGTTGTTTATTTGGGATCTTTCTTGCTTCTTAATGTAAGCACTTGATGCTGTAAACTTGCTGCTTAAAACTGCTTTTGCTGCATCCCACAAATTCTGGTATGTTGTGTTTTATTTTTGTTTGTCTCAAGCAACTTTTTAGTTTCCTTTTTAATTTCTTCTTGGATCCATTGGGTGGTTCAGTAGAGTGTTGTTTATTTTACTATGTTTATGAATTTTCTAGTTTTCCTTTTTTAAAAAATATTTTATTTATTTATTTGACAGAGGTCACAAGTAGGCAGAGAGGCAGGCAGAAAGAGAGGAGAAAGCAGGCTTCCTGTGAAGCAGAGAGCCCAACGAGGGGCTCGATCCCATGACCCTGGGATCATGATCCAAGCTGAAGGCAGAGGCTTTAACCCACTGAGCCACCCAGGTGACCCTGTAGTTTTCCTTTTGTTACTGATTTTGGATTCACGTCATTGTGGTCAGGGAAGATACTTCGTATGATTTCAGTCTTCTCAAATTTGCTTACATTTGTTTTCTTACCTAACTTATTGTTGATTCTAGAAAATGTTCGATTTGTGTTTGAGACAAATGTATATTTGTCTGTCGTTGGATGGAATGTTTTGCATATGTCTGTTATATCCATTTAGTTTATAGGGCTGTTAAAATATTTTGTATTCTTATTGATTCCCTGTCTGGATAATAGATCCATTACTGAGAGCAAAATATTAAGTTCTCCAACTATTATTGTATTACTTTTTATTTCTCCATTTAGTTCTATTAGTTTTTGCTTTATATATTTAGGTGTTCCACTATTGTGCATATAAATATTTGCAATTGTTATATCTTCTTGATGTATTGGTCCCCTTATTGTTACTTAATGAGCTTCTTTGTATCTTTTTACCATTTTTAGTTTAAATTTTATTTTGTCTGATACCAGTGTAGCTACCACTGTTTTTGGGGGGTTTACCATTTGCTTAAAATACCTTTTTCCTTGCCTTCACTCTCATTCTATATGCCTTTAAGGCTGAAATGAGTCTCTTGTAGGCAGCCTATTGTTTGATCTCATTTTTTAATCCATTCAGGCATTCTCTGTCTTTAATTGGATAATTTAATATTTAATTTATTTATTTTATTCAACAAATATTTATTGTGTGCGCAAAGAAGGAAAAGTGATGCACAACGGGTGAGGGTGGAGGGAAAGTAGGCAATAAGGACAAAATGAGTCATGTATGGCCCTACACCTTAAGAGGTTTGGATTTAAAGTAATTATTGATGGGGAAGTACTTACTATTGCATTTTGTTAATTATTCTCTGGTTATTTTGTAGCTCCATTGTTCCTTCTTATCCTGCTTTTTTGGGTTTTGATGCTTTTTGGTATCAGTATACTATAATTTCTTTATCATGTTCTTTTGTGTAATTACTGTAAGATTATCACTTATAGTTACCATGAGGCTTACCTAAAATATCTTAAATTTATAACACACTGTTTTAACTGAAGCAAGTTGGCTTCATTAGAAGTAGTAAACTTTACACTTTTATTTTAGGTTACTGCTGTTAAAATTTACATGTTTTTAATATTGTGTGAATAGTAGCAGACTATTATAGTTATCATTATTTTTACTATTTTTTAGAGTTTCAAATGAATTACTATTTTGCAGAATCTAACTATGACTATATATTTGCCATTACCAGTGAGATATATGCTAACTTTTTGTATTTTTATGATGTAAATTAACATTATTTTACCTCCTTTAACATTTGTTGTAAGGAAAGTATAGTGGTAATGAACTCTCTCAGCTTTTGTTTGTTTGGGAGAGTCTTTATCCCTAATTTCAGTTCTGAAGGACAGCTTTGCCAGGTATAGAATTCTTGATGGACAGTTACTTTCATTCAGTATTTTGAATATGTCATTCCTTTTTTTCCTGAAAGAATTTCTGAAAAGTTTTCTGTTGAGAAATCTACTTTAGCTATGGAGGCTCTCTTGTATGTAACTTCTGTACTTCTTCGTTAAGGCCTTAAAATTCTCCCTTTTCCTGATTTTTGACAATATAAGTATATATCTTGGTGTATAGGTATATACCCTTATTCAGGTTTAACCTATTTGGCATCTTTTGGGCCTTGTGAATCTGGATATCCATTTCTCTTCAGGTTTGGGGAGTTTTCAGCCATTATTGCTATTTTTTGTGTCATATATATATTCCATAGCCTTTCTTTACCCCTTTTCATTCTTTTTTCTCTTTATTCCTCTGACTGGGTAATTTCCAATGTCCTATCATCCACGTCACTGAATCTTTCTTCAACATGATTGAGTCTATTTTTGAAACCCTCTGTTGAATTCTTCAGTTATTGTATTTTTCACCTCTAAGATTTCTTTCTTTCTTGATGGTTGCTTGTTCCTTGTTGACATTCTCATTTTGTTCATGCATTGTTTTCCTAATTTGTTTGGTTGTCTATCTGTGTCTTCTTATAGTTAACTAAACTTTATTAAGAGGATTTATCATTCTGAATTCTTTGACAGTTCATAGAGCTCCATTTTTTTTTTTTTAAGATCAAATTGAAGTTTTATCAATTGTTGCCTTTGGTGATGTCATATTTACCTGATTTTCCATGATCCCTAATCCTTACATTGGTATCTGTGAATTTGAGTAATTGGGATCCTTTTTTAGACTTTACAGATTTGCTTTGACAGAGATAGTTTTTCACCAGTCAGCTCAATTTGGGTTTCTGGATGTGGCTGCTAGTAATGTCCTTGGGCTCATGGTGCCTGCTATTATGGTCTATTTTGGGGGTGAGGCAGCTGTTCAGGTTCTCAGGTTAGGGATGGGGGTTATGTCTATCACTGAGAACAGTTGGATAGGATTTCTGGCTTGTTTCCCTGCCCATGTGAGACTGTAAGATGGGCTTCACAGTTGCTAGGATTCTATGCTAAACCTTACTAGATGTTAGGACTGGGTACTATACTCACTATTAGATGGGGGTATGAATAGCTACCCTGTTCTGGCAGGGATCAGGATGGGATCCAGAGCTTGTACAGATCATTGCCTGGGCACCTCAATCAGTCCAGTGTGTTTACTGAATTTCCTGGTCATGTGAGGCCACCAGTTTTGCCCTGCAGATTCGGGAAGCCATGAGCTCTGCTCTCTGTCCAAGTACCAGTGAACATAAGACTACTGAATGGGCTGTTTTTTCCAATGTGTTTTAGTTCCCTTGGTTTAACATGCTGAAGGTTATATTTTTCAGTAAGCAAGGCTATGAATTAAATTTCCTGCCTGAGCAGTGAGAGAAGCAGTTCTAAAGTCAATAAAGTTCTTTGTTATCTTAACTCAAACCAACCTGTACCCCAAGTTAGCTGATGAAACAGGATCACTTACTTTGCTTTGTAGAAATTATCTCCTGATTTTCAGGTCAGATGGGGTCAGAAGACTCTACAGTGAGTGGAGATGTGTCTCAGATCCCTTGCCTGCATGGAGGGGAGAGAGGTTCCTTTAGGTTACTCTTAATTTTCCAAACAGGCTTTCCAGTTAGGAGGAGCTGGGAGTTACCTTCAACCTTGGCTAAATTTATCCCCTTGCCTATGGGTAGCACAGTAATACTCTATGTCTCATACTGGCTTTTCTCACTGTAGGGGGGTGGCAGTCGCTCCTTGCCTCACTCTTGTTTCAAGCAGAGCTGGGCCAGCACAACTTCTAAAAGTTGTTTCCAGCCGTTTTGATCATATGGAGCTAGAAGACACTTTCTGAGGTGGAATTAGTCTATATTTAAGCTTCTTCTTCTTCTTTTTTTTTTTTTAATATTTTATTTATTTACTTGACAGAGATCACAAGTAGGCAGAGAGGCAGGCAGAGAGAGAGGGGAAGCAGGCTCCTCACTGAGCAGAGAGTCTGATGCGGGGCTCGATCCCAGGACCCTGGGATCATGACCTCAGCCGAAGGCAGAGGCTGTAATCCACTGAGCCACCCAGGCGCCCCTATGTTTAAGCTTCTTGGGCAAACCAGGCTCTCAGGCCTACAAAACTACTTATTTGAAGATGTGCATCTGGCAGACCCATATGTGCCAAATTCTCTGGTCAGAGTGTGCCCTTGACTTGGTTCTACTGATAAGCAAAATTGCTGGTTGGAATTATTAAGTTGGGTACTGAAAATATTAATTCTATCTTACAAGATCCATCTGCTGATTATCTCAGGTGCCTCCCTTCCTTCTTTATCATAGATTTGCAGCAGTTAAGCATGACAGATTCTTTTGCAATCCCTGTAGTGCAAGATCAGATTAGGGACTCTGGCAAGTGGCACACAGTCATGGGGGGTGGACTTGCTGTACCCACTGGCTTTTTTTTTTCCACTGGAGGCTCAGGGGAGACCTCTCCCCATGATGGTACACTGGCCTAGGGGAGGAGAAGTATGGTCAGTATGTAGCTGTTTCTCTTATTCTGATGCAGTCTTGGTCTGTGTGGTGCAGAGGGGTAAGTAAGCATCATCCCTATATCCTAGGATTCTCTCAGTGGGGGGTTGTTCTTGAATAGTTGTTAGTTCTTTTTATGAGGGAGAGTGAAGTTGGGAAGAACCTATGTCACCATCTTGGTGATGTCACTCCAAAAGTTTTAGAATATATTCTAGATTTTACATCTAATACAAATACAAATATAAATATAAATATGTCCAAAATATATTCTTTTTTTTTAAAGATTTTATGTATTTATTTGACAGAGAAAAATCACAAGTAGATGGAGAAGCAGGCAGAGAGAGAGAGGGAAGCAGGCTGAGCCCGATGCGGGACTCGATCCCAGGACCCTGAGATCATGACCTGAGCCGAAGGCAGCAGCCTAACCCACTGAGCCACCCAGGTGCCCCAAAATATATTCTATATTTTAGAATAGTTTCTAGATTCAGGTCTTTTATCCAGTGTGGGTATTGAAAATATTTTCTTCCTGACTGTTGCTTATGTTTTAATTTTTAAATTATCTTTTGAAGAGCTTAAGTTCATAATTTTTGTGAGGCATCTAAATTATCAATTTTTTTCCTTTATGGTTCAGGTTTTTAAAAAATAATTTAGGTCTATAATTCATCTGTAGTCAATTCTTACGTAAGGTTCAGGTAAACATGGAAATTCTTTTTTTCCCTTGTGGTATATAAATATCTAGTTGTTATGGCGTAGTTTTTAGAAAGAGTATCCTATCTGCAGTGAATTATCTTGGTACAAAAATAAAGTGACCATATTTGTGTACATATATATTTAGGTTCTCCATTCCATTTTGTTGATCTGTAGATCTAATCTTTATGACAGTATCATACCACCTTGATTTCTATAGCCTTATATAAATATTAAAGTCAGGTAGTGTGGATTCAACAAATTTGGTTTTCTTTTTCAAAATTGTTTTTTACCTATGCTATGTCCATTGCTGTTGTATAAGTTTAAAACCAACTTGTAAATTTTTACAAAAAAATTTGTTGCAATTTTGTTTGGGAATATGATACATCTGTTGGTAAATTTAGAGAAAATTGATCTCTAAACAATATTGAGTTTTCCACTGAATGAACACAATATTTCTCCATTTATTTAAGCTTTTTAAAATTTCTCATGGGATTTTCTAATAGTACTCAGCACAAAAATTTCACACTTATTTTGTTAGATTCATCTCTAAGTATTTCTCATGAACTATTTCCATTTAACAAATGCTCATGATTTTAGAGTGTGGTGATCATCAGCTATGCTCACTACTACTTCAGTTTTTTCTTTTATTGGGCTTATCCCATGTTTGTCTTTCAATGCTTCTTTGAAGATACGGCTTGTGCTGGCCACTAAGACATTTCTAAGTGGAAGTCTAAGAGTTAGTGAGCAATTCACCCCTTCATCTTGCCCCACCACTATGAAAAAATTACCAGAAAAGTGATGCATGTTCATGATATGTGTACATGCCAGGGTTACTGGAATGTAGGGTAAAAGAAATGTAAAGAAGCCTGGAAAAGTAGGGATTAATTCAGAGTCCATAGTCTCTCATGGTTCACCTCCCCTTCTAATTTCCCTCAACTCCCTTCTTCTCTCCATCTCCCCTTGTCCTCCAGGAAATTGAAAGGGGAGGTGAACCATGAGAGACTATGGACTCTGAAAAACAATCTGAGGGTTTTGAAGGGGCGGGGAGTGGGAGGTTGGGGGAACCAGGTGGTGGGTATTAGAGAGGGCACTAATTGCACTGGATGTGGTGCAAAAACAATGAATACTGTTACGCTGAAAAGAAATTAAAAAAAAAAAACCCAAAAAACAAAAAAAACCCATATAAATAAATCCATTCCAATATTTAAAAAAAAGTAGTGATTAAGAGCATGAAGGCATTTAGTGCTGAGCAAAAAAAATCTGAGCTTTATTTGAAAAGCAGTAGAGAACTTCTGAAGGTTTGTGAACAGGGGAATGCAGCTAACCTGTAGAATGGCAGATCAGGATAGGAAGGAGTAGATTTAAACGGAGGAAGTACTAGTGAAGGAAAGAAACTAGGAAACTATTCCACTAGTTTGTTGAAATGGTGAAAGTCATCTGTGTTTGTGATAGAGCAAACAGAAAAAAAAAAAGAGTCATTGCTAGAGAAAAGATACAAGAATTGATATATAATTGAATGTAGTAAGTGGAGAAGAGAAAGAACCTTTCAAGGAAAACCTTCTGTGGCAGTATCATATGTGATTTTTCTTTTGGGAGCACTCTTTGGAAAATATGCATATTTACCATATCAATATAGAGGGAGTTATCATGTAACAATCACCTTGTCAGAATTTCCATTTTTGCTGAGATGTGAGATGGGGTTCATGCGGTGGTATGGAGGGAAGGAAGGAGAGTGTAAAGAGATAATCCAAATTCTGAGACTCAATAAGAAGTAACTTCCTAACTTAGTAGATAAAGAGAGTAAAGGTGTTTTGTGTCATCTGCTCTTTTACTTGGCACTTGAAGTACTCTGTGAGCATTCAGGAGCTGGATGTCCCTGGAGTATTTCTAACTTTGAATCTAGGACCTCTTATGAGACTGAGTTTCATTTTTCTTACTTTTCTAATCAGAGCTGGAGGGTAAGTTTTCAAGGCTTGCAAGCAGAAGAGACAAAGTGTGGACAAAACTGTTTATTTTTACTGGAGAATGAAAATTTGGTTCTTTTCCAACCTTGTTTTTTCATGTGAGAGACAAACATATTTTCAATAGTTTAAGTGTCCTCTCTCTCCTCTGATCTACACAGGCTTGGTAGGGCTTAAAGCTGGATGCCTGTGAGAATGATATTTTCTGAACATCAGTTTTGCTATCTGGTGCATGGAAGTTCTTCCCTAGATTTTGGAATTACAGAGTTCTAGTAATGCCCCAGAACAGTCTTGCTGCAGTTTATCCATTTTGTCTCATAGGTACCCATGCTTTGAGATAAATTCATACAGAATGAGGGAGTTTTCACATATCTAGTATTATTTTTCAGTTAGCCTGGAAAGCACACACATTGAAAATGCCCTTCATTCAGTTGCCAGCTTTGTCAGCACTGTATGCCCTGAAGACTGAACTGACTGCCACCAATATGCTACTTAGATTTGGCTTGGCGAAGCCACATCTGCATTTTACATTTTTAGAATGAAGTTCTGTAGATTGTAATGGGCAGTAAAAAAATGTGGTTAAGTCAAGAATCTAAGCATACCTATTAGATAAGAATATTTGAATACCAGGAGCTAGATCTAGTTGCTTTTCTTTACTGCTGAAGAATGTATAAAGAATGACTTTGGAAGTAGACTAGCTAAGAGCTAGTAGTTTCAGATAGTTCTTATCAGAGCAAAAGTAGGTCTTCCTTGCCTTTGCTCACAAAATTTAGAGTTACCAATAATGAAAAGATATACATTGAAAATAGTGTCCTCAGCTGTGTATTAAAATCTGTGGTCAACCTAGTCTGTTTTAAGAATTGAGGAAAGGACTGCAGCTGGCTGCTGTGCCTGCCAAGAAGTATCCAGACAACATGGTGGACTTAGCCAATTTGCAGAAAAGCTCACCTATAGGCCAGGTTTTTTCATGAGCCCCCTCTTGATTTTCCTTCCATTTCTGTTATTCTTCTTGCTCTCTGGTCTTTCTGTACCTCTTTTTTTCATTTAGGCCAATTTTTAAATCTCATTCCCTTTCCCCTAACTGATGAAATGGTAGTGGTTTTATCTCCTATCATATAGAATTCTTTTGAGAAATGAGCTGTAGGTGCTAATTGACCTAGGTATGTTTATTTGTCCACTTGAAGTTTTCATTTCAATAGTATGTTTATGTCTTTGGGTGTATTTAGGACATAAAGCTACCATTTAGGGTATTTTTCCTGAAACTCCTAAGTACCAAATTTCCCCTATCTCGGAGTCATCATAGCAGTCCCAAGAGTATTTCATCAATATATAACTCAATGCTAAAAGTGACCTATTTACTACATTAAGCATTTAGGAAAATAGAATGGAAACTGACAGAATTTGCTTCAAAATATGTATCTAATATATGTATATATTTTTGTCAGTGGAGACTGATAAAAGATATTTTTCTAGAGTTTATTGTGGTTATATGGCTTCAGTTGAGAATATTTTTAGACTCTAGAGTAAAAGTAATACAAACTATATGCACTTGTAGATCCAGAAGCCATGCTATCAGGTTTAAAGTGTCTATTCATAGAAAGAAATACAAACTTCAAAGGAAGCTTTCATGTGAAGAAGCAATTTGAATGAACAGAAAAATAATAGACTAGAGAAGGCTGAATTTAAGAAGGGACAATAACATAAAAACACTTCATTTTGTATAAGGGATCATTAAGAGATGTTTAAAAAATCAAAATTTGAAGTGAGAATTTCCAAACACCTGAATGCTGAATATGATTTGGTGACACTTATAATGATATAAATACTTCTAATGCTTGGTATTTCTCTAGTAGGTCTGGTAGATAATGGAAAATATCTATATGGGATTGAACTTGCAAAACTTCTTAATTTACATGAAGGAGTAATTTAGGAGCTGGAAGAATCTGGCTCTCATTTTCCCCTCTTGTTCTTATATTGTATATCAATATAGAGGGTATAGTCTACCAGTCATTTGGATACAGTCCCTCCCTAGTGGGTTTAACACTAAAAAACAAATAGATTTATGATCAGAGTGTGGTGCTATTCATTAATAAAAGGAAAATAATTTCAGGTGGGAACATGTGTCTATGCAAACTCATACTGCTGAGATTATCTATCTATCAACTATATCTTGCACATGTTTTGTTATTGCCACACAGGGTTACAAATGAGAAAATTAGCCTGTAAGTCTTGATTAAAGTTTCATTATATGAGCATTTAAAAAAAAAAAAAACAGTGCCCATGAAGCAACATTCTGTCATTTCTCCCTGGCTTTGCTGTCCTTTTGGGTAGCAACATGTTCCCTCTGTAACAAACAAGCTTGATGCTATTAGTGCCACAAGGCTCTTCCCATGTGGTATAGATCTGTCCCATTTCTCTGAAATGTATTCTCTTGCATTCCAAAGTCTTTCCTATATTTCCTCTGAAAAAATCATTTCTAATTTAGAAAACTTTGTAGATTGAATCCATATATCGTTTTACTATTTAGTGGTGAAGGAACTCTCTTCTTTGGATACTGGATAATAATAGATTTTGTGGGTATTTCAGCAATATGGCTTGATTCTCTGTGAAAGAATTGCTTTCATGCTGTTATTTGAAAGAAGAATAACAGCCTTTGTTATTGAAAGAATTGCTTCTTTTCATAAAAAATCCTGATGTATCTAATTGACTCCAAGGATATTCCCTTTCTGTCCATGCTGAGATTCTGCTCCAGCACAGATGTTGAGACCACAGATGTCCACTACACCAAACCAGGAGCATTATTTTTCAAATAGTTTCTTAATTTCTCGCATCAAAATTGAAGATATCCCAAATCAAAACTCTTCTTTATATAATAGTTTAAAAATGGAGACACATTTCCAGCAAAGATGGTATTCTACATTTTGAGCATTTTTAGGGGAGATGAGGAGCAGATTATCATTGATTATTCATAATATGTTCTTAGAGAAGACTTTAATAAGCACAGTGTTCTAGAAAACACAGCTTTAGAAAGATCATGTTGCCTGGCCACATGTTATATATTAAGGAGAATTAATAGGATTGGAGATAATTTCTGCTATGCTGTTACTGCTGCTTGTTAAAGCAAGAGCTGGAGGGTATGTGAACTAAATGTTCCTTAGTTCACAGGGTGGTGCATGATACATTCTCTTGGCTCTCTGCACAAAGTCATAAATTGACTGAATGAGCTGAAAAAGAAATCCAAAAGAATTTTCAGAGGGCAAGTACTTATTGGGAGCTATTCTTGATCAAATGGCTACTTGGCTATATTACCTGAAGAACATCACATAGTCTCTAACTGCTTCATTTACTTCACAGGTCGAGTACAACTCAGTCTGTGTCTACATGGCACCATTGCAACTATCTAAAATCAAAACATTGTCTCTTAAAATGAGTTTGACTGATTCTCTTTCCCTTGAGTTGACAGGTTTGTTTGGGTTGTGTATAGACAAAGCCTCATTTATCAGAAATAAAACTCATCCATTGAAATTCTACTGATACATAATTTGTGTTGTTTTGATTTGGGTGGATCTAAAGTTTTTCTTAGTATGACCTATCAAAGACAGAAAAATTAGTATGCATAAAGTAAATGAGACTGTAGAGGAGATTGGATCAAGACTGAGAAATGAGCACATGATTTTATATTCTTCTCCACCTCAACTTCCTAGAAAATACTTAGATATTTGAAAATAATAAGTCCATAATGACTTATTGTGGACTTGTAAAACAAAGAGAATAATGAGAATAATGTAATACAAAGAGAATAACCATAAAACAAAGAGAATGGCTATAATAAAACATGAAATTAGTTGACTAAGGAAACTACAGTCCTCAAACTGCACAATAGGATCATGCAAAATATATGGGAGTATTCCTAAGGGGCCTCTACATTTAAGAACTTAAGATCTAAGGGACAAAAGAATCCCTGAGGAAAAGTGAAAGCAGTTAATTGGGATGTCTTCCTGGGACAAGCAGTTGAATTGTTTCACAACTAATTCCAGAGTTCCAAGCCACTGGTATTTTTTCCTAGAATAGTGAGTGTGAGATTTGGGTCACAGATGAGGTCTGGTCCTTGGTGGGTTATAATTCCCAGTTAGGACAGAAAGCCTTCATTCTTGGGAGTGTCTGGGTGACTCAGTTGGTTACATGTCTGGCTCTTGATTTTGGCTCAGGTCATGATCTCAAGGTCTCAAGCCCAAAGCCCACATTGGGCTCCTTGGTCAGCAAGGAGTTTGCTTGAGATTCTCTCCCTCTCTCTCTCTCCCACATGATCTCTCTCTCTGTCACAAAATAAATAAAATCTAAAAAAAAGAAAGAAAAAGAAAAGATAGCGTTCACTCCTATAAAATTGTTTTCTGGTATATTTCATTGTTAGGTAGATTGTCCTGCTTCTTTACTATGGTGGCACCATAAAGATCATAGTAAATAGAAATAATATCTATAAACAGATGAAAAAAGATAATCAAATAAAATCATAAGCATACATCTAAGAATAATTATGCATTAGTGGCAGTGAACTAAATAAATGTAATACCCCAAAAAAGAAAGTCAATGATATATGCAGTAAAGGGCTTGGAAATAAGTATAAATAATACTCCCAGTGGGATGGGAAATTTTATCTCATCCATGAAACAAGAAATCTTGGAGAATCAAACAGTATAATTGATAAAGAATTATATAGATAGATTTAATAGCAGGTCCACATGATTCAAATAAGAATGAGCTGTGAGAGTAAGCAAAATAATTTCAGCATATAGTATAAAGGGAAAAATAGATGAAAATTATGGGAAAAAAACTTGAGATAAGTGTGAATTTAAATATCAATGTTATAGAAGTTTCTGAAAGTGAGAAATAATCAAAGAAATGATAGAAAAAATTCCAGAGATGAAGATAGATATGAATTTTCAGATGGCCTGTGAGTACAGAGCTATGTGAATAAGAAAAGACTCACCTGCAAATAGGTTTAATGTGGTAAAATCTCAAAACTAAGGAATAAAAAATTCTGAAGATTCAGAAAGTAAAAAATGTATTTCTTATGATAAATGGAAATCAGATTAATGTTCAGTTTCTCATTGGAAACATTGGAGATTAGAAGGAAATTAAGAAATATCTTCAGAGTATAAAAGGGAAATAATTTTATTTATTTTATTTTTAAATTTTTAAATATTTTATTTATTTACTTGACTGAGAGAGACAGAGAGAGAGGGAATGTAAGCAAGGAGAGTGGGAGAGGAAGAAGCAGGCTTCCCACCGGGAGGGAGCCCAATGCAGGGCTCCATCCCAAGACTCTGGGATCATGACCTGAGCTGAAGGCAGGCGTGTAATGACTGAGCCACCCAGGCACCCCTAAAAGGGAAATAATTTCAGATCCATAATTCTAATTCTTAAGCTATCTTATAATTTGTGGGGGTAAGGAGTTAATTTTTTTTCCAGATTTGCAAAGGCTCAGGATGTTTAGTAAACACAGAAGCATTCTAAAAGAAGTACTAAGTAGCAAAGAAAAGTGAAAGAAAAACACAAATACAAAGGGAATATGTAGAGCACAAGGAATACTGATAAAATGTGATATTAAACTAAACAGTGTTAAAATTGTAGTCATGACTACTTAAAGATTTCTGCAAAGAAGACATCCAGATGGCCAACAGACACATGAAAAAATGTTCCATATCACTCGGCATCAGGGAAATACAAATCAAAACCACAATGAGATATCACCTCACACCAGTCAGAACGGCTAAAATCAACCACTCAGGAAATGACAAATGCTGGTGAGGATGCAGAGAAAGGGGAACCCTCCTACGCTGTTGATGGGAATGCAAGCTGGTGCAACCACTCTGGAAAACAGCATGGAGGTTCCTCAAAATGTTGAAAATAGAACTGCCCTATGACCCAGCAATTGCACTACTGGGTATTTACCCTAAAGATACAAACGTAGTGATCCGAAGGGGCACGTGCACCTGAATGTTTATAGCAGCAATGTCCACAATAGCCAAACTATGGAAAGAACCTAGATGTCCACGAACAGATGAATGGATCAAGAAGATGTGGTATATATACACAATGGAATACTATGCATCCATCAAAAGAAATGAAATCTTGCCATTTGTGACAACGTGGATGGAACTAGAGCGTATCATGCTTAGCGAAATAAGTCAAGCAGAGAAAGACAACTATCATATGATCTCCCTAATATGAGGAGATATGGGTCGTTAAGGGGGTAGGAAAAGAATAAATGAAACAAGATGGGATTGGGAGGGAAACAAACCATAAGTGACTCTTAATCTCACAAAACAAACTGAGGGTTGCTGGAGGGAGGGGGGTTAGGAGAAGGGGGGTGGGGTTATGGACATTGGGGAGGGTTTGTGCTATGGTGAGTGCTGTGAAGTATATAAACCTGGCGATTCACAGACCTGTACCCCTGGGGATAAAAATATATGTTTATAAAAAATAAAAAAATAAAAATTAAAAAAAAAGATTTACTTAGCACATACTATTTTTCAGATACTGTTTTATTTATTTATTTATTAAGATTTATTTATTTGAGAGTGCAAGAGAGAGAGAGAGAGCACTAGTGGGAGGGTCAGAGAAAGAAGAATGGAGAATCTCAAGCTGACTCTGCACAGAGCATGTGGAGCCCGATGCAGGGCTCGATCTCATGACCCTGCTGACCTAAGTCAAAACCAAGAGTCAGTCACTGAACTCGACTGTGCCACCCAGTCAAGTTAGTTTTAGAATTAATACTTAATAGAATGTTTAAGCATTCATGTTACAAATATAAGGAGGAATATTGGTGTACTAATATTTATATGTATATCCTCCAAATCACCAGAAGAACAGAACAAAATGAGATTTAATCAATCCAACAAGAGTAAGAAAGGTACATGGGAAGCATCCAGAGGCATGGTTTACTAAAAAACAACAACAGTAAAAAAAAACAAGATGGAAGGAATAAGTCCAAATATACTGAAATATATAGTCATAATCACATTAAAGTTACAATTGCATTAAAAGATTATAATTCTCCCACTTAAACGCAAAGGCTTTGATTTGATTTGATTTAAAAAGTCAGGTTATTAGATATATCTGACAATTTTGTATTCTTCTGCAGTCACTCAGCTGTTTCCTTCCCTTTGAATACACCACTTATCTCTGTACTAACTCACTGGTACTGCCTTTGTGAGTCCGGAGAGAGAAGGATGTCTCAAAAAGAATTGTAGTGTGGCTTTTGCCAGATGGAATAGAGTGTAATCCAATATACAGAGATCCATAGAGAAACCAAAAAAAGTTTTTGAGAGAGCTGAAAATTATCATCAGCATGGATTAAAGAGAGTGACCCTTCAGTATTTAAAAGGGCCTTTTAGAAGGGAGGGAGGTGGAGGGATGTGTGAGCCTGGTGATGGGTATTAAGAAAGGCAGATTGTATGAGCACTGGACGTTACACACAAACAATGAATCATAGGATACTACACCAAAAAGCTAATGATGTACTGTATGGTGACTAACATAACAGAATTTAGAAAAAAGAAATATAAAAAAAAGAATAAAAGGACTGTTTGATCCTCCAAATTCTACAATCAGGAAGCAGCCTGAGAAAGCTGCATATCAACGGAGATGATATTCCCCAATGCCTTCTTCAGATATGGCTAAGGAAGAGGAAGGACATCCTAAGAATGGATCCCATAGCCAAGGAAAATAATGGACTTGGAAGTTTTTCCTAATAAGTAGGACTTGGGCCTAATTAAGACACATTTTCTGTGCCAGGGTAGGGGGAACTGTCCAGAGTGACTTAGAATAGCTCTCGACCAGTGGCTGGTATTTACCTCCCATCTCTCCCCTTTTGAAATGGTAATGTTTATTGCAGTTATTTTGTCCTATTCCCACCATTTATGTTGGGTGTATGGAGTAGGAGAGTAGATATACTGTCTTTATAGCTTCAGGGTTCTTTACGTGGAGAGCAACTACATGTGGATCCAATGTAGATAAAAAGATTTTGGGAACTTTATGTCTAATTCTGTTTTTGAGACTTTGTGGCCTTAGAGGGATAAGGTTTTTTATGTGTGAAAGTGAACATTTGTCGCCAAGTGGGTGGGCTGTGGTACACTGGAAAAGTGCAATCAATCTTCACTCCGTTGTACCATGCTACCTTGCAGTCTTCCCTGAGGAACAGTCATTGACTTTGGACTCAGTCACAGACTTAGTGCTTTGTTAGCAGTGTGATAAAAACAGAGGGATTAAATGTGCTTGTATTGTTTAAATGGCTTCTTACATTTATTCCATCTACCATGAGAAGAGAGTGGCTTAGGCAGGTGCTGGTCCTAGAATGAGCCATACAGAATGGCCTTTGAGCCCAGACCATAGTCCTGTGGGTTGAGAATATCCCAGCCAAGAACAAAGATCTACAGCCAAACTTCAGACATTTGAGTGAGAAATGAGAGCTGGTTATTGAAGGGTGCTGAGTTTTGGGGTTGGTTATTGTACAACATTATTGCAACAGAAAGCAAATACAATGGGGATTGGTTTAGAAAGAGTAACTAAAGGCGTATCTGTTAAGATGGGCTCAGTTTTGCTGCAACAAGCAACAAGTAATATTTCAGTGGCTTATGTCCATAAAGGTTTGTATGTTACTCATGCTGCATATCCATTGAGGATTGGCTCCATTGGCTGATAGATCCAAGCTGATAGAGCAGTTTCAGTCTGGAACATTTGTAGTCTCATGGCTAAGAGGGGAAAATGAGGATGGCAGAGCATGTGCTAATTCTCAAAGCTTCCAGCCAACAGTAACCAGTGACAATGCTGTTCATATTTCCTTGCCACAGGATTCATATGACTCTTAAGGTCAATAGTGGGGAAATGTGTAATCCTCTCAGAGAAGATCTACCATAACAGGTTAATAACAAGTAAAAAAAAAAAAAAAAAGAAAAAAAGAAAAGCTTATTGTTGTGCCAAATACACTTGTGTCACTTCTGCATAGATTTTGTCAGTTGGTATAAAAACATGTTTGTTATTATTGTGATTAATAGAGAAAATGATTGTTATAATGAAATAACTTCAACTTTTCATATACTTGCAACATGTATCATGGCATGTTCCCCATTATGTTGAATGCTTGGAGATTGAAAATTAAAAGTAAAATCCTCAGTGTGCCTATTTGGCCTTTAAAAGCTTTCTGAATTCTTAGGATCTATCAATTGCTTGATTTCTGTCATAGAAAGAGGACTGGTTTTTGAGTATCCAAATTCTGACCTCTTTTTTTCCTGTTAAATTGTTTGAACTCTTTGAATCTGTTTTCTTAACAGTAAAATGGGGAGGATAATATCTATACTTCTTTGGATATCTGAGAGGCTTAAAAAGGTGTACTTTAAAAAGTCTGATGATTGGGTATTCAGTAAAAGATTACTGGTACTGTTATTGCTTTCCTTGGTGTTATTGTTCATATACAAGAAATTTCTTGGATAATCAGCCCTTTGCAGATTAATTCTTGGTTATTCTATTCTATTTGTGTATTCTATATGTACTATTCAAATAGAGGACAGTAAGATGAGGTTGTTTTGTTTTGTTTTGTTTTAGTATAGTGGTACCCAGGCCCAAATAATGACAACCAAACCCACAAGTTTTGAACTATCAATCCACTTATTGTTATTGTTGTTAAAATTAAGAAATTTAAAATACTTTTCAATAAAATAATTTTTATGGAGACAATCATTTGGAAACTACATTATCATTAGGAGAATTATATAGTGGACCAGTCATGAAATTATGTTATCATAATTATCCAGCATCATTCCAAAGAATATACTCAGATATGCATCCTTTGAAAGGAAGCAGGTACTGTTTTCACAACTGGAATATGTAAAATTTTGTCAGATTCCTTAACAGTGTTGTATTTTTCTCTCCATCTTTTTCTTTTAATTGAGCTCTAAGCAATATATACTATAAATTCAAAATGTAGAATGTTTTTGCTCAAAAGGAGCCACTAAAAGCCCAACATGCTGAATCTTCTTTGAACTCAGGGGAAGATTCACACAGACAATGCAATTTTGGAAGAAACTACCTAATTTTTCAGAGGACAGAAGATTTGCCCAAGATTTATGAAGCTTTTCTTCCTGGGATAAGATGTGATAAGAGCCAGGTTACCTCTGGAAACGCTTTTTATGAAATCAGCCAGTCATGTACTCCTCAACACTGGGCTGGGATCTGTGGGGTGTACAGAATCATGAGACTTCATGGACTCCATCTTTAAGTAGTTTCTAATAGATCCTAGAAGTTAAAATAATAAACATGCAAAACTATGATGTAATACTGTGTCAGACTAAGCAAATGTGCTGTAAAAATTCACCAAAGTATACAATGAAGATTTGAGAGAGAAATGAAGTATCAGTTTAGCTTTGAACAATCCAAAATGTTTCAAATTATGGGAAGATCTTGAGTAATGTTAGGGAAGTGGGGAAGAGCTTGCTTTGTAAAAAGAGTGAGCAGATCAGAGTAACTAGAACATGGCTGGGAACCTAGGGAAATTTATCTGGAGAGTATATCTTGAGAGTTACATAAGGTTTCAGAATTGATTTAGAAATAAAAGAAGAGGAGAGAGGATGGAGGAAACGTACAATGGTGTTGGAAGGCAGGAAACCCAGGATCCAGTTTTTGTTCTGCCTTTATTTTTATTCTCATTATTATTTTTTTATTTTGGAGAGAGAGCAAGCACACACACATACTCTTATACTCCCGAAGAGGGGGAAGGGCAAAAGGAAAGGAGAGGGAAAGGGAGAGAGAATCTCTGAAGCAGACTCTGCACTGAGAAGAAAGCCTATCACAGGGCATAAACTCATGATCTAGAGATCATGACCTGAACTGAAACCAGGAGTCTGATGCCCAACCAGCTGAGCTACCCAGGTATCCCCTTTGTTCTGCCTTCAAGTGGCTTTAATGATTAAGAATATAGGATCTTTATTGTTATGGATCTCAAGACTAGTCTCAAGACTAGTGGCAAACACATATGAAAACAACACATTCTCAGATAAGTGCATATTTAAAATTATGATAAAGTTTTAAGGACAAAAAGAAGGTGAATTTGAAGCACAATGAGCAGGGAAAGGCAGCATGAGACTGAGGAGGTAGGCCTTGGGCAGAATCATGTTACATACAGGGACTTTCCTGCTAAGAGTACAGAAAAGACATTTTCTTTACATTAACAATGGGTGATCTGTTTAGGTTCGCATTTTGTCATTGTCATTAAAACTCCATTATTAGAGAGGTTTTAGATTTTTACAGCAAAATTGAGTAGAAGGTAAAGAGATTTCCCATACACTCCCTGCCCCTACACATGCATAGCCACCCCCGTTTCAACATTCCCCACCAGAGTGAGGCATCAGTTACAATTGGTGAACCTGCATTGACACATCATAATCACTCTAAGTTCATAGTTTACGTTAAAGATTTTCTATTGGGCGCCTGGGTGGCTCAGTGGGTTAAGCCGCTGCCTTCGGCTCAGGTCATGATCTCAGGGTCCTGGGATCGAGTCCTACATCGGGCTCTCTGCTCAGCAGGGGGCCTGCTTCCCTTCCTCTCTCTCTGTGATCTCTTCCCTTCCTCTCTCCTACTGTGATCTCTCTCTGTCAAATAAATAAATAAAATCTTAAAAAAAAAAAAAGGACTTGCTCTTGGTGTGTTGTATAGTCCATGGGTTTGGACAAATGGATAATGACATGTATCCATCATTATAGTACTAAACAGAGTATTTTCACTATCATATAAATCCTATGTGTTCTGCCTATTTATCCCTTCCTCCCCAATTCCCAATCAGTGGCAACCACTGATATTTTTACTGTCTCCACAGTTCCCTTTTTCCAGAATATCATATAGTTTGAACCATATAGTATATGGCCTTCTCAGATTAGCTTCCTTCACTTAGTGATATACATTTAAAGTTTCTCCGTATCATTTCATGGCTTGATAGCTTATTTCATTTTATCACTGAATAACATTCCACTGTCTGGATATACCACAGTTGATTCATTTACCTACTGAAGGACATCTTGATTGCTTCTAAGTTTTGGCAATTATGAATAAAGCTGCTATGAACATTCATGCACAGCTTTTTGTGTAGACATATGTTGTCAGCTCCTTTAGGTACCTACTAGGGGGCTGGATTGTATGGTAAGAATATGTTTAATATTGTGAGTAATCACCTAATTACTTTCCAAAGTGTTTATACTATTTAGTGTTTACACCAGTGGATGAGTGTTCTTATTGTTTCTTATCTTCCCCAGCATTTGGTGGTGTGAGTGTTTTGGATTTTGGACATTCTAATAGGTGTGTAGTGGTATCTCACTGTTGTTTTAATTTGCATTTTCCTGGGGACGTATTGTATGGTGCATCTTTTCATATGCTTGTTATATGTATATTTGGTGAGTATGTGTTTAGGTCTTCCATCCATTTTTGAATCAGGTTTTTTTTTTTTAATTGTTAAGTTTTAAGGACATTTTGTATATTTTGGATAATAGTCCTTTATAAAATGAGTCTTTTGCAAAATATGTTCCTGTAGTCTGTGTCTTGTCTTCTCATGTTTCTGATAGTATCTTTGCAGAACAGAAGTTTTAAATTTTAATTAGGTCCTGCTTATCGATTATTTGTTTCATGATCATGTTTTGAGTGTTCACTAGGCTTGCAATTTTGAAAAAGCATTCTGGTTGCAATGTGAAGAAAAGTTTGGAGGAGATAAAATGAGTATAGTAATAATGCAGTGCCAATATAGGTATGTAGGGGAATTTCACAGAAAGGCAAAACACAACGCCTACTTGATTCTACCTTCTTGTGACCAAGGAAGAGTATGACTTAACCTGCAGGCTGCTAAGGCAATGTCACATTTCTCTAAGGCCAAGCTGAGTACAAAAAATGTTCATCATCACTAGCGATCAGGGAGATTCAAATTAAAACCACATTGAGATACCACCTTACACCACTTAGAATGGCCAAAATTAGCCAGACAAGAAACAATGTGTGTTGGAGAGGATGTGGAGAAAGGGGAACCCTCTTACACTGTTGGTGGGAATGCAAGTTGGTGCAGCCACTTTGGAGAACAATGTGGAGATTCCTCAAGAAATTAAAAATAGAACTTCCCTATGACCCTGCAATTGCACTACTGTGTATTTACCCCAAAGATACAGATGTAGTGAAAAGAAGGGCCATCTGTACCCCAGTGTTTATAGCAGCAATGGCCACGGTCGCCAAACTGTGGAAAGAACCAAGATGCCCTTCAATAGACGAATGGATAAGGAAGATGTGGTCCATATACACTATGGAGTATTATGCCTCCATCAGAAAGGATGAATATCCAACTTTTGTAGCAACATGGACAGGACTGGAAAAGATTATGCTAAGTGAAATAAGTCAAGCAGAGAGAGTCAATTATCATATGGTTTCACTTATTTGTGGAGCATAACAAATAGCATGGAGGACAAGGGGAGATGGAGAGGAGAAGGGAGTTGAGGGAAATTGGAAGGGGAGAGACTATGGACTCTGAAAAACAATCTGAGGATTTTGAAAGGGCAGGGGTTGGGAGGTTGGGGGGATCCAGGTGGTGGGTATTGGAGAGTGCATGGATTGCATGGAGCAATGGGTGTGGTGCAAAAATAATGAATACTGTTATGCTGAAAAAAAAAAAAGTCATCTTGACAGAGTTTGGAAGAAACAAACACATTTGTTCCCATCAGGTAATGTGTGCTTACACTAATCATTGTGTCTCTGTTCCTTTCTCTATAAGCTTTAGCAAATGATCAGAAACTCTTTTGACTCAATATTTTCTTTCTCTTTATTCCCTTGGAATAATGTCATGTTTCTAAAATACAACAAAAATTAAAATAAACATGTTGGTATGAATAAAGAAGCAGACTTCCAAAGTAGGATTAGGAGTCATAGTAAATCTCACATTTTAAAAATAGACTCATTATCTTCAAACATGCTTTGTCATACTCACATGTGGTACCAGGCAATGCCGTGATGAGTTGTCCCATCACATGTGCCCCAGCCTTGGTGGACACACACCAGATGCACAAGACTTTCAAATCATGGAGTAATTCAAGAGGCTCATTAGGTCATTTTGAGCATTTTGCTGCCAGGGTTGCATTGTTCCTTAGAAAAGAGCTTTAACCTCCTAGCCTAGTTGGTATTTAAACAGGTCATGTGAAACAGCTCTTTCCTCCTTTTAGTGTCTCTCTTTATCATAACTGAAGCTTATGAACATTTTTTTTCATTCTTTATTCTTTTAGGATTTTTCATTTTCAATTTTCTTCTTCATACTCCTTATATAGAATTTAATCTAATTCTTTTATATTTTGGCATATCTGAGGCTTAGGCAAAGACAAACTATTGCTATTTCCAGCAATAGTTTGTTGAAGGAGTTTGCCTTTGAAAAGTTCCATTTGCTAGATGGTCATAGGATCTGGTCCATTGGATCAGTATATTATACTAGATGGTCCTTCAGAGCTACTTAAAAGCCTTCTGCTTCTCTCCTGTTCACCTGCACATCCAGAGCAAGACTACTCATTCACATTCTTTCTTCAGCAAATGCATCCCCTTTAGAAAGGGGAACTACTCTTTAGAACTACTCTTTAGAAAGCTGTTCTGTCATGGGTAGCCAAAATGAAGCTATCTATGAAGTAGGGTCAATTTCTCTATTTTTAGGTAAGTATAAAACATCACACACTTAAAAATCTATAGCTTCATCCTGGCCAACTTTATTTGCTTAGATAACTTTTGTATTCTATTCAAAAGAGCTATGTCTCTTGGAATAAAAATTCGTCAGTTCAAGTGCACTAAAAAGAACATTGGTGTGATGTTTATCGGTTTGTAAATTTGTCAGAAAGTAAAGAATGAAGTGTTGCTTTCAAGTTGACCATCATTTCTGTCCTTAACAAAAAAGAGAAATGTTATTTCTGCTCATTAGTACCTATAACAACAGGAACTTCTGCATTTAATTTTGGCTAATTATGTAAGACAATATTTTGATATAGTTATCTTTTTTTAATCCATATCATCACCTTATGAAAAAGGTGATGATATGGATTAAATATCCTATTCTTGTGTGTTCTTGAAACTTATCTTTTGGTGAACACTGAGTCTTTGAAAATATTCTTTGTAGTGGAACTTTTGGATGTGAAACATTTAAAAAAACATAAAAACTTAAGTCTGGACTTTAGACCATTAATGGTTTGTTTTCTCTTTTTTTGAAACTAAGAACTTTTGGTCGAGTTTGAGTTTAGATATCTTGGTTCTGTGATATTTTGAGATACTAGTCTGTGGGTTTTGTCTTCTGCATTTCCCTCATCATCCCATTACCTGCACCTTCTTGTGGACTGTGATTATGTAATGCCTGACCTCAGGGAGGCCTGTGGCAAGACAATAGAAATAGTCCATATGTTTTTAAGGACTTAATGGGTGGCAATTACTGGTTATAAAATAATTCTCTTAAAGGATCATGAGATGAAAATGATTTCTCTCTGAAGTATCTTTAACATTTACTTAGAGAAGGAAAATAGAAGGGGTGTATGGCCCAAGAACATAGCAGAACTGTCTTGATTTTTTATTGCATATGGGCTGGATCTAAGGGAATAGAGATTCCTGGGGTATCCAGTTTGGCGAGACAACAGGCAACCTTGCAAAAGCTTTCCAAGCATGGCAAAAATTATCAGAGGCTGCTGGACATGAAGAGGCTAGGCTGAGAGAGTCACAAGAAATCCATCTCAGTAATAATCTTCGTGTACCAGACCCACTGATTTGTTTAATAGGTGCTGTAGGAAACCACAGCTCCCCAATACCTTGGTGCTACATCAGCCCTTTGGTATAGTAACTCTAAACATTGGCATCGGCCACAGAACTTATTTATTGCCTGACCATAAATTTCCTCCGGTTTATGGGGATGACAGCTTGAAATGTAAATTAAGTTGCTTTATAGAAATGTTGATTATTTCTCACATATTTGAATTTGTCACATGCCTAAGATTTATATTCTCTACATGTTATGTATAGTGTTCCCTTAAGTCACTACTCCCGTAAGAAGAATCAGTTTAAAACTTATAAATACATAACCTGGAGTCTTAAAGGACATCAAGTATTGCAATTATGTCCTATTTACACATTAGGCATTTCGTTTTCTTTAGGAGAAAATAGGAAAGAAAGCTACCTTTCTTTCCTGTCCTGAATAATTTCTCTACCATTCTGGGTGTAGGAAAGCCAGCGGTGGGAACATCTGCCATCATTGAAGCCATCATCTTGGAGCAATAATCTTTAGAAAAAGGTAGAAGAAAGCAGGCATTATTTCTAGGCCATTTTGGCTTCTCTCTTTAAAGAGAATTTGTTTTTTTAGGAAATAATTTTTCTTCCATATATTCACTAAGAAAATCCATGATTTACTGATTTTCCAATATATTTTTTCTTTTAAGCTGAAGTGTGTGTGTGTGTCTGTGTTATAACATTTTCTTTCTGCCTTTTCTCCTTTCTTACAGCTTTAATGAAAGCCAAAGGGAAAAATAAAAATTGAGTCAGACAGGAATGATTGGCTTTTTTCTTTTTTATATTTAGAGTGTTGACAAAATGTGTACAGTTTTAGATAGGTCAAAATGTTATAACAAGATATTTAGGACTTTACTATGTCAAGTCAAAATCTGGGCAATTTCTATTTACTGATTGACAATATGTGCCTGTATCTAGCTACCGAATCGGATTGCACAGTAAGCCTTACTAAAGAAGGCCTTATCCCTAGTACCATCTTCCCAAGAGCTATAGTGACATAAATTAGAGAATGAAGGACCATTTTGGAAGAACTTTCTGTTGGATGACATGGGAAATTATTAGAAAATTTTTGAGGGGCACTTGACAGTGGCTTCTCCTTCAGCCCTATGTTTTTGTGGTTATTGACATTAAACTGTTTTGATTACATGTGTTTGCTCATGTGTAATGATGCACATACATTTGTATCTGTCATAAGAAATCCCCCAAAGAAATATAAAACAATAAGGAGCATAGGGCTTCTTTCTTGAGTAACTCTTGAGTTACTCAAGAGAGAAAAACTTAGAGGAAGCTTTCAAAAGAAGGGAGGGCTACAAGTTAGGATTGTTAACTTTATCAAATAAAAGTTAAATTGGAATTACAGGTAAATAATGCATATTTTAAAAATGTAAGTATGTCTCAAGTTTTGCATGGAACATAGCTATAGTAAAAAAAGTATTCATTATTTATTTGAATTTCAGATTTAATGGAAATCTATGTTTTATCCAGCAACTATGGTACAAAGTAAGCATGTTTTGTGGATACTCTTTTGAAGAAGAGGGGAAGTGGCTTTCTCAGAGAAGTCAGATGCAGGGTCCAGAAATAGTGTCCAGTCCTGGGACAAATTTAAGAAAATCCCGTGTCCTGGAGAGGAGTATGGATGAGGCCTAGTGTCCTAGTTATTTCCTGCTTTGAAGGAATTTCTCTGGATTCTCACTTGAGAGAAAAAAGTAAGTGGATTAATTAGTAGAAAAGCAGGGGTTGATTCTTAGAAATGAACATTTTAGAATGAACACTACATCAAAAACTAATGATGTACTATATTCTGGCTAATTGTAAATAACACAAAAAAGAAATGACTATTTTATTTTATTTTTAAAGATTTTATCTATTTATTTGACAGAGAGAGAGAGCACAAGCAGGGAAAGGGAGATGCAGACTTCCCACTGAGCAGTGAGCCCAACCGTGGCGTTTGATCCCAAGGACCCTGAGAGCCTGACCTGAGCGGAAGGCAGCAGCTTAACCAACTGAACCACCCAGGCACGCCAGAAATGAACGTTTTAGAAAGGAAAAAACAATAATAACAATCCAAAGGTAAAGAGTTTTGAGACTGATAGATAACCTGATCTGGAGGATGAGGCAGAAATCATAAAAATGTCCACCATGGTTAGTAATGAATCTCCAGGTTAAGTCTCTATTCCATAGGCTTTTCTGGAGAACAAAGGGAGAAGTGGGTGAGACTAGATTTCCTCAACTCAGCAAGTAAGAGTGAATGGGAGAGAGTCTGGGGTTTCTTTTTTCTCAATTATTGTCTCTGCATTCATGTGTATTTATATAAACATATGTGTACTCATATAAACATATGTGTACTCATATAGTGAGAAGTAGTGTAAATGTAGCTTTTAGCTCGGCGATTTAAGTAATAACTGTAAGATTAGTGAAAAATGTCGTATGCATAGGCCAATATTTTGGTCATTTTTATTTCTCAGTTGCATTTCCTTGTTTTTTTACTCTGGAGTCTGCAAACTTATAATTCATAGTAATCAATTTAAATTTTCTTTTGATGTTGATCTTCATTAGCTCTTAGTTTAAATACCAAATACTTCACACACTACAGATTCTTGTTTTAATCCATGAATGTAACCAGCATTTCATATTCCCCTTCATGTGCTTGCTATTAGTAAGCCTCCAAATGCTGTTCTCAATTACACAGATACGCTAAATGTATGTATAGCAGAAACTTGCTAATTTGTAACTTAAAAGCCTGGAAAACAATGGGCTTAAATTAATTGGATATCTGGTATTTTTTATATTATAAAACAACTGAATGTTAACTAGGTTGGGAAAGAACAATTATTGCGCTTTGTATCATGCACTATTTTATATGAACAGATAATGGCTTATTGGAGACTTCTGAGTTAGCTCATAGCTATAACTATGTGTGTTTGACAGCTGTGTATTTAGGTAGTGGTTGTAGGTCAGTTTGCCAGAAGTCAATTTACTGAATGACTAATTCACTGAATTATACGAATTTCTTAGAGTTGTACTTTTTCCAATGTCTCTGCTCTTGCCCTTGCCTCTACATTATATGCAAATGGGTGTTTTCCCTTAAATGCAATTTGCTGAATTCTCTGTGTACACTTATGTTTGCCCTGTGTCTGGTGACAAAGGGTTAAGTTGGACATTTGCATTAGAATATTAGACTAAAACATTAGTTTGGGCCTTTGGCACTGAGGAATGCTAAACGGAGAACTAGTAAAGAATGATGGCCAAATGAAGAGGACTGGAATCTTGCTTTGCCATTAGAGAGCTGCATGACCTTGAACAAACAATTTATCTTCTAAAGGCGTAAGTTTCCTGATCTCAAGGCATTATCAAGTGTGTCAACTGTGAAAAGGATCTATGGGAAAGAAAGAAGTGGACTTGTGTTGTACATACAGTGAACTGAGGAGAGCTTGTGGTCCCTTTTACCTATGGAGAAGTGTGTTCCTCATGTAAATAATACCTGCTGTGTGTGTACTGATGGATAGAGGTTGAGGACATGGATCTCAGATCCTTTCCAGCCCTGATAGTCTATGATTTCATCATCTTCCAGGCTGACTGGAACTGCTGTTTTTGGTGTAGAGTTTCTGTGCCTGTGACTTAAGGGAGTTTCCACTCGATAGTAATCCAGGAGATTTACAATGCAGGTTTGGATAACATGCTTCAGCTAATGGGGTATAAAAGCAGACACTTAAAACAATCTTATTAATAAAATGTCAATGTCAAATATGTCAAAATAAAATTCTTTAACATTTAACATCCTTAAACCATTCATTTATTCAACAAACATTTATTATGTACCTGCTATATTCTTAGAGTAGATTTGGAGCATAGAGGATAAGAATTTTCACAAAGAGCTCACAATCTTTTAGGAAGATATCATGCAGTCAAGCAAGCAAGTGTAATAATAAGTGTGTTAAGTCACAGTGTGGTAAGTTTCTTGTAAACTATATACGAGGTTATATTGGATATGGCTAGTCTCAGAATGCGGTCACTCCACAGCCCCTTTATGAGATTTGTTCACCATGGATCCCATGCTGCTGTCCACTGGATTTGCCACTCTGGCTTCAGCTGGCTTGAACTACCCCTAACAGCATATCTACAAGCTGGACAGTGTCCTGTGGGGCAGGGTGGTAGGAAAGAAGTCCTCAGTAGAGATCATGGTGCCTAATTGCATTGATAAGTTAGTTATTCTTTTCCAAATAGTTTGAACTCATTATTTAGAAGAGGTAAGGCCATTGTTAATGGGAACAGAAACTGGAATATACTGTGGTATAATAAAGACAGGATATGAAGAAAGGGCTTTAATATATTCTTGTTTCTGGGGATGAAGAGATGACAAGTCAAGGAGCTGCCCTGGGTTCTCAGTGCTGTTCTCTTTCCTGGACAGCAAATGCTGTCTCCTTGAAGCCTGACCAGTATTCTGGCATTCCTTTGGGGCCCCTCTTTCTTATTTATATTCCTCTTCTTACAACAAATGCCCATTTATTTGTGGACTGAGTCTTTGTTTTTAGCATTATGAAGTACAGGACACAAAGGTACAGTGAGATGATGAAAGAGAGAGTCCTGACTACATCAGGAGGGACATCATAGAAGAGAATATGTTTCATATGATACTTGATTGGCATGTAGGGTTAGGGTTAGGGGAGAATGGGAGACCAATTATGCAATTGTATAGGGAGATAAGAGAGAGCAAGTCAAGTTCAAGGAACAAGTAGTAGTTTAGTATGGCTGGTGCAGAGGAACTGTGTGAGGGTAGGATATGAGAATGGACTATCAGATAAGGATCGAATACTGCATTTTATAGTGTAGGTAGTGGGAAGTGACTGTGGGAAATTTTGAACAAGTACCTTGGTAACATGTGCAGGATTTATTAGCTAGGAATAAATCTGGGGGATAAAAGTAAGTGACTGTGTTGTTTCAGTGGTGTAGATGAGCTCTCAGTAATTAATTAGGGCATAAACTGTGTGTGAAGGTGTGTGTGTGGCATTTCCACATTTCATTCTGAAAGAGATTCTAAAGCAGAAGAATGAATAAGAATCAGTAATTGACTGGGTGAGAAGGAACCAGGGGTTTTGTTCTAGGTGATTGGTAATGGTCAAGGTAATGGTTTCTTGAGCAAGAGAACAGGGGAGAAAAAAATTTGATGGATAATGACCATAAATCCAGTTTTAGTTCTTTTGGATTTGAGACATAAAAATGTGTTATCTTTTGATTACAAGGGCTAAACTAATGATGGAAGACCTTGGATAAAGCAAGATGATACGGAAACAAATTATTTTAGGTTCCAAATGAATCTGGCATTGCCCTATTTTTTCTTAATTATCACTCTTTAATTATGGGGCTCTCTCAGTGTAAATTTAAAGCAGTGAAGGAGAGTCTCTGAAGGGATTTCTGATTTTGTTGTTCTTTGCCTTCAAGGTGACTCTGGAAGGCAGCTGGTTGGGGCACACTTGTTTCAAGTTACATCTCCTTGTTGAATGCCATCCTACACTATGCAGGGCCATACAATGGTGGGCAATAATGGAGGGCGGGAGGAACCAAAACAATAGCAAACAAAAACTTCTTTTGGTTTTTAATTTCCTCTTGTTGCTCTCTCACTGACTCTAAAGGTAAATAATGGTCTTTATTTTCCATCTTGTCTAGATTCTTTGACTCAGAGAGAAGTTGAGCTCCTTTCTGAAGGAAAGGGTGCCTTATATAACTTTAAAGCGCTTAGCCTTGTTTTTTCAGCTTCCTTTGTCTTCTCAATAGTTTTTAGGTTCCCTTAGTGGTTCTTTTATTATACAATGGTGAAATTGTTTACCATTAGAAGGAGTTCAGTGGGTGAAATGGACCCAGGTCTCACTTAAAACTGACGCTGCTGCATGCATGCATGAACTGCTTCCAGGGTTACTCACTCCTTCAGCTTTTGCTAAAGGATCTGTCAGTCAATGGGTAGCCGCTGACAGCAACTTTTTAAGACGCTTTTCTCTTATCCATAACACATTAAACACTTTGAAAAGAGATAAGCAAACGTTTTCTCACAGTCTGTTGTGCATGTTTCCTTGCTGCACATTTCAGTATAATGAAATTCATGTTGTACGAAGAGAATTTCAGTGAAATGGATCAAATTTCAGTCTTTACCATTTTGTCCATATGGGTCTGGTTTCCTATAAATCCATGACATCCAGGGTTAGTGTGATTTTAAGTTTCCATTTTAAAGATTAAGTGTCCTTATTATGTTCCACAGCTCAACTTGAGTTCTTCTTGTGAAAAAGTTATGTTTCTGATTGCATCTATCGTCTTTTGTTTTGTTCATCTTCTCCATCAGCGGGAATCTAGCATTTTGAAACCAGGAGAGCCATTACTAGTGGCTTTTTTTTAGGGGAGTACCCTTACTGTGATGCAATACCCAAGAAACTTTATGGAAATAGGCTTTATTTATGATGATGAATTACTGTTGCAAAAAGGACTCAGTGACACTGATAAATATTAAAGAGCCACTCTTGCCCCCATGGAAACCATTTTATTTAGTTGCTTCTAAAAATCTTTTCTCTGTGCTTCTCTTCCCTTTTATTTATGAGCTGATTTACATGACAACAGAGTCTCTGGTCCTTGGGAGTATGTGTGCCCTTGCTACTGTTCTGTACTTTGAGTTGTCACCCTCTCTTTGCTGAGAAGAAGAGTGACAATGAAGTGAGGAGTAAATGGCTACTGGAGCAGATGAACTCTGAGGAACAAAGGTCCCCTTTTCATGCAAATGTCCATAGTAATTTAACATGAAGGAAGCAAAGAAACCAGGGTACAAGATATCAAGAGAACTAGATGGTATTCGATGTTGTTCTCTGAAGCCTTGACATCTCTCTAAGACTGTCATCTATCAAAGCATTTCTTTCCCTTTCATATAAAGTGAAAACACATTTCCATTTGGAAGGGAAACATGGAGGAACATAAAATCTAACCTCAATCACAGGATCTGGGTATATATTCACACCACTAGTCCCCCCAATGTCATTTTTAACTTTGTCACTCATTTCTAGCCAATAAGAACATAGCTGTGTGTGCTAACTTACTGCATAAGTTATCTACTCTGCCTGGAAGGCATGCTTCTCTTCCTTTCTTACTTAATTCTTAAACTTTCTGCATTTATCAAGGTTGAACTCAGACCCTGTTCTATCATCTTCAGAGCCTTTCTCTCTGGACTGATCAGCTTCTTTTTCAGAATTCCCATTGAATTTTGAGTTAGTGTCTATGACTTAATGACAAATTTCTTTCTATGAGCTGACTTTTTTTCTCACCAAAATTTGGTGAGAAGAGTGACCATGTATTATACTGCATTGTTCTTTATCCATAGCTTTTGGTGTAATGGCAGATGTATCATATGTAGTTCTTAGATAGACTAGCTGCCATTTTAGAAGCTGCCATTTTAGAAGCATGATCCTTAGAATAACAGAGTCATTTGTCAAGGGTCATCGGGGAGAATACTGATAGTATCTTCAGCTTTGCCACATAACAGACAGAGCATGGTGTACTCCTGAAATTTATCCATGATACTGAATGTGTACTCGTGCCTGGCTATTACGTGATGACAATTCTTACACAGATGATCATAGGTAACTATTTCTTCTCCATCTTCCTCTTTCAAAGATTTGTTGGTGATCAGCATAAAATCCCGCTTACTACACACTGCACAGCCTGTAAAGTTCAGCAAGAAAGATCCATTTTCCAGGCAGATGTTACCCCGATTCGGATACTCCTTCTCCACACAGCCCCCACACATCCCCTCATTTATATGAGACATACATCTATCCATGATTGTTTTTCTTCTAATTTTAAAATTCATGATACCTAGCCTTAAAGATAAAACATGGCCTGCTTTTGATAGTTGACTATTCAGGGATGCCATTGATCCTGGAATGGTCAATCTGTACATTTCAGTTAAAATAATTTTTAGCTGAGAGACTTAGTATCTACTCACATGTTTTGTTTGTTTGTTTGTTTATTTGGTGGGATATATTATTTATCCCTGGACTTATAATCCCTGGACTTGTTTCTCTTCATGTTATAGGGAGAGATTTCCTAATTGAGAAAGAGAAGATACTTTATTGTTCTGATAATTTTTAATGGAGCCAGCTTATGTTCTGGGACTGAATTACTATTGAGGTAGGGTCTTTAAATAACTTGAAGAGCAAAGAGGTTTTTGTTTTCTCTTGTTTTGTTTTTTTTTTTTTTAAATATATGTGTTTGTCTTTGTATGCAATTTTGAGGAGGTTATATGAACCATTTAAACTATAAATATATTTTCTGAAGTAATATATGGTGAAATTAAGACTACAACTCTGTCCTGTCATCCAGAGGGATGGTAAGTGATACAGGTGAGAGTGAACTTTGACTCCATGTCCATAGTGCAAAAATGTGATTCCAATGGCACTCCTTGTGGAATTTCAGAGACTTCTGCTAGCTCTTAATTAGAGAATTAAGTCCAATCATTCATAAATTAATCCTTGTTGGAGCAGCAGGTGAGGTGTTCTATGTCAGCCAGCACTATCATCCTTACCAAGTGAGATACCTGTTTTTTTTAAATTTAAGTAAAAGAAACCACAACAACAAGCACAAGTCTAGAAATTATTTATCTGTCATACATCTACTGGGAACCTTCTGTTTGTAAAGTACTATACCAAGTACAAGAGATAGAAAAAGAATAAATCACACTCTCTGTCCTTTAAAATGTCATAATTTGGGGCAGAGGAGGGAATGAGGGGCAGGATGAGGGAAAAATTGAAAACTAGTATTAAAAATCACAATAAACATATAAAGTGATGTCTAGGTCGTTCAAACATTAAAGAACAGGATTGGAGAAAGGTTTTACAGAGCAGGTAACATTTTGAGTTAGGCATAAAAAGAAAATTACATCTGACTGGGTAGAAGCATGGAGAGGAACAGTTTTCCAGAGGAAACAGGTTACAGAAAGGCAGTAAGGTACAACAAAGCAGGGTTATGTTGGGGAACTTCAAATAGGAAATATGAAATACAGAAATGTTTTTTCCATTTTGCTATAGTCTGTAGCACTCATTAATTTAGAATGTTTGATATATTTTTCTTTCTTTTTAAAAAATATTTTATTTGAGAGAGAGAGAAAGAGAGAGGAAGCATGAGTAGGAGGGAGTGGCAGAGGGAGAAGTAGACTCTCCACTGAGCTGGGAGCCCAATGCTGGGTTCAGGCCCAGGACCCTGGGATCATGACCTGAGCTGAAAGCAGAGGCTTAACGGGCTGAGCCACTCAGCCACCCCTGAGATATTTTTCTTAATTCATCTTTGAAACTTCCCTCTGAGATTGTGTCTTTGGAGTTCAGCATCAGGTTTGAGCTGCTACGCATGATAGGTTGGTCTTGGTGAAAGGTTGACCTGAGTGTTTGTAGGGGCACATGCCAAGCACAGGGGTGCGTATGTTGCAGACAACAGATGATGACAGAGAATGTATGTGATTGTTGGATCAGAGCTATGGCCTTTGGAAGAGCCAATGTGCTGTTCCTTGTATGTCCATTGCTCTTTTGCATTTCTGTGTATTACATTCCCTGTTCCATCTGCTTCAAATGTCCTTCTCCCCTTTTCTGCATGAGAGAGTCTCATTCTTGTTTTGAAGTAAAGTGAAAATTAAAGGCTACTCTGTGGAAAAGTTTCTCTCTTGATCCATGCATATTCCACACATACACTTGGCTTAGAGGAACATATATAAAAAGCTTTTCTTTTTCATTTTATAGTGTAAAGTGTTTGTCTAAAATTATTTTAGTCATCTCAATTAGTCATGAGTCAAGACAACATCTGACTTTCAGAAACCACAATCATCATGGTTTGGTAATAATTTCATCAGTATGAAGTGTGCGTGTATGTGTGTGTGTGTGCGTGTGTGTGTTGAGGGAGGGCATAAGACAGTGGGCTTTTCATTCACAAGTACAAAATAGCCTAAAGAAAAAACATTCTGAGATTTTACTCCTCAGTTTTTTCCCCCGAAAGCCACTGTATTTCCTCAAAATCATTCTTTGCTGAATATTTGATGTCCTGCTGCGAGTGCCGTCATAGACACATTGTCTGTGGTGTTAAAGAGGCAAATAATATGGCCATAGCCCCGGGTTTAGTCTTTCAGTTGGCATCTGAATATAGGCAGTTGCTTTAAAGTAGTAATTAGCTGAACCCTCTGGGAATTTTTTTCCAAAATGTATACTAGTCCTTATGTGTCTCATTATTTTGCTTATGCAGGCTCTCTTGTTCATCTAAATACATATATGTGGTGATTATCTTTAATAATAGGACTTGTACTTTAGTTTTTTGTTTTTCTTTTTTGAGAGAATGATTTTGTGTGTGCATGAGTTGGCGGGAGGAGGGGTGGAGGGAGAGGGAGAGAATCCCAAGCAGGCTCCACACTAAGTGTGGAGCCTGATGTGGGGCTCTTTCTCCCCACTCTGGGATCATGACCTGAGCTGAAACCAAGAGTTGGATACATAACTGACTGTGCCACCCAGGTACTCCCCTACTTTATTTTTTTTTTTTAAAGATTTTATTTATTTATTTGACAGAGAGAGAAATCACAAGTAGGCAGAGAGTCAGGCAGAGAGAGAGAGAGAAGCAGGCTCCCGCTGAGCAAAGAGCCCGATGCGGGGCTCGATCCCAGGACACCGAGATCATGACCTGAGCCGAAGGCAGCGGCTTAATCCACTGAGCCACCCAGGCGCCCCTCCCCTACTTTAATAGACACAGAGAATGATGGTCATGCCTGCAGTCTACACAAAAGTCAAAGATATGATGTAACACAAAAGTCAAAGATATTGATGTGATATATCAATCAGTGACTTAAAATCAGAGGAAATCCTGTGACCTTACATCAAACAAATGGTCAAGATAGGGTTATTTACTTGGTTTCTAAGGCTTATTTTTAACTTACAGAAGAATAGAAATTCAGATATACCTTTAGATTATAATGTGCTTATACCCAGGCAGATAGACTCTAGATATATATTTTATCTATTTATCTATCTATCTAGAGAAATATACACACACACACACATACATGCTGGCAAAAACAGAAAAGACTAGTTTGAGAATTTCTTTAACAGTGACTTCCTACTTTGATCCTGTAGTAAAATATATACTGAACTGATTTGTCCATTCAATAAAGTCTGTCATCAGATGACATTCCAGCCTTCAGATTTAGTGGGTTTTTTTTGGTTTGTTTGTTTGTTTTTTACCCTTGCTCAAGTATATAGCCAAAATATTCTGTTGGGATTGTTACGCTATCTCTTCAAAGAGTGTGGAACAGTCAATAGACCTAGAAATATGTGGAAATACCAAAACTGTGCCTTATACCTGGTTTCTTCTTACTAATATGAATTACTACATACATAATTAAATGGACTATTCATAAAAATTATATGCATTTCTTCTTGAATATAAACATCTTGATCTTCCTCACTTTTTTGAATTATGGTGGTTTTCCACTATAATGTTTTATACTTTTCAATTGTTTACTTATAAACAAGAGTACTATGGGAAATAAAAAGGTCAAAGAAACATTTGAAACATTCTTTGCTGAGACAGTTTGTGTTGAGAGTCACATCAAAATGAGATAGGCTGTCCTTGCACCATTTGGGAGTTTCCTGTCCACATAATGGACATACCTCAATGGTAAATTAGATTATTGTGTGGATGATCTGACTCACTCATTGAAAGAGTCAAATTAATTGATTCCATTGCTCGGCCTTGGTGTTCATATGATGAATTATAACTAGAAAACATTTGTCATCCAGACTCCCTCTCCTACAGTGCTAGAGGCAATCCTGACCAAGCTCAGTAGAGGACAGTAGATCTCTTCAGGGATCTTTTAACTGACCTGCCAATTCCTTCAGCTTCTCTGTAAAACATACTGATCATGGCCCAGAGCATGTGCAAACTTCCTGCATGCTAGCTCCTCTGTGATGTTCTTATGTACCTTTGTTCCTATATATTTTAAGTTATTATAATAAACAATTGTTTTATCCACAGTTAAGGTGCTTGGGAAACAGGTTCTGAGATGGAGATTGGCCTACCAGAAGTTTGTTAGGGAATGTTATTCAATTAACACCTGTAGAAGGTGAGGGAAGGAAGCAGGCTTCAAGCAGATGGAGAAGCTGGGCTGCTTACATATATAAGTCTCAAAAAAACCTGTGGTCCACTTCCAGAGAAAGGTGAGTCTGAAATGGCTCTTGAGAGATTTCTCTAGTTGGGGGCCAGCAGGCCAAGCCAGACCTTATTTCCTGCTTGTTGATGGATCATTTGCTGTGGGCTACCCCAGAAAGTGGCTTTCTTTTTAGCAGAGACAGTTCCTGAGGAGGGCTGGCAGCTGGGGGCTGTTCCTACATACTCCCAAACACTGGAAGAATGAGACTTTTAGTCTTTAGTCTGGGTAGCACATTATAGATTTCACTAAACCTGTTATAGAGATTGTAGTTATTGCAAGCACATGTGTTTAGTTAAGCATTATTTAAATCTATATAAGAGACATTCAGAAAAAGTTGTTTTTTTTTCCCTATGGGAGTTAAATTGATTATGTTTTAAAGAGTCAAAAATTAAAGTGTTAAAAATCAAATTAGTTGCAAAATATATAAATATTGCTATCGTTGCTAAAAATTGAACATTCTATATGGAAAACACTAATATAAAAGGTTGGAAAATGTCAGAAATATAGGATTCCACAAGCAAGTAATTTTGAGAGATTCTTCCAGTTTTAATTTTACGTAACAGAAAATGAAACTAAAAATTATCGACTCAGTGGCATGAGTATAGTTTATTGAAAAGATGTGATATATCAATCAGTGACTTAAAATCAGAGGAAATCCTGTGACCTTACATCAAACAAATGGTCAAGGATGTACTCTTGGGACATTTCAAGTTAAAATGAAACTGCTATTCCTAATCCTTCTGATAAGAGGGCATCTATAGCCCTAAGAGTCTCCTCTCGAGCCATCTGGAAAGGGTTTAGAAGTAATCTTACTACCCTAAAAGTGGATATCTTTTGCCTTTGGTGACTTTGGCACCTTTACACCACAGTATTCTGCATTTTCTTCTCAAGTTAAAGGCCATTCTGAGAATCAGGAAGGAATCCAGGTTCCTGAGCCCCCTGCTGCTTTCTAGAATTCTAAGCTTCAGTCATTGGCTTACTCTTGTCTCCTCTGCTGGCTGTTTCTTCCTGGTGTCTGTGTTAGTTTCTGTTCCTTCCAAGTTGTGGATTGATGTTCAGATTCGAAATAGGAGTGGCTCCAGGAGCTGTGCAGCCTAAAGTGCTTACAAGTCAGAGAATTCTAAGAAAAAGAATTCCAAATTACAAATAAAGAATTATGTATAAAGTGATTATTTATTTATATTTAAAAAATCACAAAAAGTTATTAACTTAAGAAACCTTACAAATAGTATAATCATCTTCCAAATTCAGAAGTATAATATTATATTTGTATTAATTGTCAGATCTCTATAATACTGTTTTCTTACATTTTATGCTTGCATACACTTTGATCACTTTTTTAAATAAAACAATTTTTTAGTACTTTTCATAGAGGAAAATAGTAGGGTAATTCAATCTTTTCTCTAGCAGGATTGATTACAGATGCATTATTGACAGTTTAGAAAAACTTTCATCTTTACAAATCATCATTGGTAATCTTTTGACAGGGTTTAAGGTTGCTTTTCAAAACCTCCATCAAGTTTTATTTCATTGAATAAGCTTTCTCAGAACATAACAACTTTTTTTGGTACAGTGTTTAATCTTAAATCCTCTGATTTCATAATCTTCATAACCAGTTTTTCACTAATGACATCATATTTGAATATTTTACATTATCTGAATGTCAGCATTTTATATAAAATTGGCAAAAAATTAAGTATTTTTCAATATTTCATTTGATTTATATCTCTTTATTAATTGAAATTATAATTCTGCATGGAAGCAGCATTTACCTCCTGTGCTTGGCCCTGTTTCTAGTTTCTACCTTTTTTTTCTACTTTTTCTCTTTTTGGGGTTTTAGCATACCACTCAGCTGAGGACATATATAATTATAATAGAAAAATTTTAAAACAATGAAAACTCCAGTAGATTCAAGAAGAAAAGTATGTGATGAAAGCATATTTGTTTGAAATGAAAAGTGTAGGAAGAAGGAAAAACAAATAATATGTATTAGGAAATTATTGAAACTGGAGGAATATAGCCTTCTATTCCCTTACATCACATGGCATTACTGACATTTTTATTTGTTAACCGGTTAATGAGAATAAAAATCTTCCATCTAAACCTGGCTGATTATCATGCATCTGGTTTGAGATTTTTTAGTGTGAGTGATCAGAGTTAATTTCACAGAATACTGTCAGAAACTCTTCTACTAAGAATTCAGACACTCTACCATGACATACGAATACTTCATTTATTTTTATTATTGATGGGATGTTGGATGGCTAAGTCTTTATTTTATGGGAGAGTTTCTGTTTTACATTTCTTTGGGTTTCGATCTTCTCCATTGTTCTTTTCCCAGTGTAGTAGACCTTAGGTTCTTCAGCATCTAATATCATGCCTGATATTACTCACATACTTTTTAGAACTGTTAGATAATTGAATTGACACATATAGTAGTAACAATTTTAACCAGCCAGAAGTGGGCCGAGGCAGGATAAGTTGCTATATGTTATGTTTCATACATTTTCCCTGGTGTTCTTAGCATTACAGAAGCTGTACTGAGCCTTACTCTCTAGTAAATGCTCACTGATATGTACAGAAATTGGAGCCATTCTCTGAAATCTCACTGTAGGAATAGGAAGAATGTGGGACCCTAACAGGTGAGTGGAGAAACATAACATCATTATGAATGAAAAACTTCTTGGGGTGCCTGGGTGGCTCAGTGGGTTAAAGCCTCTGCTTTTAGCTCAGGTCATGATCCCAGGGTCCTGGGATTGAGCCCTACGTTGGGCTTTCTGCTGGGCGGGAAGCTTGCTTCCCCTCTTCTCTCTTTGCCTGCCCCTCTGCCCACTTGTGATCTCTGTCAAAAAATAAATAAAAAATCTTAAAAAAAAAAAAAAAGAAAACTTCATGTAAAATTGCAACTTGAAACTGCAGTTTGAGAGCCTCTTTTTTTCCTAATGAAACATGAGAAAATATTTGTTTAGTTTTAAAAAAGTATTGCTCTTCAAAGATTGTGTTTTTACCTTTGAAAAATTGGTTTAAGATTTCTGTTCTCTGTCGTTTGAACAAATGTATCAGGCTTCCAAAGAGCCCTTCTTAAAAATACATGCCTGTTATTAAGAAACTGAGTCTATGATTCTCAAACTTTGGAATTTTATATATGTGCTTCCGAAGCGAGCACTCAAACTTTGGAATTTTGGATTAATCATCTTTTTACTTGGAAGATAGGTTTTTTTTTTTTTCCATTCCCCATATTTTAAAAGCAGTAACACCAAATACCAAGTATATGTGTTTATGGTGTGCAGGTCTTTCCGATGAACCTATAAAAACTGAGGCCCCACATTTCCTTGTGAATTGATGATTTATTACCATAGTTGAATAGTTCTTTTCATTGGCATGGGATTTTTTTTCAAGGTGTACTTGATCATGATTAATGAGGCTCACAAAATCCTAGAGTCTCCAAAATACTAAGTGTGTGGCTTATCCTTAACAAGTGTTAATTACTTAAAAAAAACTAATGAAACCTTAATTTTTAAAACTTGTATATAGTTGTATTCTAGAAAACAGTTCTATTACATGTAGACAAAATTAAAGATAAGTGTCTTTTATTTAAATAACTTTAAATGATTTTAAAATAAATGTACAGAAATAACTCATGACTGATGTATATGTATAGAAAATTACATGTAACTAACCATTAAATTCAATTATACTCAAGAATAAATTTTCAAAGTAATTAGCCAATTATGTAGATTAGTGTATTCCAACTGATAAAAGTCTTTGGCATAAAATTTCATTTAACTTTTTGTGGTCCCAAATACCAGTGATTCTCAGTGGCACTTTTTTGTTTTATTTTATTCTAAACCTAATGCTATTCTGATAGGTGTAATAACCAAGAAGAGATTGAAAAATCTCAAGCAAATTTGATTATTTATAACTAAACTTACTTTCTGTATTTCTCTTAATTAAGTTAATATGTGTATTTCTTCATGGGACTATTTTTGTCTTGGAAGTAAGGTAAATGCAGAGTACTTTACAAAAAAAGAGAGAGGGACGCCTGGGTGGCTCAGTTGGTTAAGCAGCTGCCTTCGGCTCAGGTCATGATCCCGGCGTCCTAGGATCGAGTCCCATATCGGGCTCCTTGCTCCGCAGGGAGCCTGCTTCTCCGTCTGACTCTGCCTTCCACTCTGTCTGCCTGTGCTCGCTCTCGCTCACTCTCTCTGACAAATAAATAAAATCTATAAAAAAAAAAAAAAAAGAGAGAGAGAGAGAGAGAATGCTGTATCCTAAGAAATGTTCCTGTGATGCTAATGTACAAAATACTTGGCTGTCTTTCACTAACTGGCCAGATATGTTACATAATAATATATCACAACTAATTAGTTTCCATTATAGATATTTAACTGGGCTCAAATTAATAACTGATAGCCTCAATCATATTATCTTATATTCTAATGCTGCCATTTTTGAAATGGTCTGCTGTAGTGTACACTTTGTCTAATTGAGAAGAAATGTTCTTTATAGAAATGACAAAGTTATAAAAATAGAATCATACTTGGGAATTTTTTGAAGCTTTATTTTGTTAAATTTTGATTGTGGTCCAACTGGAAAGAAACATTTTTCAGGATTTGCAGGCTTGGTCCTTGGTGATTCTGCTGTCCAGTTATGGAAAGCAAACTATATGCTATGTTTGGATGAAAACATAAAGCTATTAAAATTAGAAGATGGAAGAATGGCAACAGGTTTGAAAGGATCATGAGAAAATGAAGAAAGCATTTTACAAAAATCCTTAGTGGGCCCACTTAAATTACTGCCATTATTAATAAAACTATCCTAGAAGTTGAAATTCAAATAAACATTAATTAGTACCTATTTTTTGAATTCCTATTTTGAGTCTTTTGTTGAACTGGACATAGCAGAAAAAACAAGAGTGTTATATATTATTATATCTGCCTGTGGGAATTTAACACTCATTGAGTGAGGCAGAAGTAATCCATATAAAACTGTATAACACACCTTTCATGGAATATATTGTAAGAATACATTTTGTTTGGTCAGCTGTTGTCACAGAAACCTAATCTTTCAAAATATCAGATCATATCAATGCAAAAACAAGTGACTACTTGAGGAGATGCATGATGGTACACTAGGAAGAATCTAGAAATAGGAATCAAAAGACTATCAGATTCCAGTTCTGACTGAGGTTACCTTCTTTCAACCAATGTTCCATGCCTCCCTCATTCGTTGCTATAGCAACTAGCTGAGGCAGGAGTAACCTGACAGAACTTCATCTCAATTTCATTGAGTATCTGTCACCATGCAGCTTCTCAGATGCCTCCATGTGGGAGATATGGAAACCCATTTAACTACCCTGGTGGGTGTGCAGCCCTCAAAATGTGAGGAGTTAAAACTAAGTGGGAAACCTTTGATCAATAGGGAATGTGGGTAAATATTTGGTTCTGTTGTCCCTAGAGTAGTCAATTCTGAAATGCATTCTTTACACTCCTCAGAGGTACCAGTGGGATAAAACCCCAGTTGTTATCATTTAGACCAGCTTTATAAAGCATCCTTGAAATTACTTTTAGCTTCTTCTCTCCCTCACTACTATGACATTTTCTATTCCTGTCTCTTAGGATCTATACCTAAAATGAATTACCTGCACCCAAATTTTCCCCTCAGGTTCTGCCTTCTTTGGGAAATACAGTGTAGGACACTGTTTTAGAGATTTACTAAGTGTGTGGACCTGATAAAACAAAACAAAAACAAAAACAAAACAAAACGAAACAAAACAAACTCATTTAAAATCAAGAGATAGCCTAGATTGCTTGGGTTCAGGCTCAAGGCTTGCTAGTGACTAGCTGTCAGACCTTAGGCAATTACTTTAATTCTTCATGCCCTGGCTTTCATACATGTAAAATGTCTATAAAGTCAATGCCTATGTTATAAGGATTGTTGTGATGATTAAATATAATATAAATTCCTTAGCAGTACCTGATTCATAGTGAGTCTGCAATGATTTCATTCATGCAAAGCACTTATAATAATGCCAGGCATATTAGTGGTTTAAAATAATGCACATTATCTTACAGTTAGGAGGTCAGGGTTCCAGAGTGCAATGTTCCTTCTTAGAGGTTCCAGGGGAGAATCTGTTTCCTTGCTCTTACAGCTTCTAGAGGCTGCCCACATTCCTCACCTCAGGGCCCCTTCCTCCCAACTCTTCTATTGTCTCCTATGAATCTGACTTTCCTGCTTCCCTTTTATTGGGTTTACCAGGATAATCCAGGATAATCTCCCATGTCAAGATCTTTAACTTAATCACATCTGCAAATTCCCTTTGCCATGAAGGTGACATATTCACAAATTCTAGGGATTAGGATGTGGATATCTTTGGGGAGCAATTATTCTGTCTACCACAGTACTCGACAAAATTGGCTGGTTAAATGTCTCTGAGCCCCAGTTACAACATTGATTACAATCAGAATGGTTATAATCAGAATGACATGATATGGTAAGATTAAACAAGAATAGTCTATATTTATTATATAGATTTCTACCTATACAGAGTCATGCTTTAGAATTGGGCTTTCAGTAATGTCTCTTAATCCTTATACTGCTTCGTGGATAGCTTTATTCCACTTTATGTTAAGTCTGAGCCGTGGTCATACTAAGAGATTTGCAGTTTCCTGAACTCCCATGGTATTCAAAGCTAGCCCTTACTGTGCTGTGTTTTAATAAGTTACTTCTCTTTCTCCCTTAGAAGGTTGTAAGCTTCTTTCTTTTTCTTTCTTTCTGTGTCCTGTTTTTCCATGAGTGTCCTGTGTGCCCATGTCTAGAACAAAGTAATGCTCATTAATTTCTGTTGAATGATGGCATGGCTGACTGACTGTATTATGCATACATGAGAAAAGGCCAAACATAGAGAATATTTAAAGGATAGTTATTAAATCCGAGATTGTTTCATCTATAATTATTGAAAGGGTTGATCATAAATATTTTGCATTTAATCCACTAAAAACAGAGAGACGACAATCAATATTATATTACAATTGTTTTAAATATTTTGGTAGTAATATTTTCAAAGAGTATGCTATAGAAAGCATTTTTGGCAAAGTATATACTACAAATCAGCCTTAATAGCTGTGGGCAGGACACTTAAATTAAATAGAAGCCAAAGTCAGCTTCTTTCTCAGAAAGCAAACACAGAGCTGATGATTTCAGAATTTTACTGTGTGAAGGAAGGAAAAACAAGCCCTTTGAAGCCACTTATCTGGTAACATGCAAATGCAGGAAAATATCAATGCTGCCCTCTTTATCTTCACAGCAAAAATATGTGACTGAATAGGCAAATTAGGTAGTGCTTTAGGCAGTCTGGAATTTTGCCCGGAGTGCCTCAGGTGACATGAGGTTTTGACGGTGCCCTGAAACTACATGCCAGAATGCTAGGAGTTTCCAGTCTTAATTTTGTAATGAAATTAGGTGTGAATGTGATGACTGATGTAATGTATGCAGTACTATCAGATTTATACTTGACATTAATATGTTGCTTCTGGGTACAGTAGTGACTTCCAATTTTCCCTGTCCCTTGGTCTGTTGGAAAGAAGCCATAACAACAGTATGATGTCAGGCCAAGGCTCTCTTTCCAGTTGCTGAAATGGCATATAGTATAGGACACTGCAGTATTTTGTGTGGTCTACAAATCCCAATTCAAGTTCTAAATGTCTTTCCTTTGCATTAGTAGTGTTGTTCCTCAGGAGAATTGTGTTCATTATGTGGAAAGAATTTTTGTATAATTACTCAAGGTTTGATATGCTCAGATTTACAGAACCACTGAAACCTTAAGATTTACTTAAAATTGAAAATAACAAAACCAGTTCCACTAATATTTGTCTTCTCTGATGTTCAAAGTTCCCCAAATTGGAAATTTACATATGAGCAGCTGTGATGGTTAGTTTTACATGTCAATTTGACTAAGCTACAGTATCCAATTGTTTGGTCAAACACCAATCAAGGAGTTGCTGTGAAGGTATTTTTTAGGTGTGATTAACATTTATGTCAGCAGACTGTATACAGATGAGTATAGGGATATGGGAAAAATTGTGAAGAATTGTGGAAAGTACTGGCCTTTGTAATACCTGGAAGTTTTTATTCTAAAATTTCTACCTTTCAATTTAGTATTTTAACTGAGTAATATATACAGGTTTTAAAATTTAAAAATATGTATAAAAGAAAACTATGAATTGGATGTCAGAGAGTTAAATATTATATTTGACAATAAGATGACTTTGCAAGATTACTATAAAATGTTATAGTGGTGCCTGTCTTACTCATTCGGTGAAGCATGCAATTCTTGATCTTGGGGTACCAAGTCTGAGCCCTGGGTTGGATGTAGAGATTACTTATAAATAATAAACAAGAAAATACATAAAATACATAAATATACAAAATACATACATAAAAATACAAATTACATAAAAAAATAAATAAAATATTTCAATTTGTGGTATAGCTGTGTAAAAGAGTTAAGTATTAGAGCATGTCTCAAAGCAATTCTTATTGATTCCAGTTGGAGGGATAAAGAGCACCACACATAAACACATCTGCACACATTCATTCATTCATTTAGTCAGTCAGTCAGTCAGCTGTGGGTATAAAATTACAGAAAATAATTTAGTGGGTAATCAGGATATTTTGCTCATTTAGGTTTAGGAAGGAAAATGTTTTCAAAAGAAATATTCTTTAGTTCTATATGACAGAGAATAACAGATGAATAAACTAATCCAAGACAAAAACTACTTCAATAAGGAACAGTAGACATAGATCCCTTACCAATAATCAGCGATGTCTTCTTGTATTTGTTAGGAATTAAAGAAGAATATTTATGGTTATGTTAGGTATAGAAAAATAATAGAGGGTAACAGTTTTGTGAGTGGATTTTGAAGCTAGGTTTGGATTTCACCTCTGCTACTTGACTCTTGACTATGGAAAGCTTGCTCAACCTCTTTATCTATAAAATAGAGATAAGTAGCAGTAAATAGTTCTAGAGAATCCTAAGGATTAAAGGACCTACTAAAAAAAACAAAAGAACTACTACTGTATGTGAAGCCAATAGAAGAGTGGCTTGCATGTAATAAGTGTGCAAAAAATAATGATTCTCCAGTACTTTCATCTTCATAGAGTTTTTAGCACAAAATAAAAGTTTTTAAAAAGGCTGGGAAGGAGTTATTTTGACTTAAAATTTTTTATGTGTGACTAGAGCTGACAGTCCCCATTTACTTTGTGAAAGTCATCATTGTGCTACATTGACTAGAATAAGAAATGGAAGTGTCAAAAATGTGTTGCATAAATCCACCTCCATTACCCCTTAAATATGATTTTTGTAAGCTGTTAAAATTTTATGATTTAATTTTGGAGTCTTCTTCCATGTTATTGTTTTAAGTACTTATGAAATGCAAAGCATGTACAGCCTCCGCAAGGAAGACTGAGTTAAAAATAAAGGAGATTGACTAGAATTTTCAGGATGCTTTAGACCTCAGGGACACCTAAAATAAATCAGTTCAGAAATAGAAAAATAATCCGGGTACTAATAAATACATTCTTTTTTATGCTTAGCACACACATTCTGAACCTTCATTCATCCTTTCATGCAATTGTCATAAACCCATGAATAGTATTTTTCTGCTATAAAGCTTTTTCTTATGACATATAGGAGTCCACACAGCCTTTGAACACATGTCCCACTCAGTTCATTTTTATGGGCATTATTGCATGCAAATGAGGATGAATAATGCACATTCTGTTTTCATTTCTTCCTAGAAACCAGAATACCTTACTGTGAATTACATCACGAAAAGTAAACTTTAAATATATTTTTGCCTAATGATGACCACTTATTGGTTAGACTATTTTACTTCATCTTTCTTCTTGACTGTCTTCTGAATGGACCCAGTGTTTGTACCAAATTTCTTTGGTCAGATCATCTATGCCTGTATAATTCCTCACACAGGGCCTCCTGCCATCTGTTTCACATTTTGTTTCCCATGTATGCCTTCTTGTTCCATCATCTGTATTAGTTTGGAACTAATTCTTGAGTAAGAAGCAATGTTCCTTCCTGAGCCTGTTCTGAATTGCTAAGGGTTTGGATATTTGAAAAACTTCTTATGAAAAAGCAGTGAACATTATGGGTATTAGTGAAAGTTTGAATCCTACTTTGAATATTTTATGTAGATTTTTTTTTTTGGGGGGGGGATTTGAGTTTAGCTAGTCTTAGCGTTTACTAACTTGATCTAATTTAGAAGTCAGTGTCTTTTAAAGAATACACAGGAGAATTATGTGACAGTGCAATATTTGATAGCCATGATAACCAGTTCACAGTGAGAAATTTGGAACTTGTGGTTAAAGATTTTATAAAGAATCATGTTACATAAGTAAGCTAATAACCAAGGTTTACCTTCAGCCATCATATGAACGAGAAGCATAGTACATTGGTGGTACCCTCTAAGCACAGAGCTGAGTAGGTAACTGGAAGCATCTTCACCTTTGCCTGTGATATTTACATTATGAAATTAGAGCAACCTTAGTGATTAACTCTGAACATGTGTGGTAAGTGGGCATCAGCAAGTCTATACTTCTTACTGAGTTATAAAATATGTATTGTATATACGTTTAGTTACAGAATTTTCCAGGTCAGTTTTCAGAATCTGTTCAGCCTTGGGAGACTTTGGAGAAGTTTTGAGAGATGCCGATAAATTTAAGACTTGTTGCCTTGATGGATGTCTTGTCTTGCCTGGGTAGACTGGGAAATAACAGAAGTCAAGGACAACATGTCCTTGTACTAACCAAAGCTCCTCCAATGGCTTCATGTCCTGGGGTTTTCAAGTTGAGAGAAGAGGGAAAAGAGCATGAGTACATTCTTGGTCTTCTCTCTGAAAGGATGCCCTGGGCTTTTGAAAGAAGACAACACTTCCTAGGGATAATTTAGTAAAGTTTTACATCATTTCACAATGAAAATTAAGGATAACTTCCTCTCCAGAAGATGTTAATTTATGCCTAAAGTAAATATTTATATAAAATTTCTCATTAGACTGGGTCAGGTTTTGGGGGACCTGAACATAGTCAGAATGTTCCACAGTGTTTGATGCCTGGATAAGAATGAAATGTGAACATTTTAGGCTATTTGTAAGATGTTCCACAACAGACAGTGCTGGGAGTAGGGGTTCTTTTGGGGCAACAATATGAATGCCCCATGCAGGCATAGATTCTGAAATATAAAATCATTGTAGAGGTGGGAGCAATTTAGAAATAAAAAGATCCAGTCATATCAGTTTCCACGAACCATACTGTGATGACTTAAGTGCCATGTTTAAACACTGGATTATAAAGAACATATATCATGCTAAATTGGCATGGTCTTGTTTATGTAATTTATGCACTAGTAGAAAATAAATAAAATTAACTTTATTCTTACACTGTAAGAATGTCTCATTAGTAAAGTCACCACCTCTGAGAAGTATTTAATCATTTTTCTGTTGAGTGAAGTTTGCCACATTACAACCTATTTCTTTACACTCAACTGCTCCATCATCGAAAAACAATTTTTTTAAAAGGCCTTTTTCTCTCTGGTGTATATTTTACTAAGTTGTTATATTAAACCTTCCCTGTGTCCTATCTCTGCTGTCAGGTGATGCTGAAATAATAAAACTGCTCTGTGTAATTCAGCAAAATGTAATCCCTTTATGTCTAACTGAAGAGTCTTTAGAATAAACCAATAAGACATGCTCCGTATGTAATTATTTCAGGATACAAAGTGGCCTTAAATACTGTCCTTTCCATTGACCCTCTTTCCTGTATAATTTCTCTGTTTTAACTGGCAGGCGTAAACAGTTAAGTGCCTCCCTGCAGGGCTGTAGTCTTGTTGGAACTCTTATAACCAATGTGTAGACTGAGGTTCCTAACTCCTTATCTGCTGCTAATGATTGTGACTCGGGAATATTTTCATAAGATTTATGTATATGTGTATATACACATAAGTACTACATACAAAGATCCCTATATTTTTGAGCTTTGTTGAAGATGTTAATGACACTTCTGATGTGATGAAGGGAGAATATACTATGTGCTGCTTTCCATAATGGTTGAGATAAAGAACTATTAACTCAGTCATCAAATGCAAACCATCCCAATCTGAAAGCAGCCCTGCAGAAGAGGAATGTGCACCTCATTTGGGGGCAAAGAATTATGCAGAATGTGTCCAAGACACCTGCAGAAAATTAAAGACTTTACTTCTCTGTATGTGAAATTCTCATGAGGTAATTACCCTCAGTGTCAGACATAATACTGCTCCCATTAGACAGAACACATTGAGGGAAAATTGAATAGACTTTTTGTCGGGATTGCTCCTAAGGATTAATAGGGCTGTCTAAAGCAGTAATTGGGAGGTTTTCCCCCCACTTTGCATGCAGCCATCCTCACTTGTGTCTTTCAGGTTTATTATTAGGCCATTGCATTCTATTTGCCATGGAGGCACAAGCATCTTCCTTGTTAACATCTCCTGCCAGCACCTTTGTTTCTTTGGAATGGGCTGCTGCCTTTAACCACTTCCCCTTTTGTACTGGTCTTGCCTTGCCTCCCTTTATTTCTCTCCCTGGTCACAGTGCCAAGAGCTGGCAGGAAAGGGGCTCCTTTTCCATGCATCGCAAAGATGAAAGTGACCAAATAGGGCTTGATCAGCTAAAGCATCTCACTTTGTTCCAGGACTCTTTCATCCTTCAGGGAACTTCCTCAGCGGGAATGGAGCTGAGAGCTAATCTTCCTAACTGTGTTTTGGCATCTGTAACACCAATATCCAGTTTATAGATCTATACAGCAAACGGTCTCTTTATTTGGATTTTTTAGTATGCCTTTAATTATTGTATGAAAAGATTGCTGAGCTAAAAGGAGATTCAGAAATCTGTATCATATTATTTTCTCTGCTTCTCTAGCATATGGGGCCATGTTAAAAGATTCATACTAAATTGTCATGAATTATATACTGTTTATCAGTTACAAAGTTCTGGTTCAGGTTAAGGTAAAAGTGGACTTAAAAGTATTAGATGTATGATCAGGATTTTGTATATCAGAATGACTGGTTCAGGTTTTGCATGTGTGTGTGTGTGTGTGTGTGTGTGTGTCTATTGTCAGGAGGCGGGAAGTCTTGTGTATTGAATGAAAAATACCAGAATGAAAAGTTTTCTGCTAGTTACACAGATAAATGCAATTAATTGTGCTGAAATAAATTAATGAGAATGCAGAGACACCACGTGCCTCTCATCCTTCTTGATTCCTAGGGGTCAGTTTTTTGACTAAATAATGCTATTTCAACCCACTCTAAGATCAGTTAGATGATATAAAGGATTACTGTTGCTGAAATGTTAATTTTAATGTGTTTTATGTTAATTTAAAATATACTGTCTTTTCTATTAGAAGAACTTAAAGATATTAAGTATTTGATTCTGCTTAATTCTCATTATCTTCTACCTGCATTTCTTACTCATCTTACTAGAGTATAAAGTCCTTAAAGATATGTATTGTCTAATCTCACATTTGCATATCTCCTGCTTTTATAACACAGTAGACTTTCAATAAATATCTATGAAATAGAATCCTCTAGTGTAATTGTGATTGTTTTCATAAATAATGTTATCAACAGGTATGTAGATAACACTTTTAATTTAGAAGGGACTTCGCCTACTTTGCACTTTTATAACAAGCAATTACTTTTTCTGATACTAAGGGTAAATAATAGAATAAAAATAATGACCAAAAAAAATTTAGTTTTAAATACTGATCTTTCAAAAATTTCTTTTACAGTTTAGTAAAATGATCAATCCTGTCCTTGTGGCCAATTTCATATATATGTTTATATATAATTATTATAATAAAAATTATATAAATATAAAGAACATAATAAATAAATTATAGTATGATATATAACATATTATGTAGAAATATACATATCAATCATTATACATCTTTTACATATATATAAATCAGTACAATTATGCTCCAGTTAGAGAGAGCAAAACATGGACATTTAAACTTATAAAACTGGTAAGAAATCTTTATTATAGTAAAAGGATTTGTCATAGGCAGGTCTTGCTATACATTTAAATATAATTCAGTATTTTAAATTTAAAGATTTTATTTATTTATTTGACAGAGAGAGAGTTCACAAGTAGGCAGAGAGGCAGGCAGAGAGAGAGGAGGAAGCAGGCTCCCTGCCTAGCAGAGAGCCCGATGTGGGACTTGATCCGAGAACCCTGAGATCATGACCTGAGCCCAAGGCAGAGGCTTAACCCACTGAGCCTCCCAGGTGCCCCAGTATTTTAAATTTAGACACAGATATACAGAGTGCATAACACAATGCCTCAAACTTAGGAGGTGCTCACTAAAAATGGCAGCTGCTATCACTATTCTTGTTAGTAGTTCTAAGCATCTGTGATGTAGTGCATCCAACAGTAGACATTAACTTCTGCTCAGAATATGTCCTGATTCAGTCCTATATTACCTTTCTGAGCATGAGCAAAATTTTTACCTCTAAAATTAAAATTTTTCACCTCTTGTGATATGTCAAATCATTTGATAAATTGTAAAATTTATATAATGAGAAAGTATCATTATTTTGAGAATGTTTTCTGGCCTGTGTTTTAAGTTTACATCTGTAGTATAACCCTGCTATTTATGAAGCACATGTACCTGCTTATCTACTATCCTAAGATTCTTCTGATCTATGGCTGATAGATTTTTACTAGAATGTACCACAGTGAGTTGTATGAGATATCAGATATAAAGTTTTTGAGACTGAGATTTTCAAAATGGCTGATTCAGATAAAGGCTTATTCAGCAACGCACCTACATTTTTTAAAAATTTGTCAATGTCAAGTGAATGTTGGTAAAGGAGCCAGACTGACAGGTCTACAAGGTAATACCCCTCTTTATTACACCATACATAGTACATTTACTAGCCAGACTTGGCCAGGAGCCTCTATGCCAACCTAACTAGGACCACCACGGGCCATGAATTGGCTGTTCAGTCAAAAGACCTCCTTGATTTCTGGCCTCCCCTCTCCCGGGTCAGATTTTAAGCAAAAGCCTAATTAGGGGTGGTGACACCTGCCCACCAAAGAATGATGGAAGACCATCAGCTCGTGTCTCAAAGATCACTGAATGTCTAGTAGGTTGTGAAAATATTTGGTCATGACTCATTCACCACTTGGACTAGGTTCAAAGTGAGGAAACTCATTTCTAGTTCCTTCAAGTAACCATCTACCTCCTGTGAAGAAAATACATAATACCCCTAAATCTAATCTTACACCCTCTAAGATTTTGGCTTTTTTGCGGTTGACAGTTATACACAGCCATAAAAATAAATATTCTTTTACTATGGCAGTCTCTTTGCATGTGTTTGTTAAATGACATTAGTTTAAAAGATGAAGAAATTTTTAAGTATATTCATGTTGAAATATTCTTTTCTTCTTACCTATAACTTTCAAACTGATGAAACATGACTTATGAAAACAAATAGTAAACTTTTCTCCATGAATACTTACAAAGCGAAGCTAGTAACTTTCCTCTGCTTTTTCTACAAAAATAGCGATTTTATTTCTTTATTTGGCTTTTGAATTTTTAATTCATTATATTTTTGGAGGTGACATAAATAAAGTGAAATGCAGAAAACATTGTGCCAATTTTTATTAATGCCTTGTTCAATATTTTTTAATCCCCTGTATCCTCCTTCTGCTTCAGTGTATTTAGAGTCTTTTTTTTTTTTTTTAAGATTTTGTTTATTCATTTGAGAGAGAGAGAGAGAGAGAGAAACAGAGCACAAGCAGGGGGAGAAACAAAGGGAGAGGGAGAAGCAGACTCCACACTGAGAAGGGAGCCAGATGTGGGGCTCAATGCCAGGATCTGGAGATCATGACCTGAGCAAAAGGCAGACAACCATCTAAGTCACCAAAGCACCCCTCCCCCCAACAAAGAATTTTTTTTTCCCCCTAGTGGCCATTTTTGCTGGACTATTGCAGTTTCCTAGCTATTTACTACTTCCCTATTTTAAGGGATTTAAGAAACAAAGTCAATCTTTAAGTGTTCAAAGAGGCAGATGAATTCTATTGGTTAAATTTTTTTTTTTCTCACCAAAGATTCCACATCTTTTGAGGCATATGATATTTTCCTTAGAAACATTTAGAAAATAAATTATACAATGGAGTAGATAAATTCATAATTACTGTAAAATTATAAAAACAAAAGAAATAGCCATGTATCCATCATCCAGGTTAAGAAATAAAATATGCCTGTAAACACCTCCCAGATCACATTCTTCTCCCTGTTTGTATTTCGTGTCCAACTACATGTATATAATCTAACAGTACACTTTTGTTGCTATGTGGTACTGTATCACACTCATTTCATTGTCGTAGGAAATCTCAATATATGAATTCACCACAATTTATTTCTCCACTCCACATATCACACATAACAATGTAGCAACAATAGCTTAACACATTTTGCTGAACATTTGTTTTGATAAACATTTGTGGTTTGTTAAGAACATTGCTGCTATGCATGTTCTTATACAAGTCTCCCAGTATGTAGATGTAAGATTTTTCTCTTAGGAGTAGAATTACAGGGCTGTAGCATATGCGTATGTTCAACTTTAAATGCTAAATATTTTCTGTAATGTTTGTAACAATTTACATAAGCACCAGCAGTGACTAAGTGGACAAGTCCTTTTGTCCATATTCTGGCACAGAGATATTGATTTACTTTAAAATTTTTACATGATATTTTACCTCTTTGTGGTTTGAAATTATATTTCTTGATTACAAATGAAGACAGATGCATTTTCACATGTTTATGATGCATTTGTTTCCTCTTACAAAATGCCAATTTATGCCCATTATAATTTCTACTTTATTATTTATTCATTCATTCACTTTTAAAGATTTTATTTATTTATTTGACAGAGAGTGAGAGAGGGAACGCAAGCGGGGGGTCGGGGTGGTAAGAGGGAGAAGCAGACTTCCTGCTGAGCAGGGAGCCTGATGCAGGGCTCAATCCCAGGACCCTGGGATCATGAGATGAAGGCAGATGCTTAACCAACCAAGCTACCCAGGAGCCCCTGCAATTTTTACTTTAGGTTGTCTTTTTCTTTTTGATTAATAAGAACTTTAACTTTACTAAGTGCCAATTCTTGTTTAACGAGGCTACATATATTTTCTTCCAAGTTACAGCTTGTCTGTTTATTCTCTTCATGATGTATTTTCAGGGACAGAAATTCTTATCTTCAATTAAATAGATGAATTTATCATTTTCTTTATGATTGTATCTTGTTAATGAATCTGTTCCTACCTCAGGCTTGCTAATTGTCAAATTAAAGGTTTAAAGATTTTTATTTTATAAAAAGGAAGTACTTAATATAACTGGAATTTCAAATTTGTGTATAATGTGAAATAAGAAACTAATTTTTTCTTCTTTTTTTTTTTTTTTTTGGTTTTGTTTTGTTTTTCCACATGAGTAACAACTCTCCCAGAATTTTTATTGAAGATCCAGGACTTTGCCCATTAACCTGCAATGGGAGCTTAGTTAGAAGACATTTTATATATGTGTGGGTGGATTTATTTCTGTTCTATCTCTATTCACTCATATTCTTTATCTTGACACTTTGTATCTGTTATATTTTTGATATGTTATAATAAGTCTTGATATATGAAAAGTGAACTTATTATTTTTGAGGAATTTTTTTATTTCTAAGCCTTTATAATCCATGGATTTTAGAATTTGTGTGTTTTATCCCATAAAAATTCTTTTTGGAATTTTATTTTTTTAATTTTTTTTTAAAGATTTTATTTATTTATTTGACAGACAGAGATCACAAGTAGGCAGAGACACAGGCAGAGAGGAGGCAGAGAGGAGGAAGCAGGCCCCCTGCCGAGCAGAGAGCCCGATGTGGGGCTTGATCCCAGGACCCTGAGATCATGACCTGAGCTGAAGGCAGAGGATTAACCCACTGAGCCACCCAGGCGCCCCTGGAATTTTTTCTTTTTATGATTTTGATTTATTTTTTAAATTTCTTTTCAGTGTTCCAGAATTCATTGTTTATGCATCACACCTGGTACTCCATGCAATACATGCCTCCATAATACCCACCATCAGGCTCAGCCTACTTCCCACTCCCCGCCCCTCCAAAACTCTCAATTGTTTTTGAGAATCCACAGTCTCTCATGGTTCATCTCCCCCTTTAACTTCCCTTAACTTCCTTTCCTCTCCATCTCCCCATGTCCTCTGTGTTATTTCTTATGCTCCACATATAAGCAAAACTACCCAATGAAGACATACAAATGGCTAACAGACACATGAAAAAGTGTTAATCATCACTAGCCATCAGGGAGATACAAATCAAAATCACATTGAGATACCACCCTACACCAGTTAGAATGGCCAAAATTAACGAGACAGTAAACAATGTGTGTTGGAGAGGATGTGGAGAAAGGGGAACCCTCTTACACTGTTGGTGGGAATGCAAGTTGGTGCAGCCACTTTGGAAAACAGTGTGGAGATTCCTTAAGAAATTAAAAATAGAGCTTCCCTATGACCCTGCAATTGCACTACTGGGTATTTACCCCAAAGATACAGATGTAGTGAAAAGAAGGGCCATCTGTATCCCAAAGTTCATAGCAGCAATGGCCACAGTTGCCAAACTGTGGAAAGAACCAAGATGCCCTTCAATGGACGAATTGATAAGGAAGATGTGGTCCATATACACTATGGAGTATTATGCCTCCATCAGAAAGGATGAATACCCAACATTTGTATCAACATGGATGGGACTGGAAGAAATTATGCTGAGTGAAATAAGTCAAGCAGAGAGAGTTAATTATCATATGATTTTGCTTTTTAGAATTAGGAAATGCTTTTAATCTAAAAATCAATTTGGGAGAAATTGCATTTCAATAATTCTTTTTTTAAAATTAACATATAATGTATTTTTTTTTTTGCCCCAGGGCTACAGGTCTGTGAATCATCAGGCTAACATTTCACAGCACTCACCATAGCATATAACCTTCCAATATTCATAACCTAGCCACCCTATCACTACCCCCACCCTAGCAACCCTCAGTTTATTTTGTCAGATTCAAAGACTCTTATGGTTTTCTCCCTCCTGATCTCATCTTGATTTATTTTTTCCTTCCCTACCCCCCAAAGCTCCTGCCCTCCCTCTCAAATTCCTCATATCAGAGAGATCCTATGATAATTGTCTTTCTCTGATTGACTTATTTTGCTTAGCATAATACCCTCTAATTCCATCCACATTGTTGCTAATGGCAGGATTTCATTACTTTTGATGGCTGCATAGTATTCCATTGAACATATTTACCACATCTTCTTTATCCATTGATCTGTTGATGGACATCTAGGTTCTTTTCATAGTCTGGCTATTGTGGACATTGCTGTTATAAACATTCAGGTGCATGTGCCCCTTTGGATCACTACATTTTTATCTTTAGGGTAAATACCCAGTAGTGAGTTTGCTGGGTCATAAGATAGCTCCATTTTCAGCTTTTTGAGGAACCTCCATACTGTTTTCCAGAGTGGCTGCACCAGCTTGCATTCCGACCAACAGTGTAGGAGGGTTCCCCTTTCTCTGCATCCTCACCAACAACTGTTGTTTCCTAACTTGTAGATTTCAGCCATTCTGACTGGTGTGAGTTGTTATCTCATTACGGTTTTGATTTGTATTTTGCTGATGCCGAATGATTTTGAGCACTTTTCACGTGTCTGTTGGCCATATGGATTCTCTTTTTTGCAGAAATGTCTGTTTATGTCTTCTACCCATTTCTTGATTGGAGTATTTGTTCTTTGGGTGTTGATTTGATAAGTTCTTTATAGATTTTGTATACTAGCCCTTTATCTGATATGTCATGTTTTAATATCTTCTCCCATTCTGTCAGTTGTCTTTTGGTTCTGTTGCCTGTTTCTTTTGCTGTGCAAAAACTTTTGATCTTGATGAAATCCCAATAGCTCATTTTTGCCCTTGTTTCTCTTGCCTTTGGCAAAGTTCCTAGAAAGAAGTTGCTGTGCCTGAGGTCTAAGAAGATGCTGCCTGTGTTCGCTTCAAGAATTTTGGTGGATTCTTTTCTCACATTGAGTTCTTTCATCCATTTGGAGTCTATTTTTGTGTGTGGTATAAGGAAATGGTCCAGTTTCATTTTTCTGCATGTGGCTGTCCAATTTTCCCAACACCATTTGTTGTTTGTCTTTATGCCACGGGACATTTTTTCCTTCTTTGTTAAAGATTAGTTGATCAGAGAGTTGATGGTCTATTTCTGGGCTCTCTGTTCTGTTCCATGGAACTATGTGTCTATTTTTGTGCCAGTACCATACTGTCTTGATGATTACAGCTTTGAAATAGAGCTTGAAGTCTGGAATTGTGATGCCACCAACCTTGGCTTTCTTTTTCAACATACCTCTGACTATTCAAGGTATTTTCTGGTTCCATATATATTTTTTAACTTTATTTTTCCATTTCTTTGAAAGAGTTGGTGGTATTTTGATAGGGATTGCATTGAATGTGTAGATTGCTTTAGGTAGCATAGACATTTTCACAATATTTGTTCTTCTGATGCATGAGCATGGGACGCTTTTTCATTTCTTTGTGTCCTCTTCAATTTCTTTCATGAGTACTTTATACTTTCCTGAGTATAGATTCTTTGACTCTTTGGTTAGGTTTATCCCTAGGTATCTTATGGTTTTGGGTGCAGTTGTAAATGGGATTGACTCCTGAATTTCTTCTGTCTTGCTGTTGGTATACAGAAATGCAACTGATCTCTGTGCATTGATTTTATATCCTGACACTTTACTGAACTCCTATATGAATTCTAGCAGTAGTGCAATTGCAGGGTCATATGGTAGCTCTATTTTAAAATTTCTTATGGAATCTTCACACTGATTTCCAAAGTGGCTGCACCAACTTGCATTCCCACCAACAGTGTAAGAGGGCTCCCCTTTCTCCACATCCTCTCCAACACACGTTGTTTACTGTTTCATTAATTTTGGCCATTCTATCTGGTGTAAGGTGGTATCTCAATGTGAAGAGAGAGAGTTTGACTTCTTCATTGCCAATTTGAATACCTTTTAGTTCTCTCTCTCTCTTTTTTTTTTTTTTTTCTGATTGCTGTTGCTAGGACTCTAATACTGTGATGAATAAGAGTGGTGAGAGTGGGCACCCTTGTCATGTTCCTGATCTCAACAGGAAGGCTGTGAGCTTTTTCCCATTGAGGATGATATTTGCTGTGGGTCTTTCATAGTTAAATTTTATGAAGTTGAGGAATGTTCCCTCTGTCCCTAAACTTTGAAACATTTTAATCAGGAATGGATGCTGGATTTTGTCAAATGCTTTTTCTGCATCAGTTGAGAGCACCATGTGGTTCTTCTCTCTTCTCTTATTGATTTGTTATATCACATTGATTGGTTTGAGAATGTTGAACCATCCTTGAAATCCAGGGATGAATCCCACCTGGTCATGGTGGATAATTTTTTAATGTGCTGTTGGATCCTATTTGCTAGGATCTTTGTGAGAATCTTAGCATCGATATTCATCAGGGATATTGGTCTGAAAGTGTCTTTTTTGTTGGGGTCTTTGCCTGGTTTGGGGATCAGGGTAATCCTGCGTTAATAAAAAGAGTCTGGAAGTTTTCCTTCTGCTTCAATTTTTTGAAACAGCTTCAGGAGAATAGGTGTTATTTCTTCTTTGAAAGTTTGGTAGAATTCCCCAGGGAATCTGTCATGTCCTGGGCTCTTGTTTTTTTGGGAGCTTTTTGATCAGTGCTTCAATCTCGTTACCAGATATTGGTCTATTCAGGTTGTCAATTTCTCCCTGGTTCCATTTGGAAGTTTATAGTTTTCCAGGAATGCATCCATTTCATTTAGGTTGCTTAACTTATTGGCATATAATTGTTGATATTAATTTCTGATGATTGTTTCTATTTCCTTGGTGTTAGTTGTGATCTCTCCCTTTTCATTCATAATTTTATTAATTTGGGCCTTCTCTCTTTTCTTTTGGATTAGTTTGGCCAATGGTTTATCAATCTTGCTGATTCTTTCAAAAAACCAGCTTCTAGTTTCACTGATGCATTCTACTGTATCTCTAGTTTCTATCTCATTGATCTCTGCTCTAATCTTGATAATTTCTCTTCTTGTGTGTGGAGTTGGCTTAATTTGTTGTTGATTCTCCAGTTCTTTAAGGTGTAGAGACAGCTGGTGTATTCTGGATTTTTCAGTATTTTTTGAGGGAGTCTTGGATGGCTATTTTTTTTCCTCTTAGGACTGCCTTTGCTGAATCCCATAGGTTTTGGACCAAAGTGTCTTCATTCTCACTGGTTTCCATGAACTGTTTAAGTTCTTCTTTGATCTCCTGGTTGATCCAAGCACTCTTAATCAAGGTGGTCTTTAGCTTCCAGGTGTTTGAGTTCCTTTCAAACTTTTCCTTGTGGTTGAGCTCCAGTTTCAAAGCATTGTGATCTGAGAATATGCAGGGAATAATCTCAATCTTTTGGTATCAGTTGATCCCTGATTTGTGACCCAGTTATGTGGTCTATTCTGGACAAGGTTCCAAGTGCACTTGAGAAGAATGAGTATTCTGTTGTTTTAGGGTGGAATGTTCTGTATATATCTATGAGGTTCATCTGGTCCAATGTGTCATTCAATGCCCTTGTTTCTTTATTTTTTGCTTGTATGATCTGCCTATTACTGAGAGTGGCATGTTAAGATCTCCTCCTATTAATGTGTTCGTATCAATATGACTCTTTATCTTGATTAACAGTTTTCTTATGTAATTGACTGCTCCCTCCCATATTGGGGGCATAAATATTTACAATTATTAGATCTTCTTGGTGGATAGTCCCTTTAAGAATTATGTAGAGTCCTTCTATATATCTGACTACAGTCTTTAGGTTAAAATCTAGTTTATCTGATATGAGAATCACTACCCCAGCCTTCTTTTGAGGCCCATTGGCATGAATGATGCTTCATCCCTACACTTTCAGTCTGGCTGTATCCTTAGGTTCAAAATGGGTCTCTTGTAGACAACATAGGGATGGGCCCTGTAATTTTATCCAATCTGCAACCCTGTGTCGTTTTATGGGCACATTTAGGCCATTCACATTGAGAGTGATTATTGAGAGATGTTTTTATTGATATGTTACCTGTAGAGTTTTTGTTTCTATAGATTGTCTCCATATATTTCTGTTCAGTGATATTCTTAGGTTTTTTTCTCTTTTACAGAACCCCCCTTAATATTCCCTGCAGTGTTGGCTTGGTGGTCACATTCTCTTTTAAACCTTGCTGGTCTTGGAAGCTTTTTATCTCTGCATCCATTTGAATGTCAGTCTTGCTGGATAAAGTATTCTTGGCTACATGTTCTTCTCATTTAGTGCCCTGAATACCTCTTGTCAGCCCCTTCTGGCTTGCCAGGTTTCTGTGGACAGGTCTGATGTTATTCTGATGGGCTTTTCTCTGTATGTAAGGAATTTCTTTGCCCTAGCTGCTTTCAAGAGCTCCTGTCTATAATTATGATTCATCATTTTCACAATCAGGTGTCTCAAGGTCTTTCTAGATTCCACAATCTTGAGGGGATACCTTTCTGCCTCTAGTACATGAACGCTGGTTCCATTCATGAGATTTTGGAAAATTTTCATGGAGAGTTTGTTCAATTATATCTTCTAGTCTTCTTTCTTTCTCCTCCCCCTCAAGGATTACAATAGTTCTGACTCTGGAATGTTTCATGGCGTCATTTCCCTAATTCTGTTTTCATGGCTTCTAAGCTGTTTGTTCCAGGCTTATTCCTGATCCTTTTTCTCTATCTTTATTTGGGTCCTCTTTTCTTTTTGATAAGTCTGGCCAGGGGTTTATCAATCTTATTAATTCTTTCAAAGAACCAGCTCCTAGTTTTGTTGATTTGTTCTACTGTTCTTTTGGTTTCTATTTCATTGATTTCTGCTCTGATCTTTATTATTTCTCTTGTCCTTCTAGGTTTAGGCTTTCTTTCTGTTCTTTCTCCAGCTCCTAAACCCTACCTAAACCCTACCTAAAGTGTAGGGTTAGGTTGTGTACTTAAGACTTTCTTGTTTCTTGAGAAAGGCTTGTATGGCTATATACTTTCCTCTCAGGACCGCCTTTGCTCTGTCCCACAGATTTTGAATAGTTGTGTTTTCATTATCATTTGTTTCCATGAATTTTTTCAATTCTTCTTTAATTTCCTGGTTGACCCATTCATTCTTTAGAAGGATGCTGTTGAGTCTCCATGTATTTGGGTTCTTTGCAAATTTCCTCTTGTGATTGAGTTCTAGCTTTAGAGCATTGTGGTCTGAAAATATGCAGGGAATTATCCCAATCTTTTGATACTGGCTGAGACCTGATTTGTGACCCAGGATGAGATCTCTTCTTGACAATGTTCCATGTGCACTAGAGAAGAATGTGTATTTTGTTGCTTTGGGATGGAATGTTCTGTTATGTCCATCTGGTCCAGTGTGTCATTTAAGACCTTTATTTCCTTGTTGATCTTTTGCTTGGATGATCTGTCCATTTCAGTGGGAGAGTGTTAAAGTCCCCTAATATTATTATGTTATTGTTGATGTGTTTCTTTGATTTTGTTATTAATTGGTTTATATAATTGGCTGCTCCTATGTTGGGAGTATAGATATTTAAAATTGTTAGATCTTCTTGTTGGACAGACCCTTTAAGTATGATATAGTGTCCTTCTTCATCTCTTATTATAGTCTTTGGCTTAAATTCTAATTTATCTGATATGGGGATTGCCAGCCCAGCTTTCTTTTGATGTTTATTAGCATGGTAAATTGTTTTCCACCCCCTCACTTTAAATCTGGAGGTGTCTTTGGGTCTAAAATGAGTTTCTAGTAGACAGCATATTGATGGGTTTTGATTTTTTTATCCATTCTGATATCCTGTGTCTTTTGATTGGGGCATTTAGACCATTTACATTCAGGGTTGCTATTGAGAGATATGAATATAGTGCTACTGTATTGCCTGTAAGATGACTGTTACTGTGTATTGTCTCTGTTCCTTCTGGTCTACTACTTTTAGGCTCTCTCTTTGCTTAGAAGACCCCTTTCAATATTTCCTGTAGGGCTGGTTTGGTGTTTGCAAATTCTTTTAATTTTTATTTGTCTTGGGAGCTTTTTATCTCTCCTTCTATTTTCAATGATCGCCTAGCTGGATATAGTATTTTTGGCTGCATATTTTTCTCATTTAGTGCTCTGAATATATCATGTCAGTCCTTTCTGGCCAGCCAGGTCTCTGTGGATGGGTCTGCTGCCAGTCTAATATTTCTACCATTGTATGTTACAAAACATAAAGTTCAGCTTAATTATTTGAAATACAAAGAAACCATGTGACCATCCACCAATTGAGCACAGAACATTGGGAGTCCTTTAGAAGCCTGGCTTTTGTGCTTTCCTGATCATAACTTCCTCCTAATGTTTCTTTCTAGATACTCTTCTATCTCTCTTTTCTCCTTCACAGTTAAACATATGAAAACATTATCTAAATTTGTTGTTCCACTTCATTTCTTTGTTGATTTCTCAACTATCTGCAGCATGGCTTCTGCCCCATCCTAACTAATGTCACCATAATTGGCAATGACAGTAAATCTAAGGAACATATTTTAGGTTTTATCATAATTTTTTTCCTCAGGCTAAAATGATATGATTGACCATTATTTTCTTCATGAAACTCTCTCTTTTCACTCTGACTCAAAATTCAACATATATTCTCCTACCTACTTAGCTACACCTTTCTAACCTTTTTTTTTTTTTTTCCTTCAGAATTTTCATGTTCTACTCAGTGGATTCTATTCTGGGTTATTTTTCGTTCATTCCAAATATGTAGCCTGGGTAATCTCATCCATTCCAGTTCTCTCAACTATTATTTTAGATTCATCCTCATTTCCAATCTCCTGAGCCCCAGGTGTGCCTACCTTCTGCATCTGCCATATCTCATCTCAGTGTTTCCCAGGTACCAAACACTCAGTGTCTTAGGTCGAACTTATCATGTTTTCTCCTACCCTACCATCCCTCTGCAATTCCAATAGCAAATGCCCCAACAACTCAGGCAGTAGTCCAAGGCAAAAAGAAAAACAAAACAAAAAACAACAAAAACAAAAACTAAGACCCAAACCCTCAAAACCAAACCAAACCCAGGTAAAAGCCATTCTTTATTGCTTTTCTTCTTTTCTTCAGCTATCAAATCTGATAAATTATTATTTCCTGTTGATTTTAATACCTTTTGAATCTCTCTATTTAATTTTATCTCCACTAACATCACCATAGATCAGCCTCCATCATCTTTTTCTTGAATTTTGATATGTGATTTCCAAGGGATTCCCAACTTTCCCCAGTCCTCATTCTTCTATCATTGTCTTTGGTCCAGCCAGAGTAGTGTTTATGAAGAAAAATGTGATCATCCTCTCCCTTTTTAAGATTTTTGATTGCTTCCCATTTAAACAAACAAACAAGCAAACAAACAGCAACCAAAATTATTTACACAATGAATATGAACATGTATAATTTGGTATTCTCTCCTCTTCCCATTTCCTCTTCATTTTCTCTTTTTAAAAGTCTCATACTCCCTCTATCAGGCAGCTCCTCTCCCCCAATTTTTTATTACATAGCTTCCCTAATGTTCTGCACTTCCCCTCTCCTAAAACTCATGATACTCTCTGTGTCTGTAGGTTTAATTTTCTGAACCTCCTTTTACTAAGCTCTGTGAGTAGGATTACCAAAGCTTTTTAATTTTTAAAAAATTTTCTAATTTAATTTAAATTATACTTATTAAATACAGTAAAGTATTGGTTTCTGGAGTGAGATTGCCAAAGTTTTTAACTAAAATCCTAAATAACAAAATAGTTTTGAGTAGTGTAAAAAAAAAAGTCATGATGTGGAAAATTTAATGATATAGTAACGTATATTATTATATTATTAACTCATATTTTGCTATAAGTTGCATTGCTTATCTATCAGAACATAATAATATAGGTAATCTGAGAAAAATTCATTTATGAGTTTGAGTTTTTTCTATTTTCTCTTTATTTTAATATAAGACCATCTGGTTCAAAATTTACTTATACCTGACAAGCCTTTCTATGAAAGCTGACCCATGTCCATTTGTTCACCATTATATACCAAGTGCCTACCACAGGGATTGACATGTATTAAGTACTTGTTAAAGAATTATTGTGCGGGTGCCTGAGTGGCTCAGTTGGTTAAGCGTCTGCCTTCAGCTCAGGTCATGATCCTAGGATCCTGGGATCAAGTCCCACAGTGGGCTCCCTGCCAATGGGGAACCTGTTTCTCCCTCTGTCTGCTGCTCCCCATGCTGTGGGTGATCTCTTTCTTTCTTGGTCTCCCTCTCCCTCTGGTGAATGAATAAATAAACTCTTTAAAAAAAAATGTTGCATGAGCAAATGAATGAGAGAATGTAGGGGAGCAAGAAGAAAACAGTTTCAGTATTTATCTGGGGAAATCAGGAGGGCTATTACATGTTTACCAAGATCAAGCATATAGCAAAAATAGGTGTTGAATATGAAGAAAAGTTTGGGGATATAGTGCTTTCACAGTCATTGTTTTGTCTTGATCACTTTTTTTTTTTTTTTTTAAGTAGACCCCATGACTAGGGTGGAACCCTGAGAGGGGCTTGAATTTACTCACAACCCTGAGGTCAAGAACTGAGGCCAAGAGTTGGACACTTAACTGAGTCACCTCGATGCCCCCATATTGGTCATTTCTGATCTACTTTTCAAAAATAGCAATTCAGTGAAATTCTTAACTGAAAAAATTTATAGTGAAAAATTCACACTGAGCAATTTTCACTTTTTAAAGAAATTATTTTGTTAAAAAGAATAGAATTGTTTTGGTGATCAAACTATTTTTCCTGTAACAGTATTCAGGTGAAATCTCTCTTGTATCCTTCTGGGTATCCACCACCTCTGCTTCTCCTTACCTCTACTGATAGCAATCACTACTGAGACAACTCTATTCTTTAGATCAGTGGTAAGCAAACTTTATTTGTAAAGAACCAGAATGTAAATAGTTTCAGCTTTGTGGGCCCAAGGGTGTCTTCACAACTATTCAATTCTGACTTTGTAATAGGGAAAGAGTTATAGGTGTAAATAAGTGTGTGTGGCTGAGTTCCCAATAAAAATTTGCTTACAGAAGCTGGTTGAAGGATGTATTAGCCCATGGACCATAGTTTTGTAAACCCAGCTCTATAAGAAATATTGAAGGAAAGTGTAAAGTTTATGAGAATAAGCCAAGATTAGACCCAGCTCTTAAAAAGAAAAAAAAAATTATTTGACAGAGAGAGAGAGGGAGAGATCACAAGTAGGCAGAGAGGCAGGCAGAAAGGAAGGGGGAAGCAGCCTCCCTGCTGAGCAGAGAGCCTGATGTGGGACTCAATCTCAGGACCCTGAGATCATGACCTGAGCCAAAGACAGAGGCTTAGCCCACTGAGCCACACAGGGGCCCTTAGAGCCCAGCTCTTTATTTGTAGTCATTTTTCTTCTTTCATAAAGGATAGGAGATGGTGAATAGTAGAGCCTATGTCAGTGGGAAGAGGAACAATGAGGCTACACCTCCTGTCCCTATTCTGCACTGACAGTTTCACCTAACACATGACTTTGCATTTCCAATCTCCATGGTGATGCCTTTGTCTTTCAGTTTGAAAAGCAACTGGTTTAGAAAAATAGTTTCTTTGGAATAATGGTTTCAATATTTATTTTACATGAGCAAGATATGTTTGAGATAAATTTGGGCTACTTCCAAGGTAGCTCCAGGGACTTCTGTGGTAGATCTGTAAGTGTTTACAAGGCAGAGTTTGCAAATTATTTTAAAATCAGGAATAGCTTGGTAACTGAATGTTTCCTCATTGAAAGGGCACTGGATTTCCCCGAGAAAAAACAAGCACACTAAGAACAGTCTGACCACTTCAACAGAATTTTAATAAGTTCCAGGACATGTGGCAAGTGTGGATATGGCAAAGAAAGCAGCCATTTTTCTGCCATATGCTTCTACCCATGTGGTATATGTGTATGGCTTTATACTGTGTCGTCAGCACTATAATCTAGTTTGGGAAAGAAATGTCAATAAGACATCTTAAACTAAGTTCATATTTTATGTTATAACGTATTTTTGAAAAATTCTATTCCATGATTTCTATCTTGATGCACTAACTATTTCATTTAAGTCTTATGCTTGGCAACCTACTGGGACATTTTCCCAACATTTTTAGACTCTACCCACTTGGGTTACATGACAACCTATAGTAAGAAACTGGTCTAGTTCAAAAACATGCTTTGTTTAAGTCTTCAAAGGAACATCATTGGAGACTGAGAGTTGTATAGACTCAAGATCTCAAGATTTTAAAACAGTGAAAAAATAATAGAATAGTGGCTTTTTTAAAAATTAAGAATATTTCTTAGGGCAGTTTTAGCTTGAACTTTTAAAATTTTAGGATCACCAGGTGAGCTTATGCAGATCCTTGGAATTTATGTCTAGAAGTTATCGGAGTCTAAATCCGAAAGGTGCCCAGGAATCTTCATCTCTTATTTGTCTCTGTAAATAATTCTGAGGCCATTGGTCACAAACCTCACTTTGAGAAACATTGTTCTTAAAGATTTCTTTCTTTTGTGTCTCTGGGTCTATAGCAAATAGCTCATTGGGATAGATATTATATTTCACCTTTGGGTTGCCTCCCAAGTGTTCTCTGGTATATGAAAAATTTTATGATTTGAATTGTGCACTTTATTCAGCAGGATCCTACTGGCTCACATGTTCAACAATAATACCATGGAAGCTGTACTGAAGAACCAGATGGTTGGATCCTGCTGTTCATGTGATAGAAGTGATCATATTCAGCAGCAAAATCCAGAGAGACTGGATGAAACCTCATCAGTCAAGTCAGTTTCCAGAAATATAATCCATTCCTAAGAATGAAGAACAATAGTATGCAAGTCATTAAGATCATTACATCAGTCTAGCAATTGAAGAAGAGATTTTTATGTTTCTGCCTTGTTTTATATATAGCCAGGGATCTTAATCCTATAATTCTCTCCACTGACTGCCAAGACGATATTCTAAGAATGAATGGAAATGACATTTCATGAGTTTCACACTTGAAATGATTAAGTATATGTGGTGATAAAAGCTGAATTATTAATAAACAAATAGACTGGAGACATATACTATTGTGTTGAAGAGCTATAGTTATTTCCCTAGGAGCTCTGCTGTATTCTTTGAATATTATCTAGTAATAAATATTTAGGAGAAATGTAGCTCATGAAATTATAGATTTTTATGCCTGGCTTCCTTTCTTTCTTCCCTGCCTCTTTCCCTCTGTCTCTCTCTCTCTCTTTCCTACTTCATACCTTTTCTTCTTTAAAACATATTCATGTAAGGAACAGTTTTGTTAGATTTTGTAATGGCTTGGGCTAGTGAAATTCTTTCTCTAATTTTGATCCTATTATCCAACATAATTTTGAACAAACATTTTACCTGTTCATGACTGACTCTCTATGTTTATCAAGGGTAAGATGATATTGGATGTGCAGCTCAAAGTACATAGGTAGTTGAATACCATAGAAACCTTAGCTTGTCCTAAAGTACTAATAGGTAAACATAAACATTCCTATCATAAGAGATTATGTTAATTTAGAGTGATTTTTTTTAATTTACTTTTATAGGTTTGTTTAAGTCACCATTATATTGCTGAGGAGGAATAAGCATGTGCCAGAGAAGAAGCCCCTTCCTGGAGCTTTATTGACTGTAATAGCACCTGACCCTCTGGTGACTAACTGCTTATAAAAATAAATTATTGACCCTTGTGAAGAGAATACACTCTTCCATGGCTCTGATGAGCCCCATAACTTATATCTGATCCACCTTACGACTAGGTCTCTGTTTGCTGCACTATCACAATATTGGTAAGTCAGTATTATTTTTAGCTCCTTAACAATATTTAGAAAATATTTAATGCGAAAAGGATAGAATAATTTCATTTTGGCAGCACAGGCATTGTTTGTGCTCACTTAGATGCAAACCATAAGAACATCTGTCAATTCCTCTTTGTTAATAAGAGCCACAGCATTTCTTTCTGATGCTCTCAGGAGACCAATACACACCAGCCTGAGAACCTGCTTTGTGACTCCCTCAGCCCTCCTGTAAATTTTGCTGTTCAGCACGTGACATTGAAATTCTTCTAATAATTTATTGTTAAAAAGATACTAGGAGGAAGATAATGTATAGATGAAGAAAACCTAGCCTGTAGAAAAACAACTGAATATTGTCAGAGTCACCTTATTGAAACTCTGCTAATTCAAAGAAATTAATATTGACCTCCAGGAGATAGAGCATAAGAGACTAGACCAAGAACCAGAGACCTGGCAGGGTCACTGTGACCAATGCAAGTAATTTAATCTCTCTGAACTTCATTTTTCCTGTCTTTAATTTGAGATACTAAAATAGATTTTTATCAAATGGGATTATCTGCTTTACAGTGTATTGTGAGCTGTGAAGTGCTACATGATGTGTAGAGTTACTGTTCTTGGTGTTGAATTCATATATGTTAGGTTAAGAATGTTATGAATTGGGAACTTCAGTTTAAAAATTGGTCCGTTTCCAATGAGTGAATGGTTTACAGTTTATTTCAGCAAAAAGCTTTTTTTCCTATTATTCTTTAGAAAATTATTCTGCACCTTTTTTTTTTTTTTTTTTTTTTTTTTGTTTAACTACCATAGAATTCTGAGCAGTCTGGTAATGAGAAATACTTTATGATCAGATGAGTTATGCTGAGAATGTTCTCTTCTCTGTATGGACCAAGTCCTAATAGTGGAAAAATCTAAGTCAATTTCATTTGATCTTTAACAATAGTATTTCTCTGCTCTCACACCACATTCCCAGAAAATGATTATTCCTCTGGTAAGTTGAAATAATAGCCAGATTAGAGCTTTGCAAGTATCAAGGATAAAGTGCACTTTGAGACCTTTTATACAGTGGCTAAAACACTAATTAGTCTTTCAAGGAACCTTGACAAGAGAAGATAAAACTAGGAATATTTCTCTTCCCTTCTTAGCGTAGTTCACATGAAAAATGTGTAGTTCACAATTTGGGAGGTAGGCTAGAAAAGAAAGGTGCATATATTTTGAAAATCTTCCCTGATATCATGGTGATCTACTTGTTAAGTCATCCCCCCCACCTTTTTTATTGTTTCTCTGTTCTGTGGCTATATTTCTATATAAAAATTTATAAAACATAACTTTGTATCAGAGACAAAGCCATTCTCTCCAGTGAGAAACAGATGAGAAATTTGATAAGCATTTATGAAATTGAAATTTGTTGAACCCTTGGGTCAGTACAAAGATAAATAGTAGGCAAGCATGTTCTTTCTATTAAATCAAATTTGTAGTTGTTATTTTGCTAGGATGAATTCAAAGATGAGGATGCTAGTGCCTGGCTTATCAAAAAAAGGAGATATACAAAATATGGATTCGGACAATATATTGTATATGACAGTTTCAGAATTTGTGAAATCGGTATACCTTAGGTATTTCCTTCCATCCCCAAACACTTGTAATCAAAAAGCAGGTAGTGTATAAGCAGAAAATTCACTGGGTACCACCATGGCCATGTGGACTAAGTTTTATGGTTTTGAGTTGTAGAAAAGAGCTTCTGAGACAGGAAGAATAAAAGTGAAAGAAGAAAAAAAGTGGTACCACTATGGGAAAATAGACATGAGGTTTCTCCTTTCTGTTTATTTCATGATAAATGGTATACCATGTACCTATGCCATTTTCAGTGATCAGATTAGTGTCATGAAATATGGATTCTGACAAGGTTTGGAGGCTTAGCACCGTGACGTTGAAAGCAAGATTTATTGCTGAGATGTTGCACTAGGAACTGCAAGCACAAGGGACACTTTCTGAAACCCTATGAAACCTGGGTATATGTGTGGGCATTTTATAAAATGGGATGTTTCAGAGAATTCTCAGTTTCTGTATTCATGATGTTTATTTTTTTTGGTGTCACTCTTGTTTAAAACTCTTTGTATAGTCTTGACAGAAGAAGACTATGTTGGCTACCTTGTAAATTATGTTTTCTGGATGTCTTGTATAAAGTTAATATTAAATGAAGTGAGATAGACTAAAGGAGTGATCAGGTTGTGATGTTTCATGGTCCAATTCTATAGGAAAGATCTAAATAATTAATTGTACTTCCTTTTATTTCAAATCATTTAAAGTGACTTAAAACATATGTAAAGTAGAACAAATTAGAATCTGATAAAAATATTTGCAAAAAAAAAAAAATATTTGCAAAAGAAGACAGTAAATCCACAGTAGGAAAATGACTTAAGATGGCACAGCACAGAAATACTTACATTAGAAGTTATTCAGTTGCTTTGGGTGAGTGATAAATGTGGATCTAAAATTTCTAGTAGCCAGTAAAAATTTTTAGTTATTCAATTTCAAGTGTTCATTAAATAAAACAAAAATTCCTCAGGAGAACATTAGATTATAATAGAGAAAAAATGAAAGAACTATTCTCTTTCCTTACCTTTGAAATTTTTTATTATTTTCATTTTTTTAAAGATTTTATTTGTTTGAGATAGAGAGCACAAGCAGGGTAGAGTGACAGAGGGAGAAGGAGAGTTAAGATTCTCTGCCCGGTGGGACCCTCGGATCATGACCTGAGGTAGAGGCAGACACTGAACTGATGGAACCACCCAGGTGTCCCACCTTTTTTCAAAAACAAAATACAACATGTTATAGAACTTTAGTCTTCAAAATAATATAATATTTTGTAATTTGGAAATCTCTAAATTCACTATCAGAGGCTATGATGCCAAGACAGCAGAGTAGCAAACTCCAAATTAGATGTGCATAATTTCAACCACATGTTAATTCTGGGCTCTATTATCATCATTACTAATAAAAGCCGTTGCTGTTCTATGTTGTTCTGGAGTGATAAAAAATAAAATTAACACTCATATTTGAAGAAATTGGTTTTAGTCATCCAGAGAAGACTCAATATTTTTTAATCTCTTCTAACATGGGAAGATATGCAGTATTTTCTTTAAAAAAAAAAAAAAAAATTCCGTGTTCTTCACCTGGATAGTTGTGGTTTTTTTTTTTTTTTTTTTTTTTTTTTTTCCTGCCTGGTACTCCATCCATTCATTTATGACTCTGCAATGAAGGGTTGTGTGACATCTGTTTCAAATCAGATTCTCCCTAATTTTTATGTATGCCCTCTTGTTCCATCATCTGCATTAAAATTCACAAGCAGACATGATCTATTCCACACTGGATTTCATCTTCTGTACTACAGATCTATAAAACCTTATAGAAAAACCTTTACTGCCTTGTTTCACAGGTCTCTTCTGTAAGCATTTGTCTTCTTGGCCTTTCTTTCTTTCACCTTTGACCTGAAATCAGGCAAGTTTTGAGTTTTTCTTTTGGCATGTCAATGGCTAAAGCATCTTTCCGTAAAGGAGAAGAGCTAATCAAGTTGGCAATCCAGGAGAGGTCTGTGTATTTTCACTTCTCAGATTTGCAACACCTTCTAATCATTCTCCTAGTGCCTTTTCTTATTTTAAGAATCATTCTCCTACAGAGTGAAGACATCTGGACATTTTGAATAAGTGTCTGGTTGTACATTGTGTATGTGTTTTCCTTTAAAAGGAGGCAAATTCCAATCCTTCTGCTTGTGTTCATTCTTAGAGGATTGGTAAAATTCTTACTTTGAATGGAGTCATTCTTTCCCAGCAAGGTAAAGCTTTTGAAAATTTTGTTGGAAACATCTGTGTGACATCTCTTTTATCCTGGAAAGCAGCCTGCTTGCGCAGGGCTGAGGGATTTGTATAATTAAGAGGGACAGGAACCTTCTTTGAATTGCCAAATGGTGCAGCTCTAAATGTTCTAGTTTTCTAGTAAGAACTCTGGTCTTTGCAGCACATCATTGAAAAGTAAAAGACTAAGTGTTACACTTTCAGGAAATATCTTGCTATTTAGATACATGGGTCTTGCGGTAATAATATAAAGAGCAAATTTGTGACTTCTATAACTCCATTAGGGTTCGTGGATTGAGTGTTCTTGAACAATAATTTGCTAAGTACCTACTATTTTTTAAATTTTTGTCCAGTACACCTATATTACTTATAGCTCACACTAACAGAGATAGTGAACAGTACATTGTTCATGACAGTGAGTTCACAATCTAATAAGAGAGAGCTTATCAACCAATGAGAAAAAATGAGTTGATTGTTTTAATGCTTATCTGTAGAAGACCTTGTGCAATGGAAGAAAACTACTCAACCATCTTCACATACAATTTTTTTACTTCTTTTAACTTTGTTTTTCAACTTCTATGATTTGAAACATGCTTTGTGGAGGAGGATTACCAAATGTTTTGCAGTATCTTTGTTGTTCTCTCCATTTGTTCAAATATCTAAAAATTCTTTTGCATTTGTAGATTCAGTGATTTATGATGCTTTGGCTTAATCTTATTGCAAGTGGGGGGATTAAAGATATTTTGATTTGGTTTTTCATATGGTCTCCAGCTACTGTAGATTAGTTACCTAGTTACCTAGTGACAGTTTTCTGTTCTTGCTTGGTTATTGGCATAATTTGTAACTGGCATACCAGTTAATAACAAATTATTATGTGGAATATTCCCTTGATTGACTGGAGATTTAAACTATGGCCTTTGGGGTTGGCAGATGTATTATATTGGGTTTTTATGCTAGTTAGGTATCATGCTATTAGTTATAAATTTAGCCATCTTTCTTTCTTGGCCCACTCTTCTATATTTTTCTAATAAACATTTTTAAGAAGAATGTGTTTAGAATTTATACCTAATCTTCAGTATGCAATTGTTCTTTTACTATGTTCTCTAAATCTTTGCATATAATTGTGACTGTCTAGCTGACTAACAAAAATATCAAGAATATAAGAAATCATGTAAGTGGTAATTGGTTGAGTATTGAGAGATCTTCACTATTAGATGGGCTGGAAAACCATGGGTTATGAGTCAAATCTGGTCCTCCACCAATTTTTGTAAATAAAGTTTCATTATAATGCAGCCATACCATTTGTTAATCTGTTGTCTATAGCTGATTTTGTACTGTGTCTAGTGTTGCAACAAAGGCTATGCAAAACCCAAAATAATTATCATCTGGTCTTTGCCCTTGAGGATGGCTCTATTTATCACTTTGCAACTTTTCCAGTGCAATGGTGAAGTTAGAGTTCAATTTATTTTTCTTACAGTATCTGAACATTTAATTGTCTTGGGCAAACTAGGGCATATGAAAATATAATATACAAAGTCACTGATTCACATATATGAATATATTTCAAACTCTTTATAGCTTTCTGTGACAAGATGGTCAACTCTTGAGTGATTTAGTATTTTGATACTTTTATTATGTAATGATATAATGATATGATTAAGTCATTAATTTTAATGACCTCTCAGGAAAGGGAAATAAAATTAGATGAGTACCTCCTGTGATTCAGACTCTGTGCTAGCTTCTGTCCTCAGGTGGCATTTAACATCTAGAAAGAATATCAGCAACACAAAGAAAAAAGGCATGCTGGGTTCCATGGGAGACACTGCTTCTCATATCCTCTTTCATCCAATTCTCATTTTACCAATGAGAAAATTAAATTCACTATGGTTAAACAGCTAGCCTGAAATTAGAAATTAGGAAGTAGCAGAGTTGGACATCTGAATATAAGGTCCACAGGGTTCCAAAGCCCATGCTTCTTATGCTAAACCATCTTACCTATTATTTTATAGGTAGTGGATCAGGACATAATGTGTCTTCAGAAAAATCTACTTGATTTTTGTGGCCTTTTTATTCATTTATTTATTTGAGATAAGAAGAGAACAAGCGATGTAGAAGGGTAGAGGCAGAGAGAGAGAGAAGCAGGGAGCCTGATGCAGTACTAGATCCCAGGACTCTGGGATCACAACCTGAGCTGAATGCTTAACCAACAGATGCTTAACCAACTGAGCCACCCAGGTGCCTGCCTTTTTTTTTTTTTTTTTTTTTTAATAACCCTAAAACCTTTCTCAAAAGTTATTAACTACTTGCAACATTTTATTAACCCACTAGGTAAGTTGATATTGGGCAGGTCTAATGTAATATCATCTGTATAAGGGAAGAGTAAGTCCCCAAATCAGACCCACTTCAAGAAACCAACAACATTCTATAGGAAAAGGGGGGCTGGGGCTAAAAGCACTCTCAGTTGTGACTAGATACATTATACCCCTTTGGCACATGTGGAAAAGTGTTTAATTTCTCTCTTAATTTCTTCTGTCCAGGCCACTCTTTTCCAAAGGCTAATATTTTTATATGATGAAAGCAAGGAATGACAGTAGGCCAGCAGGACAATGAACAAAATTTTGAGCTTATTATAGGCCCCAGTGTAATAAGGGATATATCAACCAAATGACCACTCCTCTCCTGCTATATCTCTTGATGCTAGTTCTTTGTGGTTCCTTATGATGGTATACTTCTGCTAGAGTCCCTGTTGTTATTCTACTACTTGACAATAACTTCATTTGGAGACAAATTAGCAGATATGCAAGAACTCCAGACTCGTAGAAATATTTGTAATACTTTAATTCTTTTGTGACAAATTGCTGGCCCTTTTTAACAAGCTGAAAATGAACTTTTCTAAGAATCACAAATTTTCAGGGATGACATATCGATGGATTGTCACTTTTGTCATCAATCCTTTCCCCTGAGTACTAAGGCTTTAACTTGCCTGACTAAATCAAACCCTGAAGCAATTATAAACTGGTTTATAGTATTTGAAATAAAATTAAATCTGCATGTATCTACAGCTTAGGTTTGAAAATGGTTAAATCTAGTGAATTATAATCCAGAACTGCTTTAATTATATTTCTTTCCTGCATATAGAGGTCAAATAATTATGGTCGCAGGGAATATATTTATTGATTTCTTACTTCTGGTGATATAAAGCACCTTAGGTGGAAACAAATCAGGGAGTAAATACTTTGTTTACCGCTTTATATAGGTATAACAAATGCTTGCCAAGTGAAATCTAGTGGTCCTTTTGGGACAAAAATGGGAATGGATTGTTTTGGCTCAACTGTTTGGGTAGTTCTAAGCATAAGATTTCATTGGGGGTATAAACTTTAGAGGATATGGATAAAAAAGAGTTGAAAAAATACATATATTTTACATATTCTACATGTAAGATTGTATCCTTATCATAACAGAAAACATATGTGGTGCCATTAGCTTGACTTGAATTACTGAACATGCCTCTAGACTTTTAAATTCTCCAGCATTTTAAATAAGGGCATACAGTTCTAAACGTTTTAAGAGTAAATATCAAACCAACCTGATGATTAAATAGTATCAAAAAATAAAGAAGTTTAGGAGGAAACACTGTCATACAAAATTTGGACCTTAAATTTATAAATAAGAAGATTAATTTCAGTAATAATTAAGCTGGCATTTAAGCACTTTTTTTCTGAATGAACAAATCATGCTAATCTTGTTGTCTGGATATGATTAGCTTATTATAACAGACTGTGAGGTCATTAAGAAAATTAACATATTCCAGGTGCATCATTCTACTGGCATAATGCCATGGGGGAAATGTGTTTATTCATCTGAAACCAAGAAAAATATAATTTAATTCAGATGTGCATGATAAAACTCAGTTTAAAACTACTAGTGGCATTTCCCCCCACCAGCACCAAAGAGCACAATCTCAACTTTCAACAATTGTTTTAACAAATCAGAAATGTATTTTACAGGAGTGTTTTCAAACCCAAATTCTATCAACATAGTGAATGAGGGATGTAATACATTTTTGGGTGCTGATTTGGAATTTCTTTTTTCCAGGAATAAGCATATGTCAAGTTTTACAAAAATTAAGTTAATGAACATACATACACAAAATATTTGTGTGATTTATGAACTTCGTTAAAAATCTTGAGTGCCTGCTATGTGTCACGCTTTGATTTTAGGTATTTGTTGATGAGTAAAATGTCTCTCAAAATGCCTTTTATGTTCAGTTTGCTCTGAAATGACAATTTTAATGTGAATAAAAAATTAAGATTAAAAAATTGTCTTACTTCCCAATTATTTGATTAACTTTTATTTAATTTATAAGTTGATTTTGTAATATTGGAAGATATCTAAATATTTAAATCTGAAGTGTTGTAATTTTTTTAAATATAACACAGGAAATTTTGATGTTCTTCCTAGGCAAAATAGCATAAAACTAAGACTATTTATGCCTTGACTTAATATGAAATCCTCCATGAGCGCCTCAAAATAGTTTTAGCCTAAGTCTTTATACTTTCACAACTAAATTAATATTTCTTACTCAAAATGCTTTTTAAGATTCTATTTTAACCTATTTTCTCAACTTCTCACAATAATAGAGGAAAAATTGACATTTACAGAATGGTACATTGTTCCTGATTATATAGAAATAAACCACACTTTTCTATAACAATTTTCTCCCTAATAAAGTATACATGGGAGTGGCAGATTTGAATATTCCTGACTTATTATTACTTTTTCCCTAAATCAAGTCTATTTTAATTATTTTAAGTCACTTCTATCTGCTTAGTCTAATATTAGTAAATGGCAGTTGGAATTTAACTATTTCAGTAGATTACCTTGGTGGGGCAGGGTGAGAAATTTTCCTTTTAGGAACACAGGTGCCTTTTAAATTAGTATTTTTGCATCACAAGGTGTTTATACATCCTATTGAAGCCTGAAAAATGTGATTCAGAACTTTAGTTTGGGGTAATTCTTTACCTGTCTCATCTTAAAATTCTTGATTAAATTATCATATTCTATTTCTACTTCTTCTTGCATTTTCAGGGTAAAACTCTATTCTGTGGAATATCAGCCATACCTAAAAGTTCATAGGCCCTCCACTCCCATTTTTTTCATAAAATATAGTAAAAGTGAATGAATTCTTTTTTTTTTTCTTTTTTAAGAGAAAACGATAGAGAGATGGGGTGGGAAGGGCAGAGAGAGGGAGAAGGAGAGAGAGAATCTTTTCCTTTTTTTTTTTTCTAAAAGATTTTATTTATTTATTTGACAGACAGAGATCACAAGTAGGCAGAGAGGCAGGCAGAGAGGAGAAAGCAGGCTCCCTGCTGAGCAGAGAGCCCAATGGAAGCTCCATCCCAGGACCCTGAGATCATGACCTGAGTCGAAGGCAGACTTTAACCCACTGAGCCACCCAGGTGACCCAGAGAGAGAATCTTAAGCAGGCCTCCTGCTCCTCTCTACTGACATGGGGTTGGATCTCACCCCCCTGAGATCATGACCTGAGCTGAAATTGAGTTGGACACTTAACCAACTGAGCCATCCAGACACCCCAAGTGAGTGAGCTCTTAAATAACAGTTCCATTACAAAAAAAAAAAAAAAAAGAAACAAACAAGCAAACAAACAAAAAACAACCAAAAAAAAAAAAAAAACCCCCAAAACCCCCCAAAACAAAACAGTTCCATTACAAAATAGTTTGGGAAACTGCTGACATTTCTGTTCTCTAACCTAATTTACATATTTTTCACATTAGGCCTTGTATACTCAAATTTTATCTTTTTTCCCTCTTAATTTAATTGTCTGAAAAAGATATGTATAGTTTACTTTGAATTTTCGGTATTTTGAAGTGGAATTAAAAAGTTCTTGTTTGTGTAAAAGGCTCCACAACTAAAAACTAGAATAAAGGAGTCATTACAGATTTCCAGTGCCATTTCATATGGTACATCTGTACAACCACTAAAACAGCCATTTCCAAGTGGTTGGATTCTTGGCAGGTAGGCTTTATTAACCAAAACACAGCTAGAAATGAACTTGAGTAATAGGTCACATTGCATTGTTATCTCTACAGCTCTTACTCAGGCATAAGCTAGATCTCATTAACTATGACCTTGACTGTGCCTCTGGAATCTACAAAAAGGAATCAGATTATTATTTTTCTGTAAAAGAAAAAGATGGCGACTGACAGGAGCTTAATGTCTGTGGGACACTTAACTGTATGCCTTTGCTCTGCAAAGTTTAATCCTGGCAGAAAGATAATTTGTCTTGAGGAGACCAGGCCTTGTAGAGGCTGGTCACCATTGCTTTGGCCTGACTGTCCAGGCTTATATAACAAAATGCTTGTTTGGAAGAGTGTAATGTAGGTCTGTGTCAAATTTCAGAGTGAGTCATTGGCTATCATTCTTTGTATTTTTTAAAAGAGTTAAGAAGCAAATGTAAATGAAAAGGTATTAAGATGGTTGACCTGTTTAGAGGGAAAAACAATTATCATCCTTATTGGCTAAAGCAATTCCTTTAGAGGAAACTTCCTAGAATGGTTCCATAAATGTATTTTTGCATCTGATTTAATCTAAATTTATAAATTGGTTTTAAAATAATCTCATGATTCTGAATTTTTACTTTAGTAGGTTTTGCTTTTTCTCATACTCAGTTATATTTTCCTTCCTCTGGCATCACAATATTCTATGATTTTTTTTTTTTTAACAGTGGAAATATGAGTCTTTGACCAATACTTTCTCATGGTTATGCATGGCTTACATAATATAATTCTGAAGAAGAGACTTCATTCTTAAAAATTTTTAGTGTCCTGAACTGAAAGAAATTTTAAGAATCATGAATCATTCATTGCATGATAAGGGACATGTCTTTCCTGGACTTGCCTTCCCAAGTGGGAAAATATAATGTTGTACTTTTTTTTTTTTTAAAGTACCAGTTCAACCAAATTGAAACCTTATTATCAGAATTTTATAGAGTAAAAAATATGAAACAGGAAATAATGGTCTAACATAAAGACACAACTAGCATAGAGATAGAGATCTAAATTTGTTTTGTTTTCCTGCAGTGATACATGAACTTCTATACTTTTTCCTGTTTTCTAATACTAGGTTGGTTATTTTCTGTCCAAAACAAACTATTTAGGTATGGTCTTTTAGAGAAACTCAATTTACACTTGCTTTCTGTATGTTGGTAAGACTAACCAACGCACCAATGTCTCCTTACATGTTGAAAATGCTCACTTTCTTAATAGAGGAAATTCTCCAGCATTATTTTTTTGTTTCTCAAAAAATATTGACAAATAAAATAGAAAAATATTTCAATTTTAACTATAGTAGAGAAGAGATCCAATTTGACTCTGTTACAACACTTTCAGTGTTTGAGGCTTAGATTAATCTTGAAATTTTAAATTTATATACATTATTAAATACATATAAATTATATGTATATATATGCAAATATATACACACATATATAATTAACACAAGTATATTCTTCAATATATATAACACATGTATATATTACATATACTGAAATGAATATATGTACCTCAACATCTTAGCTATAGCATTATTTGAAATATTTGAGTTATTTTATTTCCCTTTCTGCATGTTTTGATTCAATATAGGTACAGTTTTAATACCTTGACTGAGAAATCAAGCTGGTCTTTTTTTTTTTTTTTTTTTTTTGAAAGAGAGAATACACATGCATGCCAGAGTGAAAGGTGGAGGGGACAGACAGAGGGAGAGAGAGAATCCCAAGCACTCCCCATGTCTATCACAGAGCCAGCTGTAGGCTCAGTCACATGACTCTGATATCATAACTTGAGCCAAAATCAAAAGTCAGACACTTAACTGACTAGGCCACCCAGATACCCCGATAAATCAAGCTTTTGAATAATTAAATGATAGACTAACAACTCAAACATATAATTTTTTTAAAAGATTTTTTGTTTATTTATTTGACAGAGATCACAAGTAGGCAGAGAGGGTAGGGGGAATCAGGCTCACTGCTGAGCAGAGAGCCCAATGTGGGGCTCGATCCCAGGTGGGATCATGACCTGAGCTGATGGCAGAGGCTTTAACCCACTGAGCCACCCAGGTGCCCCTAAACATATAATTTAACAATAGGACTAATATATTAACAAATTGGAAGGCGTTACTTGTGTTCAATAAAATGAACTTCAAGGAATATCACCTACTGAATGAATAGTTCTAGGTAGGTTTCTAAAGATTATAATTACTAGAGATAAGGGCATGAAAATCAGAATGTTTTCAGTGCTGATAAAAATTAATAGGAAGATAGTTTTAGGGTGGCATGTATATGAAACTGTAAACATAAGTCCTTTGTTGAGTAACTGTCTTATGTTTTCTATGATTCATTTAAAATTCATTATTTAATAGTTCAAATAAGTGAATTCAATTTAGCTAATTGTTTCAGAATCAGTGACTATTTAGAAAGTTACTAGGTGGAGAAGTTGAGGCCCAGAGAGGCTGTATGATTTGTTTAATCAAGATCGTAAAATTTATTTGTTGTCCGACCAGAACCAGATTGAAGGTTTAGGTACTCCTAGTGTTGTGTTTTCATACCCAATAGACCATACTATTATAATGTAAATAAACCTTTGACAACCTTTCCCTCACAAGGTGATTTTATCCTCATCTCTGGAAACTTTGACTATGTTACAGTATTACATAGCAAAGGAGAATTAAAGTTGCAGATGAAATTAAATTTGTTGATCAGTTGATAGGTAGTGTCTCCTCTATTATCCAAGTGTGCCCAGTATAATTACAAGGCCCCTTAAACGTGGAAAAGGGAAAAGGGAGAGAGAGGAGTCAGGGTCAGGGATCAGGAAGATGTGACATGAGAAAGATTTAAAGGCCATTGCTGCCTTTGGATATGGACCAACAGGGCCAACAGTTAAGGAATGCAGGCAGCCTCCAGAAAGGTGAAAAGCCCAGAGAAAACAGATTCTCCCCAGAGCCTTAGAAAGAATGCAGCTCTGCAGACAACTTGATTTTAGCTCAGCGAGGCCAATTTCAGGTCTCTGACCTCCAGAAGTATATGTAAGATACCAAATCTGTGTTGTTTTAGGACACTAAGTTTATGGCACTTCTTTATAGCAGTAATAGGAAACAAATACACATTGAGACAGAGATAGAACATTTTAAATTATAAGTAGAATTGAGTGATTTCCACACATAAAAGAATGAAAGATCTTGTTAAAGGAAAGTTAAGAATAAAAAGGGATATAAATGGATGCTTTCTCTCCTTTAGGGTTCACCAACAAATTCATTCTCTCCTTTCTCTCAGATCAATGAGCATCAGACAGTTGGCCTGTTTTATCCCCAACTGGGAAATAGCACACATTTATGCTGTGACCTTCTTTAGAAATGGTGTGGCCTGATTTGTTAGATGAACATAAAAGTTTCTGCTTACGGTTGTGCTTTAGGAATTTATTATTTCTTCTTCTTCGTCTTCTTTTTTAATATGTGAAATGGGAGTAATGCTAACTACTCATATCCTAGATAAGGTTGGGATTTTTCTCTTTGAAAACTTAATGTGGTAGAAAATTCATTTGCATGTTTATTTTTTACAATAGAATGAGCTAGTCTATAAGTAAATCCTGATGCTTTGATCTTGTTCATTGACAAACTGGTTTTCAAAAACTACATTGTTTTCTTTTTCTCTGTTTTTGTTCACACACTTAAATTTGCTTTATTTGGGATTATTTGGGTTCACTGCTACTTTCATGACAGCTGAAGGACTGTAGTAGTGACCTCCTGCTTCCACTGTGGCTGTAATAGCTTCCATCTTTTGTTTCGTAGGTCCCTCTCAGCAGTCATGGTGAAAGCAGTTTTATTAAGACCAAGCAGATTTGATTTCTTGGAAAGAATCCTGGGAACATTGTCATATGAACTTTACCAAAGCTTGTATCTGATAAACAAGGATCTTACTCATATTCTAGCAAGAGGGTTAGTAAGCTGGCATAGCTGGAAGACAGGTCAATATCACACAAAAGTATGTTCTCTCGTTACTAGCCCTTCACGGTGGCTGATTCGCTTTCTTGCAGGAGTTACACCAACTGATGTCACTAGACTAAGCATTAAGGACCCAGTGTTGCTTTGCAATCAATTTTGTCTTTTAAAATCAAACCTTAATTTTAGTCAAACGAGGCACCTGTCTTCTTCCTTTTGTATTGACATGAGAAAAAGAAACCTTAAAAACTGTAGAGAGGCATTACTCTCACATTAATGGATAGATTTACAATGATAGAAATTAAATTCCAGTGTGAGTTGGTACCTGAACATATGGCATTATTTATAAAAACTATGTATGTGAATTTGTTAATGGCTAGGAAATTCTACTACATAACATGTTGATAACTTACTTTATTTCTATGCTTTTCAAAGATATGTTGAACAATTTTATTAATGCTAGTGTTGTAAAATAAAGTATTTGGCTGACCTCAGGTCCTGGAATTTCCCAAACTCTAGGATTGTCTTTGTTATTAATGGTGGACACCTGGGATCACACCTGAGTTTATGTTAACAAGTTGACTCTTGGTGGGCCCTAGATAATTTCAGCATGGCAGCTGATTAGACAGTTAGGGCTTTGAACTATATGATATAAGACTGGACTCCTGACCTTGAGGGTACGAGGGGAGCTGGAGATTGATTTCAGCGACTCAATCAATTATGCCTACATCATGAAATTCCAATAAAACTCTGGACACCTGAAGCTTGGGTGAACTTTCTGTTTGGTGATATACATTAATTTGCTAGCAGTATGGTACAACCTGAGAACACAGAAATTTTGCAATTAGGACCCCCTGGATCTCATCCTATGCATCTTTTCATTTTGATTGTCTTTATTTATATCAATTATAATAAAATCATAATTATGAGTACAGTGTTTTCCTAAGTTCTGTGAATCATCTCAGCCAATTATTGAACCTGATGAAGTAGTGGGAACTCCTGAATTTGTAGCCAAATGGTCAGGCATGTAGGTAGCCTGGGAACCCCAGAGCTTGGCTTATATCTAAAGTGAGGAATGTGAAGGCATCTGGGTCGCTCAGTCATTAGGTGTCTGCCTTCGGCTCAGGTCATGATCCCAGGGTCCTGAGATCAAGCCCCACATCAGGCGCTCTGTTTAGTGGGGAGCCTGCTTCTCCCTCTTCGACTCCCCCTGCTTTTGTGTTCGCTCTCACATTGTCTCTCTCTCAGTTAAATAAAAATAAATTCTTTAAAAAAATAAATAAAGTGAGGGATGTCTTGTTAGAAAGGATTGTGCCCTTAACCTGGGAAATTTGGCTCAACTCCAGGTAATTAGTGTCATAATTGCATTGTAGTCAATTAGAACATTCATACATAGAAATACATACCTATTTTTAAAAAGGGGAAAAAAGAAATACATACCTATTTACATATGTCTGCATCATTGAGTTAATTTTGCTGTTTTGATTTAGAATTTTGATACTTATTTTTTATCCTGATATATAATATATGGAACTAACATGTTTTAAAATCATTTCCAGCATCAGTGAATTCACATAGTTCTTCAGTGATAAGCCATATCGAAAGGAATTATCCCAGTCTTTTGATGAAACTAAAATTATTTGTTCTTTGATTATTAAAATGCCTGCTGCATTTACTATAAAACTGGGCTAGGAATACCAGGATAGTTTTTTGATAGTCCCAATAAGGCACTGATATGCATAGTGTTGGTAGGTTAAGGTAATTCATTTACCCGATCATACCCTAAATCTTATCTTTATCTTGGACTCAGGGCTGTTATGGGAACAAATTTGTCTTTTGATCAGTGTCCAAATGCATGCTGCCCTTCACTTATAATTGTTAGAATTAAGCACTAAAAACTTGCCTAATAGTTTTTAATTGAAACAAAATAGAAATGATACAGATATTAAGAGTACCTTTATTACTGATGACAAAACTGAAGCATGGAAAGCAAACTGTGAATATTATGTAAGTTGTGAGTGGCAGAGCCAGTGTCCATTTTGGTCTTGTCCTTGTCCTTGGCCATTAAATAATTCATTGGTCAGTTATGTTCACACCTCACATTCACCTGGTGATGCTGATTTTCAGACACTCTTAGAATTAAAACGTAATTGTATACATTAAATTCAGTGACAATGATTCATTTATTAGTAGTATTTAGAAAGCACCTATCAAGTGTCAGGTACTGGGCAGATACCGAAGAGACAGAATTGTTTCACTTTACCTCAGGACAGGGACATCTGGAAGGATTGCACCAGCTGTTCATCTCAGACCCAGCGTCCTCCAGCACAATCACTGAGAACATCCTGGGCTTGACTTCTCCTTTTTTTAAGGTTAGCAACTCTTTTTTTTTTTTTTTTTAATAAAGTTTTTTAGAATTTAAATTCAGTTGATTAACACATAATGTATTATTTGTTTCAGGGGTAGAGTTCAGTGATTCATCAGTCTTGCATAATACCCAGTGGTCTTTACTTCATGTGCCTTCCTTAACGTCCATCCCCCTGTCTCTCCCCTCCAACAACCCTCAGTTTGTTTCTAATAGTTAAGAGTTTCTTAGGGTTTGACTCCCTCTCTGATTTCATCTTGTTTTATTTTTTCCTCTCTTCGCCTGAGCTTGACTTCTTTTGTGCCCTTTGTGTCTATGGGAAAAAAGGCATGAAGAGTTAAAAAGAGAAGGTGAAAAGAGCAGAATCAATTTGATCAGACTAGGAAAATACAGTGAAAGAACTGCTTAAAACTGATGATATTTTTTGGTTCACATTTTCATGTCCTGTTATTTTTAGTCATTTTCATTAGAAAATCTACCTAAATTTTAATGAGTTCTGAGTTTATGTTATCAGAACATTTTCATATTGAAGACTCCCAAATGTTGCTTGCCCTTATGTTTCTTTCTTTTTAACTTTTCTTTCACTTGTCATTTGAGATCACTGAGGTACCAAATACTGGTTCTAATTACCATTATGTATTAGTTTGACTTTCTTTTCCTCCCTCCCTGTGTCTCTGTCTCTCTCTCTTTTAAGATTTTATTTATTTATTTGACGGAGAAAGACACAGCAAGAAGGAGAACACAAGCAGGGGGAGTGGGAGAGGGAGAAGCAGGCCACCCGCCAAACAGGGAGCCCTGTGCGGGGCTTGATGCCAGGACCCTACGATCATGAACGGAGCCAATGGCAGACGCTCAACCACTGAGACACACACACACACACACACATACACACACACAATTGAGAAGAAGTTGATTTTTCAGATGGAGACAAAAATGTAATAGTGTTTTATATATAAATTGTCTTTGAGTCTGCATAGGGACTCAAAGTCAAATTTCTGTTGCAGGAAGACTGGAAAATAAAACCATACAATATTTAGCTAAAATTAGCTAAATTACATTATAAATCATATGTAAGTATTTGAGGGCAGTGTTACGCATGTTTTTAAATTTTGTGCCTTCATTTGAGATTGGAAAGTTCTTTTTAATGTAAAAAGATTAAAGCACATAAGTGCATCATAGTGATTATTATATACATTTAACTAATGGGTTCATTTGATTTCAAATTATTTCAGATATGTGCTGTTGCTCTATGTTGGCACACAGGCAATTAAAAAAACAATTTTTATGTCATTTGTTTCAAGAACTGTTAAGGTATTTCAAGAAACTGCTTAGTTGTAATCTGCATATGTTAGCTGAAGTGGATAATTGAGATAATTACTTGAATTATTACATAAAAAGCTGCATTTCAATCAACTGTGTCTTCTGATTTTTTTTTACCTATTTAGCCTGATTATTTAGATTATATTTTCATTTTTTAACATCTAGTCCTATATACCTAAACATGGCAATATACCTGCAGTTAAGAATTATTGTTAAATATGGGGCACCTGGGGGGCTCAGTAGGTTTAAGTGTCTGCCTTTGGCAGATGTCCTGGGATGATGTCAGTTTCCTGGGATTGAGCCCCACGTTGGGCTCTCTGCTTAATTGGGAGTCTGCTTCTCCCTCTCCCTCTGTAGTCTCTCTCACTCTCACTCTCTCTCAAGTGAATAAATAAAATCTTAAAAAAATAATTATGGTTAAATAATAAAATAAAATGAATACTATCTCAAAGTCAAAAGGCAAATATACAGTGCTTTAGGAATATTTTATTTAGTAAAATTAATCTTATATTAAAGCTGAATCTATAGTGGTTTAGCAGTCTTTCATTTGAGCTTCCTTCTCCACACTAAAGAAAAGTGTAGGAGGAATTTAAAGAAAGCTGTTATCTCTTGTTTCTACTCCCTCTACCCTTCTCTCAGGTCAATAAAAAACAGGAGTGTGTGTGTGTGTGTGTGTGTGTGTGTGCATGTGTGCGCACTGTGGGGTGGAATCAGAGCATGTTGATGCAAGTTAGAAGGTGTGCTCACTTCAGCGTATTTGGGCAGAGACACATTGGTCAAGGGACTTTTAGGTGATGGTTATATGCTATTTCTTGATCTACGTAGTACACACAAAGGTGTTTACTATTTCTTTATTCTTTATATGATATGTTTATTGTTTACTTTTGTCTTGGCCCATTATATTCCATAGTTTTAAAAAGAAAGCAAAAAGGCAATTTTGTTAAAGGACATAAAATTTAAGCTAGACAAATTGAAAGATACTGATGGTACTGGATAGGAAAACAGTATAAACCTAGCAGTTCTTTTGATTTATATATTTAATGTAATTCCAGGCAGAAGAGCAGTGTTTTCAAAAATTAGATAAAATTATTTGTAAATATATGTGAAAGAATGTGTTCTAGACTATTCAAGAAAGGTATAAGAACATAATTTTAAGTGGAAATTTGCCTTCTCTGATATTGAAACTTACTACCAAACCATTGTAATTAAAAAGCATGGCATCAGAAGAGGAGTAGAAAAGCAGATTAGTTTAACACAATAGGATCCCAGATATAAAATCAAGGATATAAAGGGATTTAAAATAATGTGAATGTGATATTACAGTTTAGTGGAAAAAGAACAAGTTATTTAATTAAAGATGCTGACCTAGTTGATTAACTACCTTGCAAAGACTTTAACAAATTGAGATTTAGAGGATCAATGGTACAAATCTAATAATAATAAATGTATAATTATTAGCCCAATAAAGGAAATCTTTCTAAACAAGATAGGAAACTCAGAAAAGATAAATATATTTGATTTGAGAAGGAAGTGTGAGAAGTTTGAATGATTGGGCTATATCACAGTCAGAAGGCAAACTTGTCTAGAAAGAAGGACATCTGTGTCAGTCTGATAGTCAATATTTCTAATAGAAAAAGGACTCTTGTAAACTGAAAATATAAAAACATATTTGAAAAAAATGGGTATGGAATATGTATTATGCATAGTGTTTTGTCTATATTGAGAATTTTCCAAAAATTATTCACCATATTGGAAATCACATCACAATTTATGGTACTGAATTCATTAACCCAACACAATTGCATATGCATTTGTTTATAACAAAATATTCATTAATTTTATTTTCTTATTTTTTATGGAGGTATAATTGACAGATAGCACTATATTAGTTTCAGGTGTACAACAGCTCTTTGGGTTTTGTGGATGTGAGTCCTGTTGACTTTCAAATCCAGAGGTTTTAGGGGCTCAGAGCTCAGGTGCAAGTCTGAAGTGTTGTGTTGTTTAATGTAGAAAAAAAGCCTTTGCTCCTCATCGGAGGCTTAGCTCCAATTTTTCTGTTTCCCCGGGCTGTGGGTGCCTGTACCAGGGGTGGGGTTTATGGTGAGACCCTGTATCAGCTTCTCCTACCTGCCTGGATGTGGCCCCTTTCTCATTTAATGTGAAGGAGCTATTCAGGTAGTCATCAGGTCTTTTTCAGAAGGAGTTGCTTGATATGTAGCCATAGATTTGATGTGTCTGTGGGAGCAGGGGAGTTCAGAATTTAACTTCATCACCATCTTGGACCACCTCTCTTCACCTGTCCATTTTTTTAAAATGGCAAATATAGTGAAAAAGTATTGATGATATTTCAGCTGAATATTGATAATGGATGTTATGACATTTCCCACAACTGAACAGGTAATGAATGCTTACCCTGCCAATACACTGTTTTCCTAATAAAGCAACAAACCAGTCAAGAAAAATGAAAGTTTTAGAAGCAAACATGTTGATAAAATCAGAGGGTGAAAGATATTTCTTGGAATGTTTAAAAAAATCTACTGGTCAGAAGTATGCACACTGTATTTCTTAATGAAATAGGTTAAAGACTTGCAGAGTGCCATAATTGATACAAGATAAGGGGAAAAGTAACCTTTAACAAGTTGGCCAAAATCTAAATACTATAACCTTATCTGTTTTATTTATAACTGAAGTTTGAGTAATATTGTCAAGATGATGAAAAATGTTGAAATTTATGTAATGAACTGCAGTCAAGTGAATTTTCATCTTGATAATGCCATTTCACTTTTGGCACATAAAAGGTTCATAAGGAATAGTCAGCGTGTATGTGCTGCCGAAGCAAGCACGAAATAATCATAATATAAAAATTACTTTCAGAATTACTCATGATGGCTATATAGGGATGCTAATATGTAAAATATAAGTTATTTCACAGAAAAATGTTTTTTCATCCAATGTCATTGCTTACACCGAGGTATGATATAAGATGTGATTATTCACTATACAAATTTTCAGTCCATTTTAAAAACTGTCATTAGATGTTGTAGGAATTCATTGCCTTATACTTTGACAACTCTTAGTCTAAGAGGTCTGAGTCAGCAAATAAATGAATGTTGTTTTTAATTCTATTAAAAGTATATAATTGACCGCTAGCTTAATAGATTATTGTATATATTATAAAGAGTCTCATTCTACACCTAGTAGTTGACTCTCCAAAGTAAATAGTTTAACATTAAAAAAGTTTCATATTGTTTTATATTTTTTATTCAACCAATAAAATAATAAACATTATAATTGAGGGGGACATCTGAGTGATATGCTGGTTGAATATCTGACTCTTGGTTTCAGCTCAGGTTGTGATCATCTGGCAGTAAGACTGAGACGCGTGTCAGACTCTGTGCCCAATGCAGAGTCTGCTTGAGGCTCTCTCTCCCTTTCCCCTTCCCGATACTTTCTCTCTCCCTCTTTCTTTCTAAAATAAACAAATCTTTAATAAAAATAAACATCATAATTAATATTATTAGTGAAATTGTTAAAATAATATGATAGCTTTTGAATGTGTTTGCAATTCCTCAAGGATATGAGATTAATTTCATTAAATGAAGGGAAATCTGTTATTTATAAATAAACTTACTTTAAGCAAACACATTTGCTTACCAGGCATTTTCCATTTCCACATTTCAGCCATTTATTTAATTTATTTTGGGTAGATTTAAAGACTGACTTGAAAATACTGCTTTTCTTGAATGCTCTTTAAAAATGGGTCAGATTTAACAGTTTCCACCTTGGTCTTTTCCAACTCAGTTGGTGATAATGTCATCCTTCTAAGCCAAAAGCTTTGGAGCTGTTCTTGATACATCTTTTTCTTTGAAACCTCACATCCGATCCTTCAAGAAATCTTACTGTCTCTCTATTAGGAATTTGACCACTACTCACCACCACTACTCACCATCATTACTCTGTTCTTTTGGAGTGATTATAAAAGACTCCTAACTGGTCTCCCTGCTTCCTTGCTGACTGCCCCTCTCTTCTCCAAATAGGAGAAGAAATTACCTGGCTCCTGTGATAAGTCGTGTAAATTGGATCTTTCCTCTGTTCAGAACTCTGCAGTGGTTTCCAGTTTCACCCAGGGGAAAAATCCAAAATCTCTATGTGACCTGTATGATCTGACTCCTCAGTGTTAATTCTTTCAGCTTCTATCTCATTCCCTCCCCTTGCTCATGCCAGAGCAGCCACAGTAGTTTTCTTGCTGTTTCTCCAGGGGGCCTGTTTCTCCAGCTGTGCCTTTGTTCTAGCTATTGCCTTCCCATGGATAAAAATCTTTCTCCATGAGGGGCACCTGTGTGGCTCAGTTGGTTAAGCAGCTACCTTCAGCTCAGGTCGTGATCCTGGGGTTCTGGGATCGAGTCTCACATTGGGCTCTTTGCTCAGTAGGGAGTCTACTTCTCCCTCTACCCTTTGCCTAGCTCAGGATTGCTCTCTCTCAAATAAATAAATCTAAAAAATCTTTAAACAAACTAATGAAAATCTTTCACCATGAAAAACTTCAACCTACTGCCTTATCTCCATCAAGTCTTTGGTTAATAACTCCTATCCATGCCACCTTATTTTACAATAGCAATATCTCCTCTATCATCCTTTATAGTCATTTTTTTTCTGTGGATTTATTGCCATATAACACAGTATACATTATTACTGTTTTTATTTCCTTTCTATCCTTCCTTCCTAGAATATAAGCTCCACAAGATGAAGGACCTTTTTCTGTTTTGTTCATTTCAGCCGCTACCTAATAATGACTCAAAATGTATAGGAGGATATTTCAATCTCTCAAAAGATGGGATTCAAATAAAACATTATTGAGTAAGTAGAGATTCTGGGATCTCATTGCATTAAATTAATGCAGGATTTTTTGAAAGTATTTCATAGTATTTTAAGCTTATAATGTTTAACTTTTTATGACACAGTAAGAAATTTATATTGTAAAATTAAATATGGGAATAATTTAATAATGGCTTATCTGTTGTTTTTTTCATCCTATTTTGATGCTGTCCTCAGAGCTTTACTCTGTGTTCTTTATTATTTGTTCTTTTTCCACTCCAGTCTTCATGTCTCCATCACTTATTGAAGGATGCATTCTTCCAAGGTCTTTTGAAGTGGTAGATGCTGAATATGTGTTAAATGTCAAGATAAAGATTTGTTTTCTATAATTCTTTTTTTGTTTGTTTTCTGTAATTCTTAATTACTACTCTTTCTTATATTGTGTTGGACTTCTTATTGCTGCATAATAATTTTAGAGGCTTAAATCAGCTACATTTATTGTCCCAAAGCTTCTGTGGGTCAGGATACCAGGTACAACTTAGCTGGGTATGCTGCTCAGTGTCTAATAAGTCTATAATCAGTGTTGGCCAGCATTGGACTGTCATATAAGGATTGAGAGCCTTCTAGGCTTATGTGTTTTTTTAGCGCAGTTTATTTCTTTGCAGCTCACAGAACTCATAGAGACTTACCTCTTCAATGTCAGCAATAGAATCTCTCTGGTCTCTATGTTACTGTTAAAGGCTTCACCTGATTATATCAGGCCCACCCAGGATAATTTCCTTTTTTATTAACTCAAATTCAACCGACTGGGGACCTCAATTACATATGCAAAATGCATTTTGTCATGTTACATCTCATTCAATGATTCTCTATCACCTTTATTATATGCTATTGGTTAGAAGTAAGTTGCAGGTTTCTTTCAATTCACAGGAAAGAGATTGCACAAGGGTGGGAATCATTATAGAAGTTAGAATTCTACCTATCACATGTCATCACATAGGAAAATAATTGGATGAAAACACTCATAAATGAGACCCATTTCATTTGCAATAATTTGATACTTTCTTTACTTCAGTCATTTACCTTGTTATATTACTTCTATTTCAGTTAAAGTTATTTCCCTCTTTATTTTATCATGTAGAAATAAATAAGACAATACAATTTACTTTTGCATTAGTCTTATTTTACTGTTTAGCCATATCAGCACTCTTTAAGATTTCCCCAAATTTCTTGTACAGAATGACTTTTCTTCTTTTTGTTTTACTTTTAAGATTCTTTATTTTAAGTAGATGTAAGCATATAATTACTTCATGGTATTATATAATATAGTAATCACCAAACATTTTTGTGTTGATATTTTAAAATTATTTATTAGGAATACTTTTATTATATTCCCTCTTATGATGCAGCTAGAAATTATATGTGTAAATAGATGATATATCTATGACTTTAATTTCAAAATGGCAAAAAAAATTGTTACATTTAATTTTAGGATCGTGAAGGATGCCTTACTAAATATTTCTAATAACAAGTGGGCACACAGATAAGCTTTAAAATTGTTAAGGTAGAAATTTAAATGACTCATTTGTATAAAATAGAACCAAAGTCTCTATCTCAACACTGATATGTAAAATTATAACCTGAAAGAAGGTTGAAAAACTTTAAAAAAAAAAAAAGAAGTGGAAATGAAAAAAAAAATACAGTAAAGCATCTTAAATTAGAACTTAAGTTATGAATTTGGGCAGGAATAATACCGAGATGCCAGTGTGAATTCCTGATTAAAATCATTATTATATGTGTGTGCCTAATGTGCATGTTTTGTTGCTATTTCAGTGATCATTCTCATTAACAATAACAGTGCAATTAAAAAATACATAAAATGCCAGTGAGTTTGAAATGTCAATCAGATATTGAGCAGAATATTCATTATGTGCCCACCTCTGGCAACCATGAGAATGTGTGTCACAGACTTCCATCTTCATGGCAGGTAATTGAGAGGGCCCCAGCTGCCCTGCTGTGAATCTATCAAGGCATTTTCTTCCCATGGGGCATGCTTCCCATGGGCTATTTCTAGGCTGTAATAGCACAGCAAGGACACTAAGGTAAGCCTTTTCTGACCAAACACAAGTCTCCTCTGATAGGTGTCTCTGGCTTGGCCATTCTGACCGTCTTGTTGAAGCTTCTTCAAACTGTATGGAAGTCTAGAATGCTTTCACCCAATCTTTCTTTTGACTCTCCTTCACTTGGAGTTAGAGTTGTATCAAGTCTTGCTATCTCTCCTAGTCTCCCTTGCTCTCTCCCCATTTCCTCACATAGGTATTTTCCTTAGTAAAATCTTTACATGTTTAATCCCACCTTGGATCTACTTCTAGGAGGACCTGAACTAATTTCCTCATATTTCAATGAAGTGGAACATGAGTGTCATCTCATAAAGGTCTAACACAAATAGGATTTTTGAGTATTTTTCATTTCTTTGACTTGTAAAGTAATTATTTCAGGTGGTAGTTTAAAGCCTTTGTTCATTTTCTAAAGGAATCTAATTACATCCCTGGGATGGCTAATATCACTTATAATTACATGTTTTGGCTCAACATAGTGGATTCTGTTATGTTTTTTCTTCAGGCAGGGGTAGTGTCTTTTTTGGTTACCAAAGCTATTATCTCCATTCCTTACATACACTGTGGTTTACATAGTTTAAAGTTGCATTGAGAGCATTGGGAGGTTTTTATGATGATTGCTCTGAAATGGAAGATTGAGCTATAGAATGTCATTATTTTTCTCAAAGCAGCGCCAGTTAGCACTGTATTTTATAGGATACCAGGAACCATCAGTGCGGATTTAGTTAAAAACAAAAGCCTACATGAGGTAGATTTACAGATTAAAATAGTTTCTCTTTAGGACACCTGGGTGGCTCAGTTGGTTGAGCAGCTGCCTTCGGCTCGGGTCATGATCCCAGTGTCCTGGGATCGAATCCCACATCGGGCTCCTTGCTCAGCAGGGAGCCTGCTTCTCCCTCTGCCTCTGTCTGCCATTCTGTCTGCCTGTGCTCGCTCTCTCTCCCTATCTCTCTCTCTGATAAATAAATAAAATATTTTAAAAAATAAAAAAAATAGTTTCTCTTTAATTGGGAAAATAAAACAATTTTTATTAGTTTGTCTAGAGTTCTCAGAAGAATTCTGAATACATTTAAGAAAAATATCCCCTGTCCTAATATTTTTTCTGAAGACTGCTACTTATATTTCCCATATTGTCTGTGGAATATACTCTTTTCTCCTTTCTTACCAGATTAATAGATGTGTCAGAAGTACTGTGACAAATCTAAGTGAGAGAGTAAATGGGTATTTGAGGGCCTGTAAGGTTAAGAAAGTAATTAGAGATTCATTAGGTTCAAGAAAAAGCAACCATTGATCAGTAAGAATTCGTGAAGTCGGTTTTAGGTTCTATAGTTATCTAAAGTCCATTCCTAAATTTATTGTCAGGGGGAATAAGAAACAGAAAAATCAGAAATCTAAATGGTGTAAGAGACAATGGCTTTACTTCCCAACCTTAGCTGCTAAGCACTCAACCTTCCTGAAGTTAATGAGACACAAAAGGAGTGAGACTATTTGAGGTTCATGTGTCAACAATGCAGTTATGTTATGCTGGAATACTCTGATTCACTGGGTATTTCTCATTTTAATATCACATTGATTATTATGAGCAGACCCCTTATTGATCTAATAAAATGATGCCCATTAAAGAATATAAATTTTAATTATGAAAAATTATGTGATTCTATTATTTCAATGGATGGTACTTTTTTTCTATTGTTTTTCATGCTTTTTAATGTCCAGCTTAACATTAGTGAGGTAACACAAGTGCAAGATCAACTCCTGAGAGTACATGCCTCATTAATTTTTAAATCCTGAGTGCCTTGCTTGCTTCACCTTAGTCCCAGATCTGCTTTCTTTCTTTCTGATGTGACAATATTTGACAGGGTCAACTTCCTTAAGGATGGTTTGTTCTGTACCAATGAATCTCAGTTCTTTGACTTGACAGACGTGTCTTCCAATGATCTTTCTTTTAATCCCCTCTGCTTTTTAATGGTAAACAATGGACTTTCTTATTACCAAAGACTACACCAGTTCCAATATATATAGATAGATGCCAAACATCCCACTTTTCATTAACTCTAATAACTTTCTAGTTTACTCTCTCTTGTATCCTCACTGGATGAATTCTTATGCCTAGTTGAGGAATTCGATGTTATTTTCTCCATAATGCTCTCCTTTATGTGCTATTTTTTCCCCTTACCATACTTAAAGCCTATTACTAAAATCATCACTTTGGATGCATTTACATTTCTCCTTCGTCTAAATTTACCAAACCCCTTTCCAAGTTTTCTGTTCCACATCTGTAACTTAGAGATGGACGTGTTAAAAACAAAACAAAACAAAAACCCTGGGGATAAAAATATATGTTTATAAAAAATAAAAAATTATATTTAAAAAAAAAATCCCCCAAAAACAAAAACAAAAACAAAAAAAAACAACAAACCAGCTGACAAACAGAAAACTTAGTGGACTGGGCCTATTTTTCAGAGATTTCGAGCTTCACTGAACTCTGTTCAACTGTTCCACTACGTTTTCCTAGTCATTTTTTCCTCCTAAGCTTCAACATCTATTTTGCAGTTTCTCCTTCTTCTCTAACCTTCAACATCCATTTCTTATTTTTCGTTTTGAGCTAAGAAAGCAATGATGACACAAACTTCCTTGTAATTTATTGTGTTCGTATTTATCAATTCCTCTCTATTCATGTTCATATTTTCAGCCTTCCATTATGTCAGATGAACTGCCTTAGAATCTGTTTACAATCAACCCTTTTTTGGGTTTCCATTTGCTTACTCAAGGATTTCACTTCTGCAGTATCTCCATTCTGTCCTGCATCATCAGTTTTTCCTTTTGAATCAATGCCTTTGGCATACCAACATGCCATAATGTATCTGATCTTAAAAATTATAGAAGCTTGTTCTTGACTTTCTGTCTATATCTAGATGTTTCCTATTTCTCTCCTTCCCTTTAAAACAAAACTTCTTGAAACATTTTATACTTGTACCAATTTTATTTTTTTAAAATGTTTTGTTTATTTATTTGACAGACAGAGATCACAAGTATGAAGAAGGGCAGGCAGAGAGAGAGAGGGGGAAGCAGGCTCCCCGCCGAGTGGTGAGCCTGATGTGGGGCTCGATCCCAGGACCCCAGGATCATGACCCGAGCCAAAGGCAGAGTACTTAACCCACTGAGCCACCCAGGTGTCCCCCTTGTACCAATTTTATACTTGTACTCACAGAAACCAAATGAATATTATGGAAAATGGGATTAACTATAGAAATTATGGGGGAGAAGGTATGAAATAAGGCCACAACAAGGGAATCGGAAGATCATAGAAAAGTCTAACCACTCTTCTGAAACACTTGTGTGGGTGAATAAGTCAGAGATTTCTGGAAAGCCAAGCATGTCCAGCTTCCAGAGTGGGGCCATAGAGCAGAGCTAAAGGAGAAGCCTATGGAAGACTGTTGCCTATGAACTTGGGGATGGAACTGGGGTTGTTATATCAGCAGAGCTGGTAGTAAGGAAGAAGAGCTACATGCAGAGGGAGAGGAGATAGAGGTCCAAGCTGACAAATTCTGTGTCTCTCACTTCATCTAACTTTGGTTGTCTTCAGAGAGTAATGGCTACTGATTCATTCTGGATACAAATTTCTCTTTTGTCCGAATCTAATCTACAGACATACAGAGAATGGGTTTTATAAAACTTAGTTCTAGCTTACTCAAATCATCACAGTATAAAAGCACCACAACACTTATTTTATCAACTTCTTCTGCTTCCCATTATTGCTTCAACTCATTCATATCAAGAGTTTATACCATCAAATCATTAGATCATTTCTTAATAAAGTTTACTTATGGGTTCATGTCAAAAGTTCAATAATTTCTCAAACATTGTGTTAATTAACCCTTCAGGTACATTTTTGCAGCTCTTGAAAGAATTCTTTGCTTTTTGTCAGGGACATTCAGTCTCATATTTCTTCCTTCCTCATGGGCAAGGTCCTTTCCATTTTTCTTCACAGGTCCGTTTCCTTTTTCCAACCTATACAGGTTGGAATGCCAGAGAATGTGCTTAGTCCTCACCTTTTTTACCTCCTAACACTCTACAGATATTGTTACTAATTCCCATTGTTTAAATATAATGTATATCTTCATGACACTCATATTTATGTTTTAGCCCTAACATCTCCTCTAAACTCCAGACTTGTATATATAGTTTCCTAACTGATAGCTCACTTTCAGTGTCTAATTGACATCCAAAACATAACCATCCAACAAAGAACTCTTTATCAACTTCGTTAATCTTCCCAAATTCTTCCCTACAATTAAAGGTCACTATTATCTATCCAGTTGTTAAGAAATTCTCAGGTGTTTCCTTAACATTGCGAATGCTGTCTCCCATTATACTGGTTTGACTGGTTAAAGAAGAATCATTCAATATCAAGTGACCTCCAAAAATCATGAGACATGTTGGGTGACCCACTAAGTTTCTATTCCAGAGCTATCTATGATGGATAGACTATAGTCTAGGAAATGTACCTTAGGGCTTATCTGGTATTTTTATGCAAATCAGTGCCCCATGTACCAGGCAAGTTCTCTTATCCACTTTCCTCAAGAAAAGCTATCATCATGACTTCTAGCTTTCAAGGGTTGTAAAATTTGATAAAATAGTGCAACCTAAGATATTGCAGTCTGGATGATGGTTAAACACATTAACATTAAAAGCAGACAATTGTCTTAAATCGTATACATCCGGGGCTTAGCAGCAAGGAAACCTAGCAGCAAGGAAACCTAGCAGCAAGGAGTGAATGATGTGCAAATTTCATTTACTGTGGCAAGACTGATAGAGGGGTTAATGTTTTTTTTTTTAATTTTTTATTTTTTTATAAATTAAATATCTCATTACAGAACCTTGTGAATCTAAGATTGATTTATTATTATTATTATTATTATTATTATATTAATTTGTGTTCTCAAACCAGGGGGATTATGGCATTTGTCTAATCTATGGAAATAAACTTGACTTTAGAATTAGAAAGGAGAAACCTTTATAGTAACAACAACAGTCAGGGCAATTAGATACTCAGGTGTAAAGGAGATGATTTTATTTTCATATGATGTAAATCCTTTTTCTCATGAAGATAACATATTCTAAAAGATGAAATATCATGCTCTGAAAAGATGATTGCAGGTCATGAAAGTTTATTCAAGAGATTCTCATTACTTGAATTATCAGCATTTATATTCTAAACATAGCAGAGTTCTTATCATTGAAAATGCATCTCCTGTGGCAATTTCCCTTCCAACCACCATGAGAGCAGAGGCAGTAGAGTATCTTACAAACCCTCCACTCGGTTCAGAAAGAATGGTGTACGTTTTGGCTTCCTAAACTCAAGTTGTTTCTGCATCAGATTACTGCTTTGCAAATAAGCAGCAATTTTTTCTGCTGTGGTCTTGTGGTCTAATATTAATACATTTTCACAATGGAAACCCGATGGATTAGATCATTTTCCTAGGTTTGTATCCCAAGGGATATCTAACCTATGTTGCTTGTTTTAATTAAATTACCACATTTTCCATATGATTAAATGCCTGAATAATGAAGACTTATGGGACTAAATGTTAATGCACCATACATTAATATGAGCAATGGTGGTGGGGGGGAACATATGATTTTACTTTAAGTAAAATCTTTCAGTAGCAAATGTTTCATCTCTTCCCTTTTTTTCCCAGAGCAAATGAGAGTTTCAGCACTGCAGAGCACCAACCAGTGGAGCCTCCTGGAGTGACTCTCAATGAATGAGAAAGAGCATCTTTGGGATTTTCTTTTAGACCTTGGAATATGGAAGGATATTCTGGGTAGGGGCCCATGTTTGTAGAGTAATGATATTGACTGACTCCTATTCCTACTGGAATAGGACCACTTGCCTTTTTCTTTTTTTCTCCCTACATGTCAGATATACTTTACATCAGCTATGGAGACCTATCAGTCTACATATAGATAGAGATATCTATATCTATATAGATATCAATATATATAGTCATGGGGTATCTAATAGGAAAATTGCGTACAAATAACTTTACATTTCAACTCAGAAGAGTTTGTACAATCCTTTTCCTTTTCTGGTATCATCATGATAGCCTCAAAATCAAAAATAATTAGGCTAATAGGGAAAAGAATATATCTTGATTTGTATGTCAGAAACATTCCCTAAACTATGGTTATTAAGCTAAAAATAAACCCTCTAAAACCATTGTAAATGTTGTGCATACTTTAGCCAGAAGTGATTACGTTAGTTACATCTGAGATCAGTTAAATGTTTTATTTTCTATTTGATTGTTCAGTGATAATTCTAACCGAAAATTATATATTTTTTTACTTTAACCTAAATCTAATTGAGTAGACTTTATGAGAAGTACTGTAAATATAGTGACAAAATTGTTTTTCTTAGACTTTAAAAAGAGACATTCAAGGATCTTTGAAGAGTTCTCACACATGTTTTATTTGTTTTGTATTTGGACTTTTTTGAGAAAAAAGATACAAAAGGAAAAAAATCAGAATACCTTTTGCATTTTTGGATGTAAATTGAGAGGGTAGACTAGGGAAATAATACAGATTTGGGGGGGGGGGCAAATTCTGGTCCTTACTAGCTATATGAGTCGAACATCAGTTTTTTCATTTGTGTAATGTGGTTATATGTACTTACCTCACAGGATTATTCTGAGTAAATGAAACGCTTCTTTTGAAGAATCTAGTAGGTGTCATGTAGTAAATTCTCGGTAAATGTGAGGTCCTCTTTCTTTCCTCTCCCCTGCTCTGGAAACTTCCACCATATGTGAGTGAAAGAAATAAAGGAGAAAATTCCTTTTTTTTTTTTTTCCCTTTCCCCTTTTAAAGCCATAAAGTATTTAAAGAAAATACTATACTAGATTTTGAGATGGATAAAACACATGCATTTGGTTTATTAACTTTCTAGTTAAGAGATTTATTCCCTAGCTCGTTTAAATATTTTGAGAAACATACTGTTACATTTAAACATGAAATCTGTCTCCCTTACACTTCATGAAGCTTTTCCAGTTTCCTGTCTTCAAGTTAGGAAATGATGAGGTTGAAAGCATTCTGGCCTCAAGACACTGACCACGAAAGTTCATTCAACTTCTCATAAATGCCTCAAGACTTTCAAATGTAAAACATTTGGGCAATAGGCTTAGTCAAGGGACATGATACCAGCCTCCTTTGTTATGGCATTTATCAGATCCTGATTTGTAGAGTACAAAGTTTCAAAGCTTGACTTTTCTTCTTAGATGCTGCATACCATTCAGACTATCTCATTCCCTGATGTTTGTACTCCTTTTTGCCCATGATTCACTTCCTATTCTGCCCGGCTTCATATCGTCATAGCTATTCTGCTTGTGGTTTTTCTCCTCCTTTAAGAGATTTTTCAGAATTTAGAGTTGTGGGAAGGAAATCTAAGTTTTGACTCATTTAAGGAGCTTCAATTTATACTTTTGACAAATATTTGCCCAAAATAATATCAATAGAGTGCCATTATCTTAGTGTGTCTCTGGTCAGTAATAGCCTTAGTCTTGCCCCTCTTAGTGTAAACAAATAAGATCTCATAGTTTGTAACCATGGAGAAAGCAAGAGTTTACAAACATTTATACACAGTTATAAAGCTTCCCTGGAGCAAAATGGATGCAACTGAAGAGAAGATAAATTATCTTTAAAGATGTTTCTCAGATTGGATTGTTCTTAATAAATAACTCTGTTCTACACATTTCTCTTTTGGAGCCAAATTTTGCTTTTGGCTTCTTGGCCTGTTCTGTGTGTTCACAGAGGGAGGTCCACATGAGAAAGCATATGTTGCCTCAACTTTAAAGAATTTAGAAAAAGTAAAACCATGCTTTGCTGTGAAGGTTTGTTTCTCAGTGAGTATTTCCTGAGTGCCTACTATGTGATCATCATGACCAGAAGTTTATTAGGGAGACAGGTGGAAAAATTAGGCAGTGACAGAGGACAGCAGATACAGTACCAGATGACTATACATTACTGTGGGGCAGTAATTCTCAGCGGGGGTGATTTTGCCCCACCCACAAAGACATTTGGCAATGTCTGGGGGCATTTTGGATTGTCACAACTAGAGGGGAGATGCTTCTCGCATTTGTAGGGGCAGCCTTTGTAGGATGTTTAGTAGCATCCTGCAATACACAACATAGTCCCCACAACAGTGAATTATCTGGCTTAATAATGCTAAACTTGAGAAACCCTTCTGTAGAAATGTCAAGGAAGAGAGTCTGACAAGTAAAAAGTTTTTTCTTTTACAAAATTCTGTCAGAGCATGATAATTTAAATAACTTTTTAGAAATGCTTGTTTCTTTTTGGAAAATATTTGTTTCTTTTTTTTTACAAGGAGCTGAAGTACCTTGTAGTTGTTAGCTAGACACCAGAGTGGTACTTACGAGTTTCCGAGTATCAAAGGTTTTGTGGAAATGCTTCTTGAGTTTTCGCTTTATAGCCTTTTCCTCTTTGAGGCTCAAATAGGAGTCCATGAGACATGGTGAGGTAACCAATGTCCATGATGCACAAAATTCTGTCTTTTCCTGAGGTTTCCTTTACTCATTCCAGAGCTATCACATAAATTATCTCCTAGAAGGTGCCCCCACCGATCCATCATACCTGCCAAGACGCACTTGGAAATCACCAGAGGATGGAGTGAAGGCCAAAGCTGGTATCCTTGCACTTATTTTGGTGATTTGTAATCAGAAAATAGATAGATGAGAGAGAGAGGGCATGAGATATGGAGAGTGGGGAGACAGGGAAAGGCAGAGGGGTTGAAGGGAGAGGAGAGGGCAGCATGCACGAGGGATGGTACTTTTGACATCAGATAATAACTGTTCTGACATGCTGGATTTTTTTGGAAGATCTTTGGTTTGACCATGGTTTTTCTTCTTCTCCCCTTTCCTCTTCAAAAAAATGCTCCTAATCTTCACAGAGGCTTAGAGGACATTGCTATATTCTCCTGCACAGTCTCTGCATATCTCTGAGTATTTATATGATAATTGTCTCTTTAGGTGTTCATCTTCCCTAACTGGCTGAAAGCAACGGGAGGGCAAGCACGGTGTTAGCTCCGTTTCTAGGACAGTGCCTGCTGCATGATAGCCACAAACACCTGTGCAGTTGATAAAAAGCCAGTACCTATTATGGTGCTGAACCATACTTCAAACAAGAACACTTAACAAAGTTTTCTACTTTCTGGTTTTGATATGGCTCCAGTTCTGCCTGATGCCTCTTTCTTGGGGGGGGGGCAATAGAAGGATATAAAACATAATATCCTCTTACTTCTTTCACCCATCAGCCCAATCACAGTACAGGCTTTAGTTTTTGTTCCATTTCATCTTGAAATTTCTTATTTTTAGTCTCTTTTCACAATTACTGTCTTTATTTATAGTGATTGTGTGTTTTATCTCTTCATTGGATTATTGGCTCCCAGATGACAAAGACTCTGCCATATCTTTGTTTTTTATATTCAAAGTACTTTATTTTCACCAGGGCACATGAAAATGCCTGGAGTTGCTGTAAATGTGTTAAGAAAAATGACAACAGCTAGGGTTTAGTCTTTGTCTCCTAATGCAGAGCGCTATGAACAAGTGTTTGTTTGTTTGTTTTCCCTTTTCTTTTGTGTTTGTGTGTGTGTGTGTGTGTGTGTGTGTGTGTGTGGAAAGGCAGAGAAAATTGAAACGAGGAAGATTGGCAATAAAGTAGAAGTATTAGTGGGAGGGGGAAGAACAGTGGCGTAAAGCTTGCGATAGAAATGAGATGGAAGGGGCATAGGGGAGATGCAGAAAGTAAGTGAAGATGGAGACTAGGTGGCAGGAAGCATATGCTCTCAATGTGCGTTTGTGCCAGGAATCTTAGGTTTCTGATCATTTTTAATTTTTATAGAAGATGAATAGCAGACTCAAAATAGATAACATATTAAGGGATAATTATCTCAATTCTTTAGTCTCACTGCTGCTCTAATGGAGAAATTACTTCATACAGAGAAATAATTATGCCATTTTTCATACTCAGCTCCATAGTGCTGAATTACATTTGTTTAGGCAAGATCTAATTTTTCTCAGATACTGTGGGAGAATCCTACAAATCTGTTACTCATGTTTTCATTTTATGATCAACTTAGTTATTAAGTAAACTTAGATATAACTGATTTTCTCTCTCTGTCTTTTCTGTATCGATCAATTATTGTATTTTGGCAATTAGAGTGACATATATTATCTGATTTAAAATAAAAATTAAAGGCATGCAAATCATTTTCCTGTGGCTCAAGCTTTGTTCTTTCATTATACATTTGTAGACACACCCTCTTTCTCATTGCAGAATTGTGAATTGTAAAATATATGCAACATTTTTATACAGTTTATGATGAACAATTGACAAGAGGGATTAAATCAGGAGGCAAGATGCTCTGTTGGAATTGACTGGAGTCACTGCTGTTGAAATGCCAGAGCACAGTATGTGCATATTTTCCCTCTTCTCTCACTGCCTAATTGAGAGAGGCGTTAATGCAGTGAACAGTGCTGAAAGCAAAGTGCCAGCTCTGTGAAACAGGAAACAGATATATCCAATTATTTTTTGGTTGGACTACTGTCCACGATAAAGCAGAACAAATGTTGCTGCTTTGCCTATATTGAAGTTATGAACAACAGAGAAATTGGGCGTGAATTCAACTGTTGATAGCACCAAAAAACCCACCAGGAAACTCAACGTTCTGATTATTTAGATGATAATAAAAGTCTCAGTTGTTAAGTATGATGACTTGAATAAAAATATTCAATTTATGCTTGGTCTTCTGCATTCACTGATATATATTGAAAGAGAAATATTGATCTCACATTTCAGTAGTGTCTTTAGGATTGGAAGAGTGAGTTTTTCTCATTGTCTTAAACTGCTTTGGATGAGGCTCTCTCTAAAAGGATAAATTGTGATTATGGGATAGTGTTCAGTATTAACATGAAAGAAGATTGGATAGGCCAAAGTATCATCATTAAATACAATGCACGTAACATACTGGCTCATGTTAATTAGTTTGTTAATGAAAAGCAAGGAGCTCCAAGTGACTGTGGGAAAGTGACTTTGTGATTTGCTATTGCTGGTCAGTCTAACAAAAGGAGAATTGTCTATTGTAAAACAGTGGAGAATGGGAAATCAAGGAATCTGATAGAATTTGGATATAGTGGTATTGAGAGCGATAATTAGGAGGAAATCTAAAACCTATCAGGTTGATTTCCTGAAAATATAATCTGAATTTGTCTTTGGAGTTCCAGAGGAGTCTAATGGTTAGAAGATTGGTATTTTATCATGTAAACTGTTTTTTCATACGTATTCACTTTATTCAAGTCAGCCAATTTAAAATCTGGTAAAAAAGGAAAGAACCCACATTTTAGACACCAAAATTGATCTTCAGTACAACACACAAAAATATAATGCAAAGGAGAATCACAAGAAACTGAACTTACTATGCAAATTCTTTATTAAACTTTCAATTTCTAGATGCCGCTGCTGCATGCACATTACTTCCTTGGTTTGGCCACATGAAGAAGTCACAATTATGGAATATAAAGTTGAATTATTCTAATGAATAGAAACCATACTCGACTAGTATATTGTGACTTGTTATAGTATTAAAAAAGCTTGGAACAGAAGATGGCAGACTGTAATCACCACATGAAGGATCTGACACAGACAGCACTTAAAATAATTTATTTTTTTAAGTGAGTATAATGTAGGTGGTGGTTAACTAGAAATCTCTTGGTCTGATAGGACTCTCTCCTTGGATAACTGAGCACGACTAACATAGAAGCTGAAGAAGCTAGAAAATTTTCACTATGATTGTCAAAGGATAAGCCAAATGCCTTTCAATCACATTGAATTTTTTTTCTTATATATCGTTTAAATATTAGAAGAAAATTCTTTTAAAATAAAATAATATTATATGACATTCTTGGGTATAATCTTGTGAACTAGTTTCTTTCTTTCATCTCCTCTCTCTTCTGTTTTCCTCCCCACCCCTCCCCACCCCTCCTGAAATCAAAGTTCTGCTTACATAAGGATAATGTGTTTTGAACTTACTTATAATAACACTGATTTTTTGGTTAGAAAGTATAAAGATTAATGTGACAAGATACTTGTCACTTAAAGCTTAAAATTTAGGGGCACCTGCGTAGCTCAGAGGGTTAAGCTGCTGCCTTCAGCTCATGTCTTGGTCCCAGTGTCCTGGGATTGAGCCTTGCATTGGGCTCTCTGCTCAGTAGGGAGCCTGCTTCTCCCTCTCTCTCTCTGCCTGCTGCTCTGCCTATTTGTGATCTCTTTCTGTCAAATAAATAAACAAATTTTTTTTTAAAAAAAAAGCTCAAAATTTAGTTGGGCTCAGCCATATAAATAAATAAATTGAATTTGATATAATAAGCCCTATAATATAAACAAGTGCAAGTTTCAGGGCTTAACACAAAAGAGAGACAATAAAATACACATTTTAAATAAATGTTTTCCTCATTATACTTTCTCCAATTGAATAGTTATTCTTCTAGGATTAAAAGACAATGATTCAAGAAAATAGAGTATGAACTATGTCTAAATGGTAGATTCCACATTTTGTATTTGGAATAGAATTATTTAATATGAGTGTTCTAGATACAGTGCATGAAACAAATGAGAATGGGAGAAAATTCTTTTTTTTTTTTTAAGATTTTATTTATTTATCAGAGAGAGAGATGGGGAGAGAGTGAGCACAGGCAGACAGAATGGCAGGCAGAGGCAGAGGGAGAAGCAGGCTCCCTGCTGAGCAAGGAACCCGATGTGGGACTCGATCCCAGGACGCTGGGACCATGACCTGAGCCAAAGGCAGCTGCCCAACCAACTGAGCCACCCAGGCGTCCTGAAAATTCTTTTTTTTTTTTAAAACTATTTTATCAATTCTGTGTGAAGTCTTTCAACATTTCTTTCCAAACTGTTTCCTTTCCATTCTACCCTGCTATTTCCCCTTTTTTGCAATCCTCAGAGTCCAACCATTTCTTATCTTTTTTAAAAGTAAAAATGAAGAAGGTTTTAATGTCTGTTTAGCTTAGACTCTCTCCGCTTGTTTTTACATATCTCTAATTCATATTTCATGGATAAAGAACCAGGATATTTGTCTACAGGCATAATAAAGACTTTTAATCTAAAAAGGGTAACAATGAACATCTCAACTTGATAATAAATAATTAAGAAAATCATGAAAAACTTTAGTTGCCTGGGTAGCACAGTTGGTTAAGCCTCTGACTCCTGGTTTTGGCTCAGGTCCTTATCTCAGGGTTGTGAGACTGAACCCCAGATAGGGCTCTGCACTCAATGTTGAGTCTGCTTCAGTTTCTCTTTCCCTCTGCCCCTCCCCCCATCTAAAATAAATAAATAAATTGTTAAAAAACAACAACAACACTGCACTCAAGAGTTGGTGTTGGTGTGCTCACTTTGGCAGCACATATACTAAAAAAAGAGTTGGTGTTGGTCTCTGCCTTTGTTAGGAGTTACTGCAGCTGCTCTTAAGTAGGTAGTAAAAATTTTATCGAAGGGGTATCCAAGTTTTTTAATTTTTTATTAACATATAATGTATTATTAGCCCCAGGGGTACATGTCTGTGAATTGCCAGGTTTATACACTTCACAGCACTCAACATAGCAGGCATACAAATTTTAAAGAACTCTGTCTTTAGTTGCGAAGGTTTTCTGTTCTTTTTTTTTTTATTTTTAAGATTTTATTTATTTAATAGAGAGTGATACAACGAAAGAGGGAACACAAGCAGGGGGAGTAGGAGAGGGAGAAGCAGGCTTCCTGATGAGCAGGGAGCCGGATGTGGGGCTTGATCCCAGGACCCCAAGGCGAAGGCAGATGCTAAACAACTGAGCCACCCAGGCACCCCTAGTTGTAAAGGTTTTCTAATGCCACTTTTAAGAAACCAAATATGTAAAGTGAAAAAAGAATAAAGGAGAAATTGTGAGTGTGCTTGAATAATAAGTGACACAAATGTTCTACTCTAGACTCCCATCTATTTTCAGGAATAAAATTAGAGTGAAGTGGATGAATACAATCTGAATCTTTTTCCTGTTTCCTACAATTGCATAGTGAGCAATTGGGGCTGTGTGAATGGAGGGTTGACTACTCTGCAGTTCAGTTTGGCCCATGTGTGGTCATTTGGACTGCTGTTTTTCTTGCATTTTTGTGTTTTTATAGTCAAGGGTTATGGGAACAATGGGGATACAAACACAAATATTTGCTAGGGGAAGTATGATGGCTCCAAAACATAGAGTAAGTTTGGAAGTCTGTGTTGGAGAATTATTTATGGGTTCACCTTCACGGGCTAAGCATGGAGCTTCAGAAATCAGGTTTAGTTTCAAAATACAGGGAGAAGGGAGAATGTACTAGGTTGGCTAACTGGAGTATCTAACAGTTGTATTTTTATTAATAAATTGGCTTTCAAGTATTTAAAAGAAAAGAAAACAAATCAGGCTTATTCTGTGACTTTCCAGCCATGATATTATGGTTGGCTTAAAGATATAACCTTCTTAAAATCTTATATTGATTAAAAAAAAAAAAAAAACTTATATTGATTTTAAAAGTTATAAAGATTAACTTAAGCAGGAAGATGCTATCCAAGTGATGCCGCATTTTTCACTGTGATTCCCAAGTTAGATGAATAGATTCAAAATAATATTAAAAAATTAGTAAAATTATAATAGCAATACCCAAAATAAGGCTCTTTATTGAGAGTCTTCATTCTAAGTAACTGAAAATGCTTTGACACCTATTCTTTCCTTCAAATTCATAAAGGAGACAGGGCGAGGTTGAGGCATTTTAGAAAAAATAATTTAAAGAGTAATGTTAGAGGTGGAAAATAACCTAAAACTAGGCTGTTCTAGAATAGGATGGGCCAATCCAATTTTAGCGGAGAGGAAGCTTTCATTGGGCCACCTTTGTCCTTCCCATCGTTTCCTTTGTTCTTTCATTACTTCCTCATCCAAGGCAATCTCAGTCCGTCTGCAGTCTCTGGAATTCTAGTGTGGTTCCTTAAGGACGAAATTACTGTGTTTGACCTCTTCTTTCCTAGTCTCATTTATTCCATTTTTCAATGTTTGACTGGATGAGTAAGGTATGACCTTCTTCCAAAGAGTGCCTTGTCATTCAGGAGGCATGGGTTTGGGAAATTTTAGGTACTTTGATATTCTCATGTTCTGTGTGTAGTGGACTTGGCCTATATGATGGAAAGAAATCTGTGATATATTTCAAATCACACTTCGGCTTACTTTGGTTTTACTTTGGGAAGTAGGAATTGTCTTCAACTTAGAATTCTAATTCTCATAGTACATGTTGGCCTGATAAATTTCTTTGAGATAAATGAGATCCTGTGAGTAATGAGTACATAGAAATACAAATTTTACTGTTGTAGGACCATCTTAATCATTTGTGTCACATTGCACTGGTTAAACAATTGGTTCCATTCGCTAGTGGTGGCCTTATGAACAATGAATTAATTAGTTTGAAAATAGTATGTTAATTCTTATTAATTTTTTGTTACTTTACTGTTCTAAAGCCATTTCTAACAATAATATCAGATACTTTACTGTTTTAAAGCCATTTCTAACAATAGTATTAGATACTGTGTAAGCCCTTCAGTTTTGTTTGTTTGTATGGGTGATGTCTATAATACAGAGTTCTGATGTTACACGAGGGTTTCTATTACCCACGTTATTTCTTACTAAATTCATTTAAAAGGATAAATACTATGTAATATGTTAGACCTGTTAATACTTCTTTGAAAATATTTTTCAGGTACACATAATCTATGCTTTGTAGAATAGTGATTTATGTGGTTCGATTAAGAAAAGAAGGTTGTTCAGGGCTTAAATGCTCCTGTGGGTTTATTATGCATAAAATCCTGAGATTTAAACATTTTACTGAAGTGGTTCCATGATCATGCAAAGCAAGTTATTCTTGGCTGCCTAAAAAGAAAGTAAAACACATTCTTGGTCTTATATCTGTCTTTTATTCCCACCTGATGTCATCCTCAAATCGTGCAATATCCTCAAACCTGGAGGTTACAACTAATTCCAAACAAACTTTATTGGGGACTTTCCTTCCTGCAGACATTTCCTAACACAAAAAATAGTATAAACATTCTCAGGGCTCCCAGACTGTCCTAACGTTTGATTCTCCCTGCAAACCCTCAGCTTTGGTCTGCTACACATGATTGTTAATCAGAAACCTTCCTTACCCCAGCAGAACGTTGCATGGCATACTGAAAGACTTCCATTAAAGCAGACTCAAACAGATGAATGCTGATATACTGGGGAAATAAACAGAAGGAAAAATGGCACATTTTCTGGAAGGCAGTCAAAAGCAGTTGGGTTGCTAGGCAGGAGGAAATCATATAAACAATTTTAGATCCCAAATTCTATTTGGATATCTGAATGAATCCAGTTGAATTCATGGCAGAAGTGTAAATTTAAGGAAAAAAAATTAAAGGAAAGAAAAGAAATTATTGATGCATGTCAACTCCTTCCCTCCACATTTTGCTTTCTTTTGGTTTCCAAGTTTCCATTCTCCTAAATCAAACTATATAATCACTTCAGATAGTTTGCATTTGAGATTTGTTTTGGTCTTTGTGAATAGTTATAATTTACATAAAAAGAAGCTGCAGATGCACTTTAAACTGTCTTTCTAATAAGGGTTTAATTTAGGTTTAATAGGACAGTTATATGTTAATTAAATACTGATGGATTGTGAGAAACGTATTTACTCTGGTTTAAGAGCAAGGTACAAAAATATGTTTTTAATCTAAGTTTGGCATTTAGCTAGTTTACAGATTCTTCTGTAGAGAGATAAATTTCTTCAGAGTTAATACTGTTTATTTTACTGAGATTAAATTGTACGTGACAGTAAAAGTATTTGTATTTGCTATAAGGTTTATAGTTATGTTAGAGTTATATGTGGATATGGATATGTTTTAGATCAGTGAACACTGACTCTTCCAACATCAATTATATACTTAAAAATCAATTGATCTTTTTTATAGCTACATTTGTATTTTTGGAATTTGTCTCTAACAGGTAGTTATAAAACACTGTCTGATAGAATCTCTTCTTTTTATCAGTTTTTCAGTATACTACTTATTAAGCAATGATATATATTTAGGAATATTTTCTTCACATCAACACTTGTCATCTACAGACCAATTGTATTCTCTCTAATTGAGTTTATTTTTCCTCACCATAGTTAGGAATACACTTGATTAAATCCACCTTTTTTTAATCAGAGCCAATATTCTTCCTCATCTCTCTCTCTCTCTCTCTTTTTTTTTTTTTGTATGAGTGATTATAACCCACTTTTTTTCTGTATCCTCTTGTATCATTTTATCCCAAAAGTCTCCCCCAAGGACTTAAAGCCTGGCTTTCCACCAAAGTACATTGTCTGGAGTCAGAGATCTTAAGAGTGTTGAGTTAACTTATCTCCTGAGTTTCTAGGCACTTTATAAAAGACTACACAGTAAAACAATGGGAGCCAGTAAAAGTAGAGAGTTCAAGAATTATCTGAAAAATGTGACCAATATGCACAGCAAATCTGGATCGTTTCATCTCTAATTTTTCCCCCTCAATAACAGGATTATGTGGGTCTTGACACTTGCATTAAATTTCCAGTTCTTTATGCATACAGAGTTGCAGCCAAAGGCAAGAGGTGATTTTGAGTTTTCTTTTTATTAAAGTAAAATATCTGAAATCCTTGACACATGAGCTCTTATAACATGTCTCATTGTACTTAGGAAAAAAAAGAAAAAGCAAAAAGCAAAAAAAAAAAAAAAAAGCTACAATTACTTGTGTGCTAAGGAAGAGAGAACACAAGGTGGCAGGGCCACAGCAGAAATAACATCAATATCCTAAGAAAACACATACAGGGTAGGTCAGAGATAAGAATAGCTTTAAATTCTCCATGAAGTGCATTTTTCTTTATTCAAATTTCACATAATGTATTATTTTCTTTACCAGTAGCAAATCACTAATCCCTTTAGAAGGCACAATAGGTTGGTTTCTAAGTTGAAATTCATAAGGACAGCAAGCAGACACACTTAGCATTGTAAATTATTTACGTGAAGTATGTGCTGCATTTTTTTCTCTTAGCTTTTTATGACATAAGCTTCACTTTAATGCAAAAATGCCTTAGGAATAATTCTATGATCCAGATGATTTGAATATTCCTGGTCTCAGTTACATTTCAGAGTGTTTTGATTTTTGGGGAATTACTGGCATTTTTAGTATTTAATGAGATAGATCAATGAATTTTCCTCTGTGTGGTTCAGGCAAGAGAAGTGTACAGTAGTGATAGATATCCCAAGGCTTTGATGGTAATAAACGGGAATACTTATATTCTGGAAAAAATGGGAAGTGTTTGTGCTCGCTGTGTCTGGGTTGTCTTTCCACTTTTTTAAATAGTAGCAGAACTTGTGTAAAATATAAGCACAATAATTTCAGTTACTTGACAGAATGGAAGTTTAATTCTTGCTAATGAAAAGTGTTAAGTAGATATATCAAAGTGGCAGGCAGATTTTGTCAAAGCATTGATTCAGTAACCCAGTTTACCCCTTTATGTTGGCTTCCTAATCTTCCACACCTGGCTTCTAAATTTGCCACAGAAGGAGAAAGAGCATGGGAGATTGCAGATGTTATGTTGTGTGGGCAAAACCTGGAAATAATAGTTACTACTTCTACTCAAATTATTTTGGGGGTGCCTTGGTAGCTCAGTGGGTTGAGGCCTCTGCCTTTGGCTCAGGTCATGATTTTAGTGTCCTGGGATCAAGCCCCACATCAGGCTCTCTGCTCAGCGGGAAGCCTGCTTCCCCCTCTCTTTCTGCCTGCCTGTCTGCCTACTTGTGATCTTTGTCTCTCAAATAAATAAATAAAATCTTAAAAAAAAAAAAAATTCTGTTGGCCAGAACTCAGCCATGTGGCCTCATCTAACTGCAGAGGTTGCTGGGTGATACTGTTTATCTGTGTGTCTAAGAGGAAAAAGAATTAGGTTTGATAACCTCCTGCCTCACCTTTGCCATAGTGCTATTGGTAATTTTGACTAAAGTACTACAAGAGCAAGATTAAGAATCATGCCTACAAATAGGTATTTGGAAAGATGTAGGTATCAGTTAGGTAGGGTTCAACCAGAGAAACAGAACCAGTGGGAGGCTTATATTAAGAGAATTGGCTTAGTACATGAGTACTGGCTAGGCAAATCTGGAATCCTAAAAGCTGTCGGGGAGGGTAGACTGGAACTCTGGTTCAGATGAAGCTGTGATCCATATGTGAAAGAGCTTCCTCTTTGTGGAATCCTCAGCTCTGCTCAAGAGGCTTTGCAACTGGTTGAATGAGGCCTAGCTAGATTGTCTAGGATAATCTCCTCACTTATAACGACTGATTATGGATTTTAATCACATCTACCAGATACCTTCATAACAACACTGCCTGGATTAACGTTTATCGAATAGCTGGGGACTCTAGCCAGACTGGCACAAATTGAGCATCACAGTATTTTTCTATATATGTTTGTGTATATAGTTATAATATTGGATTGTTAATATAATTCAAAATTGTTTTCCATTTGTCTTTTGACACTTAGTAACTATACAGACACATCTCCATATGTACTATATTTTGGAAGTAAAAACATTCTTTGCATTTGTACATCATTTAACTAGGAAATAAATAAAATGCAACATGACATCAGTCAAATAAACCCAGCTTTGAAGTAAAAGAGACTTGAGTTTGAAACCTTGTTACACTGTTTACTAATAATTCTTTGACCTTGCACCATGTTGCTCAATCACTTTGAGGTCAGTTTTTTTGTTTTTGTTTTTGTTTTTGTTTTTATTTTCTGTTGTAAGAGGTAATAATGACTATATCTGTGTGGAATATACTATGACAGTCCTTGATTTGGAAAAGTTGCTCAATAAATAATAGGTATTATTAAATGAGATAAGAGATAGCCTACAGACAGGGCTGGACTCTCCTAGAATGCTGACAAGACTCAGGAGCCAGGAAAAATTCCTATGACATTGTCTCCCTACCTCAAGGTGGAAGTGGCAGGCTCACCAAGCCCGAGATAGTGATTCTTTACTAGAAGTATGATAGGAGAGGCAGTGTTCAGAGCAGTGTTGTTGTCATGGAGAGTGGTTTCTAAGGCCATAAAATTCTTGCCTTAAATCTAGACCTTTGCACTGGAAATATTAGCTGTTCTCAAGTGACTCCTGAAGAACAGTATGAATGTCAGAATTTCATTCATTGTGTTTATTCTTTTTTTTTTCACTCAGCAAATATTTATTGCATTTTTATTAAGTCTTTCATATTATTCTAGATGAACTAACAGAAATATGCTGAGATTTGTGGAGATGTGCGTTATAGGTTTATGGATTGGAAAAGTGAGGCTGGTAATTAAAATATTTCCAAAAGTGGGGTGCCTAGTTGTCTCAGTCAGTTAAACCTCTGCCTTCAGCTCGGGTCATGATCCCAGGGTCCTGGGACTGAGCCCCACATCAAGATCCCAGCTAGGCGGGAAGCCTGCTCCTTCCTCTCTCACTCCCCCTGCTTGTGTTCCCTCTCTTTCTATGTCTCTCTCTGTCAAATAAATTAAATCTTAAAAAAAATATAAAATAAATGAAATGAAATAAAATAAAACAAAATAAAAATTTCCATTAACAATGCCCCTGATCAGGGTGGTATTACCTTCTGCTATCACAATAAAGACTGATGTAACAGGTTGGGTTTTCTTGATCTTGATAACTTTTTTAACCTTAGATTATTACATTAAAAAAAAATAAAAACAACAACAACAAAAAAAACCAAAACACTTCCTCAGAATCTAAACTTTTCTACTTGCTATTTATATAATTTATGTATTTCCTTTTAATTTTTTATTTATTTATTTATTCGACACAGAGAGAGAGGTCACAAGTAGGCAGAGAGGCAGGGGGAAGCAGGCTCCCTGCCGTGCAGAGAATCCAATGAGGACCTCAATCTCAGGTCCCTGATATCGTGACCTGAGCTGAAGGCAGAGGCTTAACCCACTGAGCCACCCAGGTGTTCCTATGTATTTGCTTCTTAAAACAATTTTAGAACATAGTTGGTCTGATTGCTATTTCCTTCATATAACTTTTGATAAAATGTCTGTATCCTAAGGTCAAATCCTAGAGATCTAGGTTCTAAGAAACATCTGAATGTGAACACTGTATGAAAGGGACCATTAGGGGCTGGAGAATGATTCAACTAGTGGTGTTTTTCATAGATGCAGCAAATTGAAGACAACTCTTCTTTGCTTTCCATTTGTTGGAGATAGTTAATATGGTTTATGAGCTCAGTAGTCAAATTATTTGACTGAAATACTTCATGAAAAACTATCAAAGGCAGTACCTACTGGTGATTGTGAAGACAGGCTGGAAAACACTTTCACAATGGCAATGTCTGACAAACTCTGCTTTAGAATGTTAGTAATAATGTGTAAGTGCATGTGACAAGGAAAAATTATTTTAGATCATATACTATTAAATGTTTTAATATAAAGTTTATATAATTCATAGGCAAAACTTGTTATTTTCCCATTTACTAAGTATTGTATACTTTTTTACCTCAGATAGTGCAGGTTTGGTTCCAAATTACTGTAATAAAATGAATACTACAATAAAGTGAGTCCAATGAATTTTTTTGTTTCCTGATGCATATAAAAGTCTTGTTTATACTGTAATGTAATCCATTAAGTGTGCAAAGCATTGTCTTAAAAAGAAAATATACATACCTCAATTTAAAAAAATGTTTTGTTGCTAAAAATTGCTAACCATATCTGAGCTTTTAGTGAGTCATAATCGCTGATCACAGATCACCATGACACAGTAATAATAAGCAAGTTTGAAGTATTGCAAGAATAACCAAAATGTGACATAGAGATATGAAGTAAGCAATTACTATTGGGGGAATGGCACCAAAAGATTTGCTCTACACAGCTTTGCCACAAACCTTCAATTCGTAACAAGCAGTCTCTGTGAAGTGCAGTAAAACAAAGTGCAATAAAATGAGGTATGCCTATAATTTTAAAAAGACATAACTTGTCAACAAATGCATTTTCAAATGACACATTACATGTTTGGTTCAGGGACTGCGTGTGTAGTCAGTGCCAGCTAGAATATAAAACTACATTTCTTTGGTATTAAAAATAGACCATAAAAGCACATAAAAGCAATAATCCTGTATTTGGCTGGTTTATTTTTATAATTTTGTTAGTTTTACTATATGAAAATTATATGTATATTGCAGGAGTGGATACTTTTTTTTCTCAGCAAAGACAAAAAGATAATAAATATTCCCTTATTTTTTTTTTCCACATTTTAGAGACTTCTTAGTTTGCTATATGAAAAGTTTGGTCAGATGTATGCAATTTATAAATAAGATGAAGGTATTATTTTCGGGATGTTGGATATTTTATGGCAAACAAAGCTGAGGTTTAGAGCTGTTTACCACTGCAGAAGATCAAGTATGAACCCAGCATTGTGGATGGATATCAAGATGTATCTGTACGTGTATGTCACAGAAGATTTGATAGCTAGATTTGTCTTTTCTTTCCTTCCTTTTTTTTTTCTTTGAACAATTATTTTTGCTTAAGAAGCTGGTAGAACTGTGTATAACTTTTAACATACTTGAACCAGCTTCCTTTCTTTCACAGAATTATAAGTGGCATTCACTCTGGATTTTCAGTGATGTTTCACTGAATTGGCTTTTCACCAACAGTAATAATGTGATTTTATTTAAAGAGAGCAATAACAGAAAATAGGTATGAATAGTGACCCTTTGGCTTGTCTTATAAAGTTTATCATGGCTTTATGACCCAAATGCATTTTTATTAGGATTACTACTCACTTCTTATTACAAACTGGTTTTAGTTTTGCTCCTCTCCGCCAGACAGCCCCTCATCCTCACCCCAGGGACTTGAAAAACACTCTTTTCCATTTATTTTGTAGTTTTGAAATGCCCAAATGGATTCCATTTCTTTCAGTTATAATTTTAAAGTTAATTGAGTGGTATCAAATTTCACGAGATAACCCTTTGTAAGGTATGTGAAAGTGTATTTAATAAAGGAATCAGAAAGAATTGACACCTGTAGGCTGCAACACTACATGGGAAAGATAATAGAAACTGGGGAAGCTGTAACAGTTTGAGTGATTTGTAAGACTGTAGGAATTAAAGAGCCATGGTGAATGTGTCAGTGATGGGTTGTATGTGCCAGTAATGGGTTGTAATAATGAGTACTAATTCAAAACTATTTCTTCTATAGTGTCACTTTTATTATCAGGAGCAATTTGGTTATTTTTTAGCATAAGTTTTTCAGACACTGTATAGTCCTCATTGATTTTCTGACATTCACCACATCCTGAAGTCCTGAGAACCCTCTTGATGTTGATTTTTATAGTGCATATACCGAAAAATATGCTAAATACTTGCAATGCTCCAATCCTAAAATCACATTTTGCAACCAGATGATCCTTATAAATTTGTTGCCCAGAAGATCATAATCCAGTATTGAAAAATTTGTATTTTAATATCAGACGTTTTGTTAGCATCTGTTTGGTAAGGTTCATAATTCAGTAAAATGTCATGTTTCAAAGAACAGAGTATTTTTAAATAATTAGGAGTGGATAAGCCAATTTGGAAGTATGACAAATTTTAATTTTGTGAATATTAGAAATGTACTGGTAGAAGGAGGATCTGGGATATGGTCTGCTCTGATATTAGAAGTAAGAGAAAAAAATTTCACCAGAAAGAGCCAAATGAGATATATTGTTATGCATAAATCATTACACAGCTGTGTAGCAGGCACCTCATGTTGGATTCATCAGACAGTTGGTGAAAAAAAAAAAAGTTTTGGAAAGTGAGGGAGGCAACATGGAATAATCAAGAGCAGGTAAAAATCCCATTATAATGGATTTCATGAGACAACTAAATTTTTTTGTGGTGACTAGATACATTGCTGTAAATATTTCCATTCTACAGGAGGGAGAACAAGCTTGAGCAAGGCTTATCCAAAACAAATTAGAAAGGAAGAAAGAATCAGTGCTTTGAAAACAGAAATGAAAATGGAGTGGTGAATAATATACCGTATCCTTGTGACTCAGTGGATTTTGTTCTGTTTGGAAGGTTCATAGATTTTTAGAGGGTAGGGTATTGGTATAATTGAAGAAGGACGATGTAAAAGACACTAATCTAGTATTGTTGATATAGTAAGTATTATACTTACTTATTATACACAAAGTATTGAATGAAGAAAGAAAACTTGAAAGTTAATTTCTGTTTGAGGCAGGTCTATGGTGATAATGTGAACATACAGTCATGGCCTGATTCGACTTCAGTATGACCTTCCTTGTCTTTCTTGTAGAAAGTGTGCTCTACAACTGCAATCATCATCTCTTTCTCTGTTTCACTTTGATACTCTCCACAGAAACTTGAAAGTCACAGGAGCTGGACTTTTAAATTACTCAGGTGGTTTCCAAGTAGGAAAAGTGGTTTTCAGTGTAGATCCAGCAAACGGATCAAAAAACTACTTCTTTCATAAAAGGTACAAACTTTTGCTGTAAAAATTGTTTTATTCAGTGATGGTGAATCATTTGGAATAGAATGGTAACAAGAAAAAGTAAAACACTCTTGCATGGGCAATCTCTTGAACTCCATATATCAGTGCTCTGTAGAATGCATCTTAGTAGTTTTGACCCTTCAACATTATTTTTCCTATACTAAAGACTAAGTCTTTCATGTTCTGTCTGAATTGATAAAATAATACATCATTGCCCTTCTAATTACCCATTGCAGACACTCACCATCTGATACCTTTGAAAACACGAATTTTGGAGACAGAATGGTCATTATAGGTCATTTTATAAATGAAGTAAATGAAGATCAGTCCGTTCACAGTTTGAACAGGTTTTAGGCTTTGGGAATCCTAACTGCCTATACTCATTTCCTCATCTCTGTATAGTTTCACTACTTCCCAGTTCCCAAAACTCAAGATTCTAATCCTATTCTTCACTGCATTATAAGATCCTTCTTGTAATTAATGTTAATTAAGCACTTGCTAAGTGCAAGAGATCTGACTAGGCAAAAAAATGTAGCTGTGACCCTCAAGCCAGTTTGATCATCAGAAGTACTTGAGAAGTTGTATAGGAATATAAATTCTCTGACTCTGTTTCATATCTACAGAAACAAAATCTATGTATATAGGTCTTGGGACTTTATATTTTTTAAAAATACCCCCAAGCCCCTCTATACTGTTGATGGGAATGCAAGGTGGTGCAGCCACTCTGGGAAACATTATGGAGGTTCCTCAAAAAGTTGAAAATAGAGCTACCCTGCAACCCAGAAATTGCACTACTGGGCATTTATCCCAAAGATACAAAGGTAGTGATCTGAAGAGGCACATGCACCTCAATCTTTATGGCAGCAGTGTCCATGATAGCCAAACTATGGAAAGAACCTAGATGTCCATGAACAGATGAATGAATAAAGATCTGGTATATATATGCAATGGAATAATATGCAGTCATCAAAAAAAAAAGAAATCTTGCCATTTGCAATGACATGGATAGAGCTAGAGGGTATTATGCTAAGCAAAATAAGTCAATCAGAGAAAGACAATTATCATATGATCTCACTGATATGAGGAATGTGAGAAACAAGACAAAAGGACATAGGGGAAGGGAGGGAAAAATGAAACAGGATGAACCAGAGAGGGAGACAAACCATAAGAGACTCTAAGTCTCAGGAAACAAACTGAGGGTTGCTGGAGAGGAAGGTGGTGGGAGGGTTGGGGTGGCTTGGTGATAGACATTGGGGAGGGTATGTGCTATGGTGAGCACTGTGAATTGTGTAAGAATGTTAAACCACAGACCCGTTCCCCTGAAACAAATAATATATGTTAAATAAAATGTGTGTTTGTGTGTGTATACACATATACATATATATGTGTGTGTGTATAAATATATATCTATATCTATCTATCTATCTATCATATATAATAACAATAACAAAATGCCCCAAGATAAGTAAAATGATGAGATGGATTTGGTATTGTTGCTTAAGAAATATATACACATGGAGTATAGACTAATTATTTGGTGCTGTGGATTGATCTTCCCTACAACTCTTTTCTCTTCCAGTCCTTTCCATCTCAGTCAGTGACAACTGTCACCTACTGACGTGTTCAACCCAGGAAGCTGGAGTCATCATTTCTCCTTCATCTGTTCTATTGGTGTGTCTACTTCCATTACCTCTGAGATTTCCTCCCTCCCATCTGTTCTCTATAAATACAGTTGAAGTGATGAATTTCCAAAGTGAACATATTCATTCCCCTCTCCTGTATAAAACCTTTTGTTAGCCTATATCAGTGTTGCCAATGTGTGCTCTCTGTAACTATATAATAGACATGATATGAAAAAAGAAATAAAAGCCCTGTCTTAGACCACATGGGCTGCTACAGTAAAATACCATAGACTGGGTAACTTAAACAACAGACATTTATTTATCAAAGTTCTGCAGGCTGGTAAGTCTGAGATCAGGGTGCCAGTATGGTTGAGTTCATTTTTGTGAAGGCCCTTTGAGTGGCTTGCACACTATTGTCTTCTGGCACACCTCACATAGTGGAGAGTAGAAGCCTTCCTGTTTTTTCCTCTTCTCATAGTGGCACTCATCCCATCCCACGGGGGGCCCACCCTCATGACCTCATCTAAACTGAATTACTTTCCAAAGACTATACTTCCTAATACCATCACACTGAGAAATAGGAATCAAACCTATGAATTTTGTGGGGACAGAAGCCTTCAGTCTATAGCAATCCTCATAGTCAAATCACTTTGTAAAGGTTGAGTTAGCCAGGTAAGGATTTTAAGTGTTGCTATTTTTATAATAGAATTTTGGCTCTTATGTGCATTGTATAACTTTAAAAGGGTAGTGTATATTGTAGGCACTGTTGTCCAGAGATCTTCAACTATAGAACTCCTTTTTCTACAGAATCTTCTGAGGAGCTAATGTCTAGGAAATACACTTTGGTGAGCTGCATCTTGGCACTAGACATCTGTAGATTTTTTTTAGAAGCCCATTACTAGCATGGCATGTATGAGACCACTACTGTAAGGGGACCTTTCATATATTGCTGTGTCTCTTTGGGCTAGGATGTAAGAAATGTTTTCTCTTGCCTTGTTACCTGCTCTTGGGAGATAGGAATTTTTAAGATTTAGTGACCTAATAATATTATGGCTATTTTGAAAAATGTTAAATGTGAATGGATTTAGTGTTCTACAGTAGCTAGTACAGCCAAATAGATTCTAACTTCATGATAAGATTCAAAGCATAGATGAAAAAAGAAAAAGATAAATATATTTGATTCTTGGTGGACAAAAAAAACCTGAAATGAAACCAAATTCCTTAATTTTTTTACCAGCTTATTGATTTTATGTCATGTGGATATGACTTATGCTTTATGCTATTGATGAGTCAAGGAAACAAAGTCAGTTGTACACCTTGGAGCTTTATTTAAGCATCCATTGACTTCATTTAAATAAGCCCACATCAAACTATTTTTTTGAGATTTTATTCATTTATTTGACAGAGAGAAAGATCACAAGTAGGCAGAGAGGCAGGCAGAGAGAAGGGGGGAAGCAGGCTCCCTGCTGGTCAGAGAACCTGATGCGGGGCTGAATCACAAGACCCTGAGATCACGACCTGAGCCAAAGGCAGAGGCTCTAACCCACTGAGCCACACAGGAGCCCCAGCCCACATCAAACTTTAAAGTTAAATGTAACTCTAATAACTTTATTGTGTCCTAGGTAACAATATGTAGTTTTTATAAAATGAATAAAGAAAATTTTGGAGCTTTCCATTTGCTTAGTGCATAATCATGGAAAATATACTTTTGAAATAATAACTACATAAAAGATAAATTTTTATTATTTTTATTAACATATAATATACTATTTGCCCCAGGGGTATAGGTTTGTGAATTGTCAAGCTTACACACTTCACAGCACTCACCATATCGCATACCCTCCTCAATATCTGTAACACAACCACCCTCTCCATGCCCCCCACTCCTCCCAGCAACCCTCATTTATTTTGTAAGGTTAAGAGTCTCTTATGGTTTGTCTCCCTCCTGATTCTGTCTTTTTTAATTTTTTCCTTTCCTATCCCCCAATCCCCCCCATTCTACCTTTCAAATTCCTCATATCAGGGAGATCATATGATAATTGTCTTTCTCTGATTGACTTATTTCACTCACCATAATGCTGTCTAGTTCCATCCACTTCATTGTAAATGGCAAGATTTCATTTATTTTGATGGCTGCATAGTATTCCAATGTGTGTGTGTGTGTGTGTGTGTGTGCATGTGTGTGTGTGCACGCGCATGCGCACCACATCTTCTTTATCCACTCATCTGTTGAGAGGCATCCAGGTTCTTTCCATAGTTTGGCTATTGTGGACATTGCTGCTATAAACATTCAGGTGCATGTGCCCCTTTGGATCACTATATTCATATCTTTAGGGTAAATACCCAGTAGTGAGATTGCTGGGTCACAGGGTAGCTCTATTTTCAACTTTTTGAGGAACCTCCATACTGTTTTCCAGAGTGGCTGCACCAGCTTGCATTCCCATCAACAGTGTAGGAGGATTCCTCTTTCTCCACATCCTTGCCAACATCTGTCGATTCCTGACTTGTTAATTTTACCCATTCTGAGTGGCGTGAGGTGACATCTCAGTGTGGTTTTGATTTGTATTTCCCTGATGCTGAGTGATGTGGAGAATTTTTTCATGTGTTTATTGGCCATCTGGATGTCTTCTTTGCAAAAATGTCTGTTCATGTCCTCTGCCCATTTCTTGAATGGATTATTTGTTCTTTGGGTGTTGAGTTTGATAATATCTTCTCCCATTCTGTCAGTTGTCTTTTGGTTTGCTAACTGTTTCCTTTGATGTGCAAAAGCTTTTGATCTTGATGAAGTCCCAATTGTTCATTTTTGCCCTTGCTTCCCTTGCCTTTTGCGTTGTTCCTAGGAAGATGTTGCTGCGGCAGAGGTCGAAGAGGTTGCTGCCTGTGTTCTCCTCAAGGATTTTGATGGATTCCTTTCGCACATTGCAGTCTTTCATCCATTTTGAGTCTTTTTTCGTGTGTGGTGTCAGGAAATGGTCCAGTTTCATTCTTCTGCATGTGACTATCCGATTTTCCCAACACCATTTGTTAAGAGACTGTCTTTTATTTTTTCATTGGGCATTCTTTCCTGCTTCTTCAAAGATTAGTTGAACGTAGAGTTGAGGGTCTATTTCTGGGCTCTCTATTCTGTCCATTGATCTATGTGTCTGTTTTTGTGCAAGTACCATACTGTCTTGATGATTACAGCTTTGTAATAGAGCATGAAATCTGGAATTGTGATGTCAATTGGCTTTCTTTTTCAACATTCTTCTGACTGTTTGGGGTTTTTTTTTTTTTTTTTCCTGGTTCCATATAAATTTTAAGATTACTTGTTCTATTTCTTTGAATGAAATTGATGGTATTTTGATAGGGATTGCATTAAATGTGTAGATTGCTTTAGGTAGCATAGACATTTTCACAATATTTATTCTTATTATCCATGTGCATGACTTTTCCATTTCTATGGAAAAGCATAGGCTTTTCCATTTCTTTGTGTCCTCTTCAATTTCTTTCATGAGTGCTTTATAGTTTTCTGAGTACAGATTCTTTGCCTCTTTGGTTAGCTTTATTCCTAGATATCTTATGGTTTTGGGTGCAATTGTAAATGGGATTGACTCCTGAAATTCTCTTTCTTCTGTCTTGCTGTTGGTAAATAGAAATGCAACTGATTTCTGTGCATTGATTTTATATCCCAACACTACTGAATTCCTGTATGAATTCTAGCAGTTTTGGAGTAGAGTCTTTTGGGTTTTCTACATAAAGTATTATATCATCTGCAAAGAGTAAGAATTTGACTTCTTCTTTGCTGATTTGGATGATTTCATTTCTTTTTGTTGTCTAACAGCTGAGGCTAGGATTTCTAGTACTATGTTGAATAGCAGTGGTGATAGTGGACATCACTGTCATGTTCCTGATTTTAGCAGAAAAGCTCTCAGTTTTTCCCAATTGAGAATGATATTCACTCTGGGTTTTTCACAGATGGCTTTGATGATATTGAGGAATGTACCCTCTATGCCTTCACTGTGAAGAGTTTTGATTAAGGAGGAATGCTGTACTTTGTCAAATGCTTTTTCAGTATCTATTGAAAGGATCATATAGTTCTTGTTCTTTCTTTTATTAATGTATTGTATCACATTAATTGATTTGCAGATGTTGAACCAAACTTGCAGCTCAGGAATAAATCCCACTTGGTTGTGGTGAATAATCCTTTTAATGGACTGTTGGATCCTATTGACTACTATTTTGGTGAGAATTTTTACATCCATGGTCATCAAGGATATTGGTCTGTAATTCTCCTTTTTGGTGGGGTCTTTGGTTTTGGGATCGAGGTAATGCTACCCTCACAAAATAAGTTTGGAAGTTTTCCTTCCATTTATATTTTTTGGAACAGTTTCAGGAGAATAGGTATTAATTCTTCTTTAAATGTTTGGTAGAATTCCCCTTGGAAAAGGATAATATTTTTAAAACAAAAATGATTTAATAACGGAAAATTCAAAAACATGTAATGTTCTCAAACTGTCAGTGCTAAATATTTGAAGATTTAAAAAATCTACAGGCCTTTGATTTACCAGATATTCTTTGAAATTGTTATAGTCAAGAGGAAAGAAAGATACAGGCCAGAATGTTGGACATTTACATGTAGTGTAAAAATAGGTCATCTTTCATGGAGTATCCAACCATTTGTTTATTTGGTGATACTTGTGACAGTGTTCCCTGGAACTAAAATAAATGGGATTAGGAGAGTAACATTTCTCTTCAGAATTCAAAAACAATGTCCACTTGTTTGTTTATAGTTTTTTCTTGGTGTATGCTTAAAGACTGTCCAATTGATTAGGGGCTTTAACCCACTGAGCCACCCAGGCGCCCTTACTGTCCAATTGATTAGGAAACGTTGCATAAACTTATTCCTAAGTATATTTGTTGCATTTCCAATAATACGCTTAATATATTTTTTTCCTCAAACCTCTAGATACTTTTTCAGGTCAAATATCTAAGTTTAAAGCAGTGGTTTCAGTTGTTTAACTAAGTACAAAAATATTTCCTATTTGTTGATGCTCTGTAATGTGTTATATCTTTTAACATAAATTTTCTTGTTTTCTGTTATATGTAAACATTTATGAACCCCACATCAAACAAATGATAGATGGCTGCCAGTGAGGCACATTTAGGGAAAAATAAAAGTATACTAAGTCACTTCATGTTTCATTAATAGGAGAGGAGTTCCAGGTTAGACCTGGAAAACTTTAAATGGAGAAATGGAAAACATTACATTGCAAAGGAACATTGATTAAACATGATGGCAATAATCAAGATGATTCCATATACTTGATTTATTATGAAATGTATGAAAAAATTTCATGAAGTCTAAAAAGATTTTTTTACATGTTGCAAAGTGAAGTTTTACCCAATTTATCCTGACTGCATTCTCTATAGACAGCACTTATTCTGCCTGCTTGACTTTACATTCTTTTTTTGAGTTTTTTTGGTGTATTTTGAATAATGAATAATTTTCTCTTGTTTTGTAAAATGAGGCCCAGTGTAAAAATGTAGACATTTTATTGTCACCTTATAGATGAATTTAAAAATATTTTTTTAGGGACGCCTGGGTGGCTCAGTTGGTTGGATGACTGCCTTCGGCTCAGGTCATGATCCTGGAGTCCCGGGATAGAGTCCCGCGTTGGGCTCCCAGCTCCATGGGGAGTCTGCTTCTCTCTCTGACCTTCTTCTCGCTCATGCTCTCTCTCATTGTCTCTCTCTCAAGTAAATAAATAAAATCTTTAAAAAATATATTTTTTTATTTTCTAATTTGGCAGCAGTTGTTGCTATAGGGAAGTTACTGAATCACAGGTCTTTTTGAAAATTTCAAGTATTACACATCTGTGTGTTTAAAACAAGCACACACACCGAAATAAAAACAAATAAAACCAGAATCCTCATACTGCTGTTTTAAGTGCATAATAGCTAAAACTTATTATTATTATTATTATTATTATATCTTTAGGGGTTGGGTGAGGGGCAGAGGGAGAGGGAGAGAGGGAAGGAGAGAAAATTAAACAGGCTCTATGTCCAGCACCCAGCCTGTGTGGGGTTCATCTCACAATCCTGATGTTTGACCTGAGTCAAAATCAAGAACGGGTTGCTTAACTGACTGAGCCACCCAGAAGCCCTTAAAGAACATTATCTTTAGAGCTGAAGGGTTAATTAAATTCAACAAATACTTTTTAGCAGTTTGCCTATAGCATCTCTCAGAATGCCGACTGCATAATTGGCACTCAATTGACACTGGATTTTTGGGAATGAGTTGAGCAGATGGAAGCATTTTGTTAGCTAAAGCAAGTTATATATAAAGGTATGTAAATATTACTTGTTCTCAAGATTCTTTCAATTAGCTGGGGATTCAAGCAAGTAAAGACAGAAAAGCAGGCATCTGGGGGAAAAAGAACTGAATGTGGAGGAGAAGGAAATGCAAACACTTAGGAAGTGCATAGGCGCTGTGCGTGGCCCCATACGCTGAGTTTAGTGCTCTGTAGGGTGGAATGAAAGCTAAACCTGGAAGAGGGACTTGACTCCTCATTTTAGAGAGATTTTAACTTAGATGACGTTTGTACTTAAACATTTAGAAAATGTGAGCATCTTGGAAATGTTTTGATTAGAGAAATGACATGGCTTAGGGAGCTAATTGGATGGCAGTGTTCATCAAGTGAAGTGTACACCTGAGAAAGGGAAGTTGCCAGAAGTGTTACAGACCAGAGACAAACCAGGCCATTTGGCTACAGTCTGTGCTATGTTTCTCAAATTAGCATTTTTATTCTCTGAATTCTTAGGCTAGCTTTCCACTGTTTACTGGCAGCTCTACAACACTTTTTCTCTTAGCTTATCTTAGCTAATGCTCTCTTAATTCCATATCATAATACCTTTCTTCTCTTTCTTAGGTAAGATATTTAGCTATAGGGACCTTATTAAAATACCTCCGTAGTTAAGATCGTGTGTGTGTGTGTGTGTGTGTGTGTGTGTGTGTGTGTAGCATTGGCTGCTATTGCTGCTCATCCTGGCTGTCATTAGAAACTCCAAATATATGTAGGACATAATTGGAAAAGAAAAAAATGTATGTATAACTGCCCTTAAGATAATTTATCCTTATATTTATCACAGTCAGATTTGACTAATACTTTTGGAATATGAACTGTTTTCCAGGTACTTTCATTTACTAGTGATAATTAACTTTTATAGTATATAATGAGCAGTCATTGTGTTAACACATTACGTGTAGTATCTAACCTCATGATTGCAATTCTGTGGTTTATATATTATTTTACTCCTTTCTTAGAAGAATAAATTGAGGTAGAAAGACATTATATATTTTTGTACATGTCAGGCAGCTATTAAGTGATAAAGTAAGAAACAAATTGGTCTGGTTCAAATAATGCTACTTTTTCATTGAATCCTTGCAGAATTAGCTTTATGCAGTCTATATTATTCCCATTTTTAGATTAGGAGATGAATTGATTCATCTAGGTAGCAAAAGGCCAGGTTCAGAATAAAACAGGGGGTTCAGGTTTCACATTTCATGACCTGCATGTTGTATCAACTTTCCCAAGTTTAGGACTAAGAAACAAAGTAAAAAACAAAACAAACAAACAAAAAACAAATAATTTGGGGCCCCAAGCTCCCTGTTAATCAGTGACCTCTCTAAAATAGCACTAATGTTTTGTTTGTTTTAATCATTCATACTCCTGCTTTGTTTCTGTTAATTTAGTCTCAAATTCAGTGGTGTGTGGTGTTAAATTTGTCACCAGATACGTATTTTTAGTAAGTTTAATTTCTATTATTGTCTAGCGTTGGGATCTTACAGCCCATATTCTTCCCCAGAGCTTTATTTAATGTTGCCTCTAGTTATCCACTGGAAATGGTATGTATGACCCTAGGCATCTTCATGGTAGATTTTCCTGCCGCTTTCTTCTGTCTATTCTATGCAGCTGCCTAATGAGTCATTTCAATGTCTACTTCATATTTCCCAGCTGCATTTCATTTAGTTACCCAATATATTGCACATGCATGAAGAAATACTTATAAGGTTCATGTTCAAGAATGCTTAGATTAGTGGGTGGCTTAGAGAGGGGGAGGAGGATGACAGAAAGAAATTCATGGATTCCCCACAGAAAGGTAATTCTTTAAAAAGCACAATAAAGAATTTCTTATAACCCAGATCACCCTGTCAACACACATAATGCAGTTTGAACATACACCTATCTTAACTTTTGAAACAACTCTTAATTTATTAAGGTAAAAGAGCTTGTTAGCATTTGCTTCAGCATGTACAGAGAAGGTGAATGATTGGTTTTAAAATGTTTGATAATTCAGGGTTAATTGATGGGCCTTAAGGGCTTAGGATTCTTAAGAATGGTATTTTAAAATCCAAGCTTTAAAGCACCACCTGCAAAATGAGGAAGTATTCTGGTGCTTGAAATATATTGATATGAACTAAAGTGAGGCTCATAAATTTTGTTCTGTTTCTCTTTTGAACAAACACAGCTTAGGGTAGTGTAATGCGTGCCTAGGGTGGTCTTGGTCATTGTGCTGTCAGAAAGCAGCATGCTGTTTTCTTCTAGAAATTTAGATGTGATATGTTATATGCTGGGAAGAGATGTGTGTGTGTGTGTGTGTGTGTATGTGTGTGTAATTTTTCAGTCTTATTCTGCCTTCCTTTGGATACAATTCTACTTTAATATAAAATAAGCAAAATATTACTAATAAACAGTGAAAGAGTCAACCTAAAAAGCCATCTTCAAGGGTTAAACAGACACTCTGAACTAATCATACCATGTTAGATCTAAATGAAACTAGTGAACACTAAATAACATTCCTCTTAGAAATTGCAAATGATATCCCCAAATATGGTTTTGTCTTATGGATGTTTGACCCACACAGTGTTTTTTAACAATTGAATTATTTTCCAATATCCAAAATTGGAAGATTTTACCTAAAACGCCAGATTTCTGGCTTCTCTTGAAAAATATGAAGATCTGGGCAATATTAAAAAGACCTTACCATATGGCCACACTTGATGAGAACTGCAGAAATTGCCCACTACACACATTTGCTAGAGTATGAATTCCATGAAGACTCATGAAGAAGTAACTGTTCCATGAAGAACTGAAGTCCTATGAATTTCCATGAAGAACTCAAGTCCTATGAATTTCCATGAAGAACTCATTTGTGGGTTGAAGTAATCTAAATATCTGGAAGAGTGTATGCCTGTAGATGTTCAATACATTATCACAAAAATCAGAATTTAATCTCTTAGTCAACATTTGTTGAAGTAACAGGACATGAGTTCACCAGTATGATACCCATCAATCCTTACTGTATTGTACTTAAACCATTTATGTTATCTCTTCCAGTCTTTCCTCATTTACATTATTATTTTTTTTTTGCTTTTTACAAATTGTGGTAAAATATACATTACACAAACATTACCATATTAAACATTTTTAAATGTACAGTTTTGTGGCATTAAATATGTTCACATTATTATACAATTGTCACCAGAACTTTCTATCCCCAGAACTTATCTTCTGTATTTAGAATATGGTTCATATAGGGAATGTCTTTATAAAGAGACTCATCTAAGTCATTGTGGAAATTTTTATTTCATTTGTAATGATTTTGGGGAAAAAAGGTTGGCCACTCTGGTGAACATTTAACCACCACTTTATCAACTATAGATGGAAGATTGTTTTGTTCGCTTCAGTAACGTTTAGAGATTTGATAACCTAATGTTTTTATTTATATTGAGATTTTATCTTCAGAAAAGTAATTTTTTTTCTTGCCCAATCTAACCTGTCTTTGTCTTTAGATAGATGTTCTCAGTTATAGCAGTCTAGAAATGCAGATATCATTTGTTAATTTTAAGAAACTCTGGTTTAATGAGGTTAAATGATTGCTAGAATTTCAGCCCAAGTTTTTTTTATTTTACTGCACCAGGAATTCCTGATTATAGAGATTTTTCAAAATCATTCAAAACCCATAATTTTAAAAGATTTTTGGGGAACTATATAGATTACACATATATTGTTTTCTTAATGTTAAGAGAACTCTGGTAGTATTCTAACAGCTTAGTCTAGTCCTGGGGATACACAAACATTTTGCTATGGCAATTCTTTGGATTTGTGGCCAATGGCATATGTAAGGCAACTGCTTTGTAATGGTGGAAGAAGTTTATAAATCTTGTTAAAGAGCAAACACTGAGATCACAAACAATATAGATATTTATTAAGGACAGCACACTTGCAAAGCCAAGGTTTTCTTTAAAAAAAAAAAAATGAGGCATTTTGCTCTGACAAGAAAACAGTGGAATTTAATTAAGTTTTGCATATGATACCATATACTTTGCAGTTGAGATCCAGTGATGTAATCTAATCTTCTCACTATCATTTCTTTTTGTACTCTTTCTTTACTTTTGGGTGAAAATGGACTTGCAAAAGCTTGTGTTGATATATTTTGCTCATGTTTAATACATTTTCTGGGAAGTTTTGTCAATAACACTATGTGTTATTAACATCTGTGAAGCAGTATAACAGGTTTAACTGCTAAAGAATGTGATATTATAGGCATTTAAATTGTTCACTGTTAATTTCAAGCAAATTAGTAGCCCTGTTCTTAGATATAATACTTACTGAGTCGAGTGATTCATCTCTTGAAAGACACATATAGTTGATAACAAAGGTATATGCTTTTGAAAAAAGTTTCCCCTCCTGACTTTCTGATGATATTTGGAAAAGGCTAGATTTATAGGACCTATAAATTTATAGCATCTTTTGAGGAAAATCACCTTTATATTAGATCTAATTAGTGATGAGACCAGTTTTCAAGTTTATCACGTTCTTAAAATTATAACACATATTTCTGAAATTATGCCATGTATCATGATAGCAGCTTGCTTATTTTTTACATCTGTTATTTTATCTGATTAGTCCTGTCAAGTTGCAATCTTTGTATTCTCTGACCTTTAACTAATATATTGTTAGCACTTTGTTGATTTCTCAGATTAATTTAATCTTAAATTAATTATTTTCATACTTAAAACCTTTAAACTTCTTACCAAGTAAATAGATGCTTAAAATGCATTCACTTGTTTAATAAAACATGAAAGAGTGCTGTGTCTAATATAAGGAACCCTCAAAGTGGATCATTTTATAATACTCATTAGATAACAATTATTTTTAGTAGTAATCATGAAATGAAATATATATTAACAATAATAATAATGGAAAAATGAATACAAATAGCAACTGAGTTTTATATATAAAATCCTGCTGGTAAAAATTAAAAAAACAATAAAAGTAGTGGATTAAGATTTTTTAACTTCATAAAGGTACTATTTTTGGAAAATAGAAAAGACACAAATGAAGAATGCCTTCAAAAGAATACATTCTTCAAGATTCAGGGGGTTATTTGTGCAAAGAATTACAATATTAAGGTAACTCAAGTACTGTTTCTTCATCTTTACAATCACTATGCTATCATTGTTTATTTTGAATTTATAGATGCAGCAGTACATTGAGCCATAGGCATTGGAATTGTGAACTGCGTCCAAACTGGGCTAAAATTATTTCACACCATTTTGAATTTATTCTTAAAATGAATGAGGGCAGAAGTACAGCTGTTTATGTGAGTCAGGGCTGACTAAGTGACTCAGTTTTCCAAATTAACTTGCTTGTAGAATATTATACTCATTAAAGGTAAGTAGTAAATACATGCTAATTTGGATTATACATGTATTTTATGAAGACTCTACAGTAACAGCAACTATGTTTAGAACAAAAGAGCAGAGATTTGCAAACTACAGCTTGTGAGGCCAAATCCCCCACAATCCCAGGTAAACCAGTTTTAGGGAGAGTGAGAGGGGAGGAAAAGCCTCACTTGCCATTTCTGAGTGTGGTACATCCACAGTGGGACTAAATTCTGTTGTGTATGTGAGTGTTGTTCTTAGCTCACTGTACTAAAAGCAAATATAGACTATGCCATTTTACTTCCCAGGTGTTGTGTATCTTAGGTGTTGACTCTTTCAGTGGTAAATGTTGTTAACTCGAGTGTGGTTCAGAAAATGTGTCTCATGTGTCTTAACCTCTGTTACTTTTTTGAGGAAATAGTCCAAGCTAAAGATTTAAATCAAAATCTTTGAGAAATTATATTTCTTCAAGCAGGTTTATCTTGATATAGTTTTGTTATCTCTTTTATTTTTATAAGCTTATAAGATAACTTAATGACCAGAAAACTGTTTTTACATAAATAATTTGGAAGCTATGTCTTTGAAATAATTTCTCCCCTTTTGATCTAACCTTATTTAAATAAACATCTGTTGATTATATAATTAAATTTCCTTGACTTTTTCTTTGAAGTTAATTACTTTATTTATAGGGTCTCAAAAAATGTTTCTGTATAGTAAAAAAATAACTGTTATATTTTAGCAGACCAGAAATATAACTTGAAAGGAAAGTCCTTTTTGTACTACTGTTTGCTTTAGCCATTATAGACTGTCACATTCTCAGCCTCTCTGAGGATCTGTGCCCAAGTGGAATAGTCTTTGCTTTCTTCTATGCTTTTTATCAATAGATATTTTTAAATTTATGCTTCAGTGACTGCAAATTTTGTAGCATAGACTACTTGGTTATGATATTTCAATTATGCTAATTCTTTAGTCTTTTTCATGCATTTTGTGTTTAACATACTAAACAAAACACAAGTAGTAAATACCAGTTTTAAGCCTTCAAACTATATAATTGCATCTGTAACCAATAAAAGGATATAACTACATATTCAGTGCACTTTAAATTTCCAAAACTTTGAGAAATTAAAGAAAAAACCATGATGTCATTTAGCTGTGTAATTTGAAAAGTGAAGGCCTAAGAACTGACTCTTACATACTCTTAAATGTAAGACCAAGAAGCTTCTCAGGCTGGTAAACTTCAGTACATTGTACCCCTTTGAAATACAAGTATTGGGGCGCCTGGGTGGCTCAGTGGGTTAAAGCCTCTGCCTTTGGCTCAGGTCATGATCTCAGAGTCCTGGGATCGAGCCCCACATCAGGCTCTCTGCTCAGCAGGGAGTCTGCTTCCTCCTGTGTCTCTCTGCCTGCCTCTCTGCCTACTTGTGATCTCTGTCTGTCAAAAAAAAAAAAAAAGAAAAAGAAATACAAGTATCACCAATCAACCATATTATGTCTAAGAAAACTTTAATTTAATTCTGGGAAGACTTGAATACTGATGAAACTCAATAAGTTAATAGCAACAGTGTAATTCTGAGTTTTATTTTATGTCAGTAAGTACTCAGCTGTTCAAACTGTTTAAGATATTCACTACTTTGAAAGAATCAGGCACAGATAATCAACTGGTTAATTTGTAATTTAAAAGTAATAAAGGATTCCCCTCTGTTAAGATGGTAGAGATAGAATTTTATATCCAGTCTAAAGGCAGTTGATCAAGACTAGTATAAAAAGACCAGCAAGAATCAGGGATCCAATATTTAGGAGTCAGTGCAAAGAAATCAGTTCCCATGTGAGGTGGCTCCTTCCTCACGTTCTTTTCCTCCTTTTCTTTTTCCTTCCTCCTCTCTTCCTGCTGCTTCTTTTTTTTAAATTTTAATATATATTTTTTGTAACATATATTCTTATTGATTAGTTATGTGCATAACTAATCAATAAGAAAAAGGCCTATAACATATTGGAAAGTTATATAGAAGACATGAACAGGCAGTGAAGTTCCTTCCTGGTTTCCCTCTAGGAAGAAAGGACTATTGCTACATTATTACCCTAAATGGAGATGGGGAAGTATGTGCTATAAATCTACAAGGAATCCTTTGCCAATTGTTATAGGTACTGTATCTGTGTCACACAAAAGAATAACTCTTCTCTTTTTTTAAAGCTTTATTTATTTGTTTGAGAGAGAGGGAGAGAGGGGCAGAATGAGAAGAGAGAGAATCTCAAGAAGACTCCCCACTGAGGGTGGAGCCCTATTTGGGCTTTGATCCCAGGACCCCAAGATCATGACCTGAACTGAAATCAAGGGTCAGACACTCAAATGACTGAACCAACAAGTTGCCCCCAAAAGAATGACTCTTGAGGCAATTATGTGGTATTTTTTCATGCGTAGGTCAACTTGAGAAATAATCAAACCTGAAACGAACGCCACATTATGCTGCTCAGAAAGATACAGCACAACCTCAATAGAATTTTCAAGGTGACATGAACATGATGCAAGAATCCCTCCACCCCTTCGAAAAAGGGCACATCTGAGGATTGGAAAATCAGCTGTGACCATGAAATATATATGCATATAGTTTGGGTTATAATTTTTAATATTGGATAACCAGTTTACTGAAAAGAAGTGCAAATGAGTTATCATCACATTGAACTACATAATGTTGCTAATAATTAAATAAATAAAAATTAAGATAACAAGAACTTGATTCACACTTATTTTCTTATAGACTAAAGTACCTGATGATGTACAGTATGTAAATATATTGAATGGAGAAGTCATAGTTCTCATTAAAAGGTGGTGAAGTTGAAATTATTTTAACGCCTTTTAATGGCAGCTTGTCATATCTATAAAAATATAAATGTACAATGCTTTGACCTAGCAATTTTGCTTCTAGGAATTCATCATGTATATCTTGTACGTGTATGCAAGGACATTTCTACAAAGATCTTTTCTGCAGCCCTGTTTATGATAGCATAACTGGAAACTACCTTAATGTCTTTTATTTACTCATGCTATCCCTATACCATGGAATATTATAAAACCACTACCTTAAGAAATCTCAAATATATTTCAACTAGAAACATCATTTCCCATTATAGTATTTTTTTTAAGATTTTATTTATTTATCAGAGAGAGAGAGGGGGAGAGAGCGAGAACAGGCAGACAGAATGGCAGGCAGAGGCAGAGGGAGAAGCAGGCTCCCCGCTGAGCAAGAAGCCCGATGTGGGACTCGATCCCAGGATGCTGGGATCATGACCCGAGCTGAAGGCAGCTGCTTAACCAACTGAGCCACCCAGGCATCCCTCCCATTATAGTATTAAAATTTATGTGAAATTATGTTAAAATGAAAAATAGATAGTTATATGGACAGTTCTGGAATGATGCAGAGTAACTTAAGAGTGTCCTTCTGGGAAGGAAAATTAGGATTAGAGAAGTACTTTTCACTGTATTAACTATACTATTTGAATATTTATCCTGAGTTTTATTTTTCTTCAGTAAATCAAAAATCTAGTAAAAAGAGCAAATGGCATTTTACAAATACTAATGTGGGTCATCACTTTGAAATGTCTGTATTTGTGAAGTTATTTTAAGATTGCATCAAAATTAATACTATTTATGCAAGGAATATTTGACATCAATATTCACCACCTCATCACTGATATCTTTTTAGTAGAATTAGTAGAATTGTTGATCATCACAATAGATGCAGAAAAGGAATTCAATAATATTCAATATTTTACTCACATACACTTGCCTATGTGTGTCTGTGTATGTGTGTATTAAGAATAGCAGAGAACTTCATTGAACCTGCTTGTGAATATCTACTGAAATTTAATGTAAACCAATATACTTAATTTTTAACTTTATTTTTATAGTGTTTAACCCTTTTAAAGTATACAGTTATTGGTATTAAGTATATTCACATTGTTGTGCAACAATCATACTATCCATTGTCAGAACATTTTTATCCCTCAAGCTAAAACTCTATACCCATTAAGCAACAAAATTCCATTTACCTCTCATCCCAGTCCCTGGCAACCCCTATTCTATTTTTTTTATCTCTATGATTTTAACTTTAGATATATAATTTAAGTGGAATTACATAATATTTGTCTTTTTGATGTGGGAAACAAAGGCAGAGGAAAAATTATTAAATTTCTTTACTACCTACAGTCCACTGACAAGTCCTTGAAACAGGAAGAATAACATTCCTCCAGGGACTCAACTGACTCAATGTTGATACTTTGCTAAGGGCAAAAGGCAATCTTAGCTCAACCCCTAGGACCCTCTAAGTCCACTTTTTATTTTATTTTATTTATTTTATTTTAAACATATAATGTATTATTTGCTTCTTAGGTATGGGTCTGTGAATCATCAGTCTTACACAATTCACTCACCATAGCACATACCCTCCCCAATGTTCATAACTCAGCCCCCCTATCCCTCCCTACCCATCTCCTAGCAACCCTGAGTTTATTTCCTGAGATTAAGAGTCTCTTATGGTTTGTTGTCCTCTCTGGTGCCATCTTGTTTCATTTTTCTTCCTCCTTTCCCCCTACAACCTGCCCTGTTCTGCCTCTCAAATTCCTCATATCAGAGAGATCACATGATAATTGTCTTTCTCTTACTGACTTATTTCACTTAGCATAATACCCTCTAGTTCCATCCTTGTCATTGCAAATGGCAAGAAGATGTGGTACATATATATATATGTAATGGAATACTATACAGCCATTAATTTTTAACTTTAGAAACATTTTAAAAAGTCATGCCTGCTATCAATGCTAGTGCTCAAACTGTAATCAGTTTTAGAGGTCCTGGGCAATGTAATTTTCTCTTCTTACTTCATGCATTACTGCATTACTTGAATGTCATTTTTGTGGTGTTCAAGTATGTGATATTTTTATCCTTTTTTGTTTTAACTCTGTTGATTTCTATCTTTTAACTTCATGGGACTGTGATGAGAGAAGAGAGTCTTGGAATATCAATTATTTGGAATTTATTTTTATGGCTTACTATGTAGTGAATTTCTTCATGCTGAAATAGCCCCTTTATAATTTTTCAGTGAGAGACTGATGAAAATTTCTGTGTTCTTGATTTCTAAAAATGTCTTTAATTCACTTTAACTCTAGATAAGTGATAGTCTGTCTGGGCATATAATGAAATACAAGGTAATTTTCCCAGAGCTATCTAAATATATTAATTATCTGACTTCTGTCACATATTTCTGTCAATAAGAAGTTAGCCATCAATCTGATTGGTGAAGTTTTCTTATAGAAAATTTAGTCCTTTTCTGGAAAATTTAAAAATTTTTCTTTATTGCGAAGAGTAACAAATTTCATTGTGATGTATAGAGATTTGGATTACCCATGTGGCAGATTTTTTTTTTTTTAACCCCGAAGAGTGATATCAATAGTTCTGGGAAAATCTCAGCTCTTTGATCTTTAGATATTACATTTTTGTGGTCTTTTCTGTGTTGTTGTTGTTGTTGTTTGTTTGTTTGTTTGTTTATCTTTCTGGAGTTAGGCAGATATATATGGTCTTCAAACTGTTTTTCATGTCTCTTGATTACCCTCCTTCTCCCCTACCCTCTTAGTTTCTGAAAGATTCCGTTAGTCTTATTTTTACTACTCACTGATTTGGTTTTTAATTTTCTTTAAGCTAAGATTTAGCCTATAGGTTTTAAAATGTCCCTAATGACTCTATTTCTTAAATTCTAAAATTCCCAATTTGTTTTTTTCTCTGTCTGTCGTTTCATCATCACATATTATTCTTTCTTAAAATCTTTTTTCTTTTTATCTCTTTGAGATATTTAAACCTTCTTAATATCTTTACATTAATTGATTAGCTTGATTTCCTGGGTTCAAATTCTCTTCTGCTGGAGGCAGTAAACCCTCTTACATATTTTTGTGTTTGCTTTTACTCCACCTATGCATAATGTATGCTCTATGAGGGCATGATTTGTAACTATTTGTTTTTCACTGTTGGTTCTCTAGCACTGGCAGAGCTCCTTGCATATAGGAGATACTCAATAAATTGTTGCATCAACAATTCATGTACTTTCGTTCTTTGTGAATCTTGTTTGTAAATTTATCCTGTATAAATTTTGATGGTCTATATAATTCTTTTATGTTTGTTTTGGTCTATATAATTGTTTTGATGATCTATATAATTGTTTTATAATGGTCTATATAATTGTTTTATGTTTGTTTCTGTCCTGGGTGTATAAGGTATGGGTCTTGAACATGGTAGCTGTTTGGCTTAAAATTCTTGGCCTGTGTAGTGGCCAATATCCATGCCACACACCCCTAACTTTGCATCTATGCTGGGCTCTAGTCTGGTAGTTTATTTCTAAAGGAAGAAGGCACAGATTTGGCTTCCAGGTTTATGCAGGTCTAGACTATGACCTCTTAGCCTGTATTTGGCTCTACGTTCATGGGCTACATTCAATTCAATTACTTTTCCTTCTTCTGAGTTATCTTTTTCTGATTCATGGATATATACCTGTTCAATTCATAAATTTGTCTCTATATTTTAAATAAAAATAATCCATGATCTATCATTTCTTTATTTGGGGAATAGAAGAGATGATTTTCTTATGTTTTACTCTCTGCAGCTAGAAAAAAATAAATATATGTATGTTTTTGCCTGTAAAACCCAGAATTATTTATTAATTCCTTTATTTCAGCCCAAAGGGGAACAAATACTGTTGTAGGTGCCAGTGGAGTTAGAGCACATAAATTTGTACTATCTGCATGAAGCAGAGCTAATCTGCATATATTCTAGTATTTGCGTATATCTGTGTAGTAAATAGGAGCAAAAGCTATGACCTTAAATATAGTTCATGAAAATAAAGCAGTAGAAGACTTAACCATGCACACCATTATATGAGAGGGCTTAAAAATCTTTGCTCATAGACTATGGTCCTCAGTGGGAAGAAGTCACCTGCATGTGGATCTGCTTAAGTTGTAGCACAATTTGGTGGGAAACAACACAATGTGCACGCATTGCTAGATAAACCTAGCCAACTTACAAAACAAAGACATTCTGTTTCCGGTAATGGAATAATAACAGCTCCTCTTACAGAACAGTGATTTAACAAAATTGATACCGCAAATTATACTACTGCATCAAATCCTTAAACTTCAAAAAGTCAAGTCAGGCATTTATGATGGTCTGCTTTCACTTTCACCTTCTTAAACCCATGTTCTCCCTGGCCCAGTTGTATATTTAGGGAGAGAATTAAAGATAGGTCAAAGAAGAGGTACACAATCCCTTTAAACATGATTCATGCATCTACAGGTATTCATAAAAAACGCCAAATAAGGCATCTGGAGGAGAGTGGGCTTTCCTACAGCGTGAATGCCCTAGACTTCAATCACGGTATTATTTTTTTCATTCCTCATATGAGTTTCTTTGTACCATTTATCAGTGTCTACTTTCATGTCTCTTTTCAAACATCTAATTGGAATCTATCATTGTCTTAAGTTTACCAAACTTCAACTAGTTTCCAAATAAACATTTCTGAAATACTAATTTTTTTTTTCTGGAACACTTTTAAAAACATTTAGGAAAAAAAAAGATACCTTCTAGTCCAGGCTCTCTCATAAACATATATTATTCATAAAATGTTCTCACCACACTTAGCTATTTTCTTCAGTGATTTCCCATATGATTACTACACTAATACACATGAATTTAAGTCATATGATATGTGTCTATCTTGTCCTTCTTTCTTACATGTAAATAATGATTTGGGGGTTGTGCCTTATACTATTAGAGCATCTGAATGAATAATAAAAAATAGTTTATCTGGATATTCAGCTCTATGGTGCTTACACTTTATATGCTTATGTTTATTTGACTTGTTTTTGCATTTTACCTGTAGATTTGATGTTCTTTAACTGCATAGTTAACATAAGTTACCAAAGAGACCTGTTATCTTTCTCCATATATTCTTTTGTTACTGTAAAGTAACTTATTATACAAATAATTTAGACAGTACAGAATTATGAAAAATAATAAAATTATAGCTTTACTCTTCTAGTCCTACTTGTCTGAGGTAACCAATTCTAAGAATTTGGTAATATACTCTGGAAATATTTAAATAGTACTTTTTCCATTCCTGTTACAGTTCTTAAAATTTGCCCCTATTTGATTTTATTGCATGTTAGTTTTCTTATATGATTTTACTATTTCTTCATGGTCTACTTTGGCAACTTAATCTAGTTTCAACTTTTATATCTTTCCAGTTGATATAAAAGTTTCTGGTATATTTTGCCAGATGTGGCATTTACCATTACCTAGTCAAAAATGATAGTACTATTGATTTTCCTTTTTATGTGTAACGTTAGCTAAAATACTAGATGATGAACTACAGTGACTTTTACAATGAATGCTCTAGTATAAGTTATTAGAGACACTTGGTTATAATACCTGCCACAAACAGGTAAATTATACTTTGATCCTTTCCCCCCAAATAACATTTTAGCCTAAATGATCTTACCACAGTTTCAGTTGCCCCAGAAGGGTCTATTAAATTACTGTACTTTCCTTTTAAAGAAATCAATACCTATTACCTATAGGTTACACTTAAAAATATGGAACTGTTTGAATTACTATGAATGGGTCTTGGTATCTTGTAAATGTGTTTTTAAAAATTAGTATTATAAGGAATCACTCTATGACAGGCTTATAAATAGGAGAAACTTATAGCTGAGAACCTGAATGAACAACAAGAGAGTCAGCATTTCAACTTTTACATGTTTAACAAAGGATTATGGAATTGTCCCACAAGCATAAGCTAAATCATGAAAATTTACATTTTCCTTCTGTAGGACAGTTCCTTCTAACATTATCCTCTGAACAACAGCTCGTTTTCTTGTGCCAATATTCTATTCTGTGAACTGCAGCTTGGCAGCAGCCAGGTCTCAAATTTCAACCACATGTATTTCAAAAAATCAAAAGATCCTTATTTGGCACTTTAGTCACATATCTTTAAAAGCAGTGTTTGTGCGTCAGATTTAAAAATAATTGAAACCAGGGGGTTCAGAAAACCAAACTTTACTTCCAAGATGTTTCAACTTCAACTGATTCCAAAAACATTGAAAGCAACAGAATGGAAACGAGAATAGAAACTTCATGCAGACTGCAGTATATTAACTGACAGAGCCAGCAGGAATGGGCTCAAAATGTGCACCCTACCCCCAACCCAAGATGGGGATCCTTGTAATGCCTTGACCCTGTTTGCATAATGGCCTGTCTGAAAACAGTCTTATGGGTTCTGCAAGTCTATGGGTAAGTATGTGGGCCCATGAGATCATTTTCTCTGAGACTGAATGAACTCATACCCAAAGATGGGAACATATGTAGTTGTTTTGGGTTGGTTATCCAATATTAAAAATCACATTAAGAAGGATATGCATATATATGTCATGGTCAAAATTGACTTTCCATTCCTCAGATTTGCCTTTTTTTTTTTTTTTTAAGAGATTCCTGCTTCATGTTCTTGTCACAACTTTGAAAAATCCTTTAAGGCTGTACGCATGTCCTTGTGAGCAGCATGGTTTGGAGTTCTGTTTCAGTTTTGTGTATTTGTCAAATTGACCTAATTCTGTGAAAACAGCATTATATAATTGCCTTAAGATAGGTTCTTTTGAATTTGTTGGTTTTAAGCTGAAAAGAGCCCAGATGACTTGAAAGAGAAAGAAGGACTTGCTATAAAATGCAGATAAAAGACATATAGAAGTTAGCAAAGGATTCTTTGTAGATTTATAGCACATGCTTCCCCATTTTGTGCAGTAGGGTAGCAGTAATCTCTCCAGTCTAAAAGAGCAATTACTCTTCTCTCCCTGAGAGAAGCTGAGAAGGACCTTCACTCTGACTGTAGAGGAAATAGGATAATAGAGATGTATAAAAACAGTAAATTGAGAGAAAATTACTCCAGTTTTATGTAAATGTGCTTAACTCTAATGTTGCTCATATAAACCTTCTTGTGTATAATTGAGGGGCATAAAATGAGTTAATCAGACAACCCTTTATTTTAGACCACACTGCTAATTTAATAATTGTCTGGTTCTCCCAGATTCCATTCCTCCAGTGTTCCAAGCATCGTTCATATTGTGTGGATTCACCTTTATAGAGAACTCCTTTCATTGTTTCCTAATCAACAAAACCCCCTCACTAATTCGCCATTTTCTTTTATTCAATCAGGTCCAGTACCTTAGCCTGGAAGTAAGCCTCCTTACAATTTTATATTTGGCCTTCAATTCCTTCTAGTCTTAAAGTACATCATCCCCTCACCTCTTCCTTGGCCATCTTCATTTGTAGAGTGGAAAAAATCTCACATTTTTAAAAATTTTTTTTATTTTATTTTTTTTAGCAGAACATACTGCAAAGAGAACAGACTTCAGAGTTCAGTAAACCAAAACTGAGACTTTAACTTCATCACTTACTTACCTCTGAAATCTTGGAAAACCCATTTAGTATTTGTAAAGTATTTCTGTGCTACCTATCTCTAGGGTGATTGTACTTTCAAAAGAGAAAATCCAAAGGAAATGTTTTTGAAAACTAAAACGTGATCTACCACTACTTTCGAAAGTGTATCAGAGTACTAATTGCATTTTATTTTCATAGTTTTATATTAGAAACTGACTCCATGCTTACACGTTTGATGAATCCTAGCCACAGATTATTAGTTGCTGACGTGCATAATTTACTTAATTTCTTTGTGACTCGCCCCCCCTCAAATAGTTCTTATGGGAATTTCAATTGAGCTAATTTTTTTTTTTTAAGATTTTGTTTATTTATTTGACAGAGAGAGAGAGAGAGTGACAGTGAGAGAGGAAATACAGGCAGGGGGATTGGGAGTGGGAGAAGCAGGCTTCCCGCTGAGCCTAGAGCCTGTTGCAGAGGCTCGATCCTACGACCCTGGGATCGTGATCTGAGCTGGAGGCAGATGCTTAACAACCGGGCCACCCAGGCACCCCCAATTAAGTTAATTCTTGTGAGAAGATTAATCAAGAGTTAATATTTGAAAAAATGCCTAGAAGAGTACCCCTTGTGAAGAAAATGTCATATACGGGTTTGCTGAATACATAAGCACTGCATTAAACAAATTTAAATGGGTTTCTTTATTTCAGGACGTATTTAGCAAACATACACTGTTGTTTTCTAAGAGAGAATATGGCAGAGTTTTTCAAAATTATTTCCTAAGGGAAAATTTCTTGGACGAGTACCTTGGAAAACACTGAAGTTTACCAATAATTATTTAATTTTTTCTTAATAAACGGTTCATTTTATTCCCACTGCCTAGCTTCCTATTAGGGAGTTATATGTACTTTGGCAAGCCCTATTTAATTTGCATAGTGCTGAAAATAATCTTTAATTTTTTGAAAAATTTTATTTTGGGGGGCAATTTGATTTTCAATTGCGATACAGCAGAATTGAGTAGAAAATGTAGAGTTCCATACCACAGAGATGTATTTGTTATGACTGAAGAATCTACAAGGACACATCATTATTATCCAATGTCCATAGTTTATTTAAGGGTTCACTCTTGCTTTTGTATATACTGTGAATTTCTCACAATGTATAATGACATATAAGCACCCTGATAATGTCATGTCAGAATAGTTTCACTGCCCTAAAAATCTGTGATCTGCTTATTTATCTCTCTATCCCTACTATGTCCTGCAACCATTGAACTTTTTACTGTTTCCATAGTTGTCACCCTTCTAGAATGTCACATGGTTGGAATTATATAGTATGCAGCTTTCTCAAATTTGCTTCTTTCATGTATGCAATATACTATATGTTTATTTTAATTTTTTATTTTTTATTAGCATATAATGTACAGGGGTACAGGTCTCTGAATCGTCAGGCTTACACACTTCACAGTACTCACCATAGCACAGACCCTCCCCAATGTCCATAACCCAACCACCCTCTCCCTACTCCCCTCCCCCAGCAATGCTATTTGTTTTGTGATATTAAGAGTCTCCTGGTTTGTCTCCCTCCTGATTCCATCTTGTTTCATTTTTTCCTTCCCTACCCCCCAACCCCCCACATTGCCTCTCAAATTCCTCGTATCAGGGAGATCATATGATAATTGTCTTTCTCTGATTGACCTATTTCGCTCAGCATAATACCCTCTAGTTCTATCCACGTCATTGCCAATGGCAAGATTTCATTTCTTTTGATGATTGCATAGTATTCCATTGTGTGTGTGTATGTATATATATATATACATATATATATATACATATATGTGTGTATGTATATATATATATACATGTATATATATATATCACATCTTCTTTATCCATTCATCTGTTGATGGACATCTAGGTTCTTTCTATAGTTTGGGTGTTGTGGACATTGCTGCTATAAACATTTGGGTGCACTTGCCCCTTTGGACCACTACATTTGTATCTTTAAGGTAAATACCCAGTAGTGTGATTACTAGGTTGTAGGGTAGCTCTATTTTCAACTTTCTGTTGAAAACTTGCTGTTTTCCAGAGTGGCTGCACCAGCTTGCATTCCCACCAACCGTGTAGGAGGGTTTCCTTTTCTCTGCATCCTTGCCAGCATCTGTTGTTTCCTGACTTAATTTTAGCCATTCTGACTGGTGTGAGGTGGTATCTCATTATGGTTTTGATTTGTATTTCCCTGATGCTGAGTGATGTGGAGCACTTTTTCATATGTCTTTTGGCCATCTGGATGTCTTTTTTGCAGAAATGTCTGTTCATGTCCTCTGCCCATTTCTTTTTTTTTTTTTTTAAGATTTTATTTATTTGACAGACAGAGATCACAAGTAGGCAGAAAGGCAGGCATAGAGAGAGAGAGAGAGAGAGAGAGAGAGGAGGAAGCAGGCTCCCTGCAGAGCAGAGAGCTCGACTTGGGGCTCGATCCCAGGACCCTGGGATCATGACCTGAGCCGAAGGCAGAGGCTTTAACCCACTGAGCCACCCAGGCGCCCCCACTGCCCATTTCTTGATTGGATTATTTGTTCTTCGGGTGTTGAGTTTGATAAGTTTTTTTTTATAGATTTTGGATACTAACCTTTTATCTGATATGTCCTTTGTAAATATCTTCTCCCATTCTGTCAGTTGTCTTTTGGCTTTGTTAACTGTTTCCTTTGCTGTGCAAAAGCTTTTGATCTTGATGAAGTCCCAATAGTTAATTTTTGCTCTTGCTTCCCTTGCCTTTGGTGATGTTTCTAGGGAGAATTGCTGTGGCTGAGGTCGAAGAGGTTGCTGCCTGTGTTCTCCTCAAGGATTTTGATGGATTCCTGTCTCACATTGAAGTCTTTCATCCATTTGGAGTCTATTTTTGTGCCTGGTGTAAGGAAATGGTCCAGTTTCATTTCTGTGCATGTGACTGTCCAATTTCCCCAACACCGCTTGTTGAAGGGACTGTCTTTTCCATTGGACATTCTTTCCTGCTTTGTCAAAGATTAGTTGACCGTAGAGTTGAGGGTCTATTTCTGGGCTCTTTATTCTGTCCCATTGATCTATGTGTCTGTTTTTGGCAATACTCTTTTGAGTTTATTTTTAACAACTGTTACCCAACAGAATAAAGCAAAACAAAAACCCCAAAAAACCAAAAAAACAAAGCAACAACAACAACAACAACAACAAAACCTGAAAACAAACCTGAAATATATTGGATGAGTTCAGCCTTTATTTATATTTATTTATTTATTTGTTTGTTTGTTTTTTGGTTATATTTTGAAATATTCATAAGTACCCTTTGCTTAAACTAATAAATCATCTGGCTACTGCAAACATTAGGACCATCTGTCATCCTTGCACATAGTTTTTCTTCCTGGTATCTTTATAGGTTTGTAACAGAATGAACTTACGGAATTTATTCAATTTTGTTAGTGAAATATGTTAGCCAATAAATAGAGCCAGGAAAATTCCTTATGTCATAAATGTTTTTATTGTGGTCTTTTATCATTTGATTTATCAAGTTAGGAGGAATCAGTCTAATAAAGTAATGGGGCTTAGAAGAATAATGCTGTTTTTCTTTAAGTATAAACTAACTTTGAAATTGTATCTTGATTGAAAAGAATGTGAATAGACCTACTTAAAATCTGACCTAGAAAGGACAGATTCTTTATAAGTCTAAAAGTTGTACAGAATCAAACATTCAACAAAAGCCTAATCCAGAAAGAAAGGAAGAAAGAAAGAGAGGAGAAAGAAATAGAGTTTAGTTCATTTTTCTTATTTTTGTGCACATCTTGATTATCACATATGCCTTTTTTTAAAAATTTTTATTTTTTATAAGCATATATTTTTATCCCCAGGGGTACAGGTCTGTGCATCACATATACCTTTGACAGATATTTATTTCTATGTAACTATATCTGAAGACAAACATGTTGTTGACCACACCCTCTACCTATATTTTTGTATTCATTCATGACTTCTCTTTAATATGAACTGATAAATATATACCTATTTATTAAGAGAAAATATAATATTAAATAATATATAGCATACAACAGATATCATTAAAATAGCATTTCCCAAGGGGAGATAAATATATTATTGATAGAATATGAAACTAATATTAGGGGTAGCCACAAGAACAATCTTTTTATTTTTTAACTGTTTTATGTAAATTAGAAAAATACATTCAAATCTTGATTTCAGGAGAGACAGAAGGATATCTTTTAAAAGTAGACCATTATGGGGGTCTGGGTGGCTCAGTTGGTTAAACATCTGACTCCTGATTTTGGCTCAGGTAATGATCTTAGGGTCTTGGGCTCCAGCCTGGAGTTGGGCTCTGCTCTCAGCAGGGAGTCTGCTTCTTTTCCTCTTCCACTGCCCCTCCCTCTGGCCACAAGGGCTATCTGTCTCTCTAAAATAAATAAGTCTTAAAAAAAATGTAGACCATTAGAAAGAGACATGCTATGTTACTGATGATAAGATTGTGTGATGGTATGACAAAATGATAAGTGAAGTACAGAAGTTTTGGAGATAGTGCATTATATGAGTCAGTATGAGCATTATAATAAGATTTTATTTTATATATGACTAATTTCAGTAGCCTATCTTCCTAGTATATATTATTATAATATAATTCACAAAAGATGATTGATGTCTGTTAGCTTAGGTCAGGTTCAGGTAGGACAAACTTGTGGCTATCATATGAGGCAAAACACCCAAAAACCACAAAGTTGCATTTATTCACTAAAACAATTTTAGTGGAAGTGCTTTGCAACCTCAAACTGTTGTACATAAAAAAGGAATTAAGACACATACTAATGGCTTATAGAGTTTATGTATGACTGAACTCTTTAATTCTGTAGTGACTGATCTCTCCCCTCTAGTTTCCTCTGAAATGAAACCATTTGCCTTAATGTTGCTGAATCTCATCAGTACCTACCCACTTTCACTATATAACCCATACCCTAAAAGCTGTCAAGCTTTGGAACATAGATATAGTCATAATAAGTTTGTGGTATACTTTTAGCAAAAGCAATTCTGAAATTGGGTGGGGGGAAAAAGATGTTTAGGGATAGAATACATTGGCTTTAATCATATATATTATTCACACAACAGTCTTTTGCAAGTATACATTTTCTTCCATGCTCTCTACTATCTCTATTTTTTGTAATAATTTAGGCTTAATGCATTGATCATAAAGGTCCTTTTAAAAAAGTTTATTGTCACCCATTAACACTTATTTAGGTACTCACTTGTGATATAAAGAAATATTGAATTATATTGTGATGGAAACAACTCTGAAGTTTGAATCCCAAGGTTTTTTAATCTTTGTAGAGAAATATAATCATACTTGGAAAGGAGCAGATAATTTAGGAGGTGCTCAGACTCGTAGTGCTTGAAGAGAAAGTCACAGAAAAGGTACTTGATGTAAGTTCAAAACTTTTACTTTGTTCATTTCTTCACTCTTTGTATGTAGTCTATGATGTTCTCCCACCAAAGGAGGTGTGTTGAGCATCTTCTTGACTTCCCAGATAGCACTGGAATCTATTTCTCAGTTTTTGGGGGTTCTTCATATTTCTTCATCACATGTTATTTGGTGAAGGTACTTATAAGGAAATTAAAAATCTACAAGTTACCATGTTTTTTAATGACAAATACATGAAGTGATTTACTTCTTAACCTAGGGTAGTTTTTATTTCATAAATAACAGCCATTTAAAGATGAAAGACGTCTTAAGGATAATCTTTGATTAGTTTCCTTGGTGAGGAATTTTTAAATCTTCAAGGATTTTTTTTTGTTACTTCATAAAATATAACAACTCACCTCTGTTTAACATATTAATATATATATGTGTGTATATATATATATATGTATATATATATATAAATAAATAATTTGGAGATAAAGAGGAGAAGAAAGGAGAAAAAGAATAGTGGGAGAATTTTCTCTTAGAGGAAGACCATAAGACTTAGTATAAAAATGGACATGTGTAGAGCTGTTTTGTCAGAAAGATGTGGATCTTTATAAACCTGGCTGGAGAAATAGAAGCTAAGTTGATTTGCAACAAAAAGAATAAGGTTAGTTATAGATGTGGCAAAGCAGACAAAAAGGTGGTCCAAGTTGAAGAGAGAGGTGCCTGATTTCTTAGCAGTTCAGGTTATGTAATATTAAATTAATTTCTTACCTTATGATGTAAAATCCTATTCATTGCCTCTTGTTTTGGCTTTGAATAGGTGGTGCTAAGGAGAGAGAAGAGGCAGGACTCTGGAGCAGAAGGATAATATGATATAGACAAGGGACATGCTTCTAGGTTGTGAAATCCAGAACATAATTTAAAAATTGAATTAAATAAATGTCTGCTTCTTGTATTTGTAACTCATACTAATTTGAGAATCCAATGTTTGATTTTTTATTATTTATCATTGCAACTTCAAATAATACACTACATCTTATTCCGTTGACTCTGATCTGAACTTCAGTCCTCTTCTGTGTAGGGTGAAGAAAACTTTCCTTTTTACTTTCTACCCTTTCAACATCTTATATCCTTTAATCATATTTATATTTTTATAATCCCTAAGATTTTTCACATTGCCTTTCTCTTTTAAAGTTGTATTTTCTTGGATTCTTGTTTCTTTTTTTAAAATAAATTTGACACATACATTTTTTCTTAACTTTTTAAAAAAAGATTTATTTATTTATTTTAGAGAGAGAGAGTGAGGGTACACACATGAACATAGAGGGGAGGGGCAGAAGGAGAGAGTCCCTTGATCCTGAGATCATGACCTGAGCTGAAACCAAGAGTGGGTCACTCAACTGACTGTGCCATCCAGGCACCCCTTAATATTTTCTTGACAAATTAAAACAAAAATTTTTTTTTAAGTCCAGTAGGGGGCTTGAACTTACAAGCCTGAGACCAAGACCCTAAGACCAAGACCTGAGCTGAGATCAAAAGTCAGAAGCTTAACCAACTGAACTACTCAAGTGCCTGATAAATATATTTTTAAGTACCATTCAAGAAAAGATGGCAGATACATTTTCTTAGCCTTTGATTTATGCACATTTCTTTATTTTGTCTTCCAGTTGATTTCAGTTTGTTGGGTATAGAATTCTAGGTTCAAATCACTTTCCTTTAAACAATGAAATTGTTGCTTGATTATCTTTTAACAGTTTTCTTGTGAGAAAACTGATACTGATGTAGCAGAACAATACTTTTAAATTATTAAACTAATGCATCTCTGCTCTGGGTAATCCCTGTTCCTTTTTCTCCGATGGCTCAATAATCAATGAGATCCAATTCAATGGGAGAGCAATTCAATCTAGAAAACAGTGATCTTTGCTCAGTTCAAATTATACTTTCTCAATGTATGATAAAACATTTATTTTGAAAGCCTTATAATGAAAAAAGGCTTTCTAAATTCTAAGTTTTTACTTATATAACCAGAGTATTTTTTTTAAAATTTTAGAACTTAGAATTTAAGGATAAACTATAGTGAAAAATAATGTGTTTTAAGATAATATCCTCTTTGATTGGAAGTGTAAATTCATTTGAGTTTTAGAAGACTGGGTAAAGGGTAAAAACAAAATAAGAGCAAGAAGGGGAGAGGAGAAGAGACATATCCTTGATCACATGTTGGTACATCAAATTTTTGCATATTGAATTTTATGCTTCTTTTCTGCAACATAGCATAGAAACAACAGAGTAGTCTCAGTAATAAAAGTGTCCCGATAGAAGGACCAGAGCTAGCACTCCAAGTTGTTTAGGCCTGCATGTGGTTGGTTGGGCATAACACAGTTTTGGTGCACTTTGCAGGAACAGGGAAGGAGTGTTGAGAGAATCCATTTGTTTTTGAAAGATGAAGCACTAATAAAGGAGCTGCAGAGTATGAGTACAGGAGAGACCATGGACTTGAATAGGGGCACTAGGATAGGACTTGTGATGACTGACCAATCAAGCTTTGTCTTCATACGTACCAACAGGAGGGCTCATGGCCTATGGCAAGAAAAATCTCAGAAAAGGTCAGAGCATCCAGAATATAGAATATGGAGCAGATGATACATACGTCCTTCTACCTAAGAATCCTGCAGCAGCACACCTGACAATAAAATAGTCAGCTCAAATTGGCTTAAAATAATGAAGGAACTTATCAGTATGACTTGAAGTCTCCAGGTAGGGTGGGCTTCAGTGTGGTTTCTGGTCTCTTTTACCATGATGCTCCTCATTCTATTCTCTGTGCATTGACTTGTTTCCTAGGCTAGCACCTACATGGCTACCGACTCTCTGGGCCATCTGTCCATGTTGGCTAATGGCCAGATAAAGAGAGCAGCCACCTTTTTCTTGTTTCTTTCCTAATAACAAGGCTACATGTCTTAAAATTTTATGTGTCTAAATTTTTATATGCTCATATTTGACACTGCCCTTGAACCAGTGGGTTACCATAAGCTGACAGGGAATGGCACTGAGTTTCTTGTGTTGGATTAATCCATTCAGGACTGTTCCACAATACAAAAGGATTATAGATTGAGAACCACAGTTGATTCCAGTACCTGATTATATATTGGAAAGAAGATGGATGAGTGGAAAGAATGCTTGGGAACTGAGAAAAAGCCTGATAGGTTATTTGTAACTAAAATGATGGAATATTGTCCACAAAGTGACTCACTTAGAGCTGTTTGACCTTTAGGTGCATGTTTAAGTTTTCGTATTTCCAAGACTTCCATCTGGTGTATATTACTGGGAATCCAAAATTCCTCTTTATTATTCCCCCTGCATTTGAATTTTACTATGCAGATTTTGCTTTGGTTACTCTAGTTTTACTTTTGTGCCTTTGTATGTGATACTTTTTCTTTCTCTGGAAACTCTTAAGATCTTTTATTTTTCCTTGGAATTCTGAAATTTCACAAATTGTATCTAGGCCTAGATATTTCATTAATTTAGCACATGGTACTCACTGGGTACCCTTTTGAAATTGTTTCATGTTTTTATTTGAACATGTATAGCATCTTTTTCTTTAATTCCTTTTCATGGATTTATTTTTAGTTGGGATTGACCCTTTAAGATTGATCTTCTATGTTGTATATTTTCTCTCATATTTCTCATCTCTTTTATAATATATTCTGAGACATTTAATGCATTTTACATGATAGACTTTCTACTAAATTGTTTAGCAGTTACATATTTTAATTTCCTGAAATTCTTTGTTTTCTTTTTGTTTCTTTTTCATAACTTCCTGATCCTACCTTACAAATGGAATTTTTTTCTTATATCTCTATAACAAATCTCTTAAGGAATTTTTTAAAAGATTTTATTTACTTATTTGTTGGAGAGAAAGCACAAGCAGGGAAAGTGGCAGGCAGAGGTGGAGAGAGAAGCAGGCTTCCTGCTGGACAAAGAGCCTGATGTGGGACTCGATTCCAGGACCCTGGGATCATGACCTGAGCCCAAGTCAGAGGCTTACCAACTGAGCTATCCAGACGTCCCTGTTAAGGAATTTTTAAATGTTTTCTTTTTTTTTTTTTTCCTGAATTATACTGATTCTCTTGAGATCAATATTTTTTTTTGTTTTGTTTTATTTTTCGACTTCTTATTTCAAACCATCCTCATGTTTGAAGATCCTAGTTGTCCATTTATACTGAAAGCTGAAGAACTGGACTGATTTATTTATTTATTTGTTTGTTTATTTATTTATTTTTTCCTCTAGATGGCTTTGGAATTCCTCTGCTCTTTTCCTGATAGGACACCTGAGGAAGAAGTATCATTGGTGAGGAATTTTATGTTTCTGGGTGAATTCAGTCCATGGTTAGGTTCTATTTTAAATGAGAGGGTGGGATGGTAACTTTAAGGTTGTGGGCTCTACATACACCTCTGGAGTAGCATGCCAGTTCTAAAAGCCAGAGGTTCCTCCATGTTAAAAAAAAATAATAATTTATAGAAAAGATACTCTTTTTTTTTTTTTAAACCTGGGGATAAATACTGTTTTGTCTGTTGCTAAAATAATGAAATGAGACTGAATCAACAGTTTCTTATATGTTCAGCCAGTCCTACTCTCGACATCCCTCCATCATATTAGCTGACTGCGAGGTGGGGTCTTCTCCAGGGTTAGAAGGATATAGACTCATCTCAGATAACAGTGCCTCACAGCATATCCTGGGACACAGTTTTCCTTCTCTCTGTGTTGTTAGAAGGTACCCATTTATTTATTTGCTTTGCTCCAAGAATGTATTGAGATTTCATATTCACTTAATGACTCTCCTTCACATTTTCCTCTCTGACTTTTCGCAGTTGTATATTGTCCATCCATGGAAACTTGAGAGGCTGACAATTACACTAAATGTAACAGGTGTTTATTGTTCTTCATTCTTGTGCCATACCTTATTCCATATACAAGGGACCGAACTAAATTATGTGTTTACTTCTAAAATATGTCTTAGCCTCAAAAAGTTTACAATAGGTGGGGAGGGTGATGGGTGGTAAGGTCAGGGAGCAGTTTCTTTAAACAAACAAACAAACAAATACTAGAAGGAATACTACAAGTGATCTGAAAGTGGAAATATAAAATGCTTCAAAGTTACCCAACATGTGCAGAGGAGTTCTGTTTAGAACACAAGCCATTTAAATTAAGAAAGGAGGGCCACCTGGGTGGCTGAGTGGGTTAAGCCTCTGCCTTTGGCTCGGGTTGTAATCTCAGGGTTTTGGGATGGAGCCCCGCATTGGGCTCTCTGCTCAGCGGGGAGCCTGTCCACCCCTCCCCCCGCCTGCCTCTCTGCCTACTTGTGATCTCCCTCTCTGTCAAATAAATAAATAAAATCTTAAAAAAAGAAAAAGAAAGAAAGGAAAGATGACTAAGAGACGGCTAGATTAAAATGGAATTCGGTGGCAAAGAAGGTGAATTACAGTGAGTTGCTAGCAGCAGCAGAGGATAAAGAGTTAACTGTATGTGGGGAGAAATAGAGAAAAAAATCAGTTGGCAGGGCCATGAGTGCATGTGACTAGAGAGGGAAAGGGCCCTGCTGATGCAGTCATTCTTGTTAAAGGTTCTGACTGTCATTCCAAGAGTAATTGAAAGCTTTTGAAAGTTTATAATCTGTGGAGAAACAAGAAGCACTTTAAAAAACTCACATTGCTGTCATGAAGGATGAGTTGAAGGGAAAAGAGCCTGGATATAAAGAGGTCAGTTAGGGAAACTTTAGGAGGTTCATGTGGGAGCCCTATTCTAGTGTCTCGGCAGTGGTGATGAAGCCAAATGGAAGGATATGATAGGTACTTAGGGGAAGACTCAATGGAGATTAGTGATTTTGGGGGGTTTGAGGAATGAGGAGAAGGAAGGACTTAAAGATGGTCCTCATTCAGGCTGTGCCATCTGAGTCTAGAGTGAAACCTGGAATTAGACAGGTGTGTAGGGAAAGTGTGATTGCTGATGATTTGTTCCGTGTGGGATGTGTTGAACCCAGTTGAACCAAGAGTCAGTAGTAAAGAGAAAGAAAAGCTGATAAAAATTACTCAGGTGTGGGGGTCAGTTCTAGTGCCATTGGTGTTAAATTCTTACCTGGGTTTCCCTTCACGTGGAAAGCAGAAACATTTTATTTATTTATTTATTTTTATCAAGGATCAAAAATTATCTGGGCTACTCTAACTAAACCCATAATGTGAATAAAGTACTCTATATAAAGTAGAGAAACAGCTTGTTTTAATATACTTAAAAAATAAATGAATTAATAAAAAGCATTGCTGTTTTGAATTCAAGAAATATGGGATGATAAAGAAGTAGATGGATAGTAGGGCTTTTAAAAAGGCACGATAAGCCCAGTTTATTTGAGGTTTTCTTAAATAGTTCCCAGGACAGCACGGACCATTTATTTCTTTATATACAGATCTAGATCTGTCTATATAACTATCTGAAATATAGAATAATGAGGTCTTCTTAAGGTAATTGAGAGAACTGGAAAACCTAGAGTAAAAAAATTAAGGAGTAAAAAAGGACAATAAAAAAAAAAAACTTTCAAAAGGTGCAAACCATGTGCCAGATCCTGTTCTATGCATTTCCTACATATGAAATTCGCGAATCCTCAATACGGTAAGTTAGGTGGGGTTATTATCCCATTTCACTATGGACTATACTGAAGCATATAGTAATTTAAAAACTTTCTAATTTCACACACTTAAGAATTCGTGGTATTAGGATCTCAACCTGGAAAGGTTGGCTCTGGAGCCCACCCACTCATTTCTCACATTATATTGACTTTATGTAAATACTATATATCTATGATATAGTCATAAACAGCATATATGCAACTGGGTAACATATCCCAGATCTATACCTAATAGAAACACTGGGTGGTCAAATGCTTTACTGAATGTGCAGGTACTTTCATTAATACATTGCAAAAATTAATTTAACTCATATATATGGCTTTGTCCGTGTTATAAATGTATATGTATCTAGGGTAGCACACACTAAGTTGTGAATAATGATGGATGGAACGGGAAACCCACTAAACTTCTGTGTACACATTGCATTTCTCTGATGAAGAAAGAGGGGAAAATAATTTAATGATTGGTTCCCTAACCAATCAAATGATTTAATTGATTGGTTCCCTAACCAATCAATTTGCAGGACAGGCCAAGAGAGTGACATAACTATGTTCTCAGAGTCTCTAGATATAGCAAGATATAGAATTAGAATGACTTTAGAGTGACAGAATAAGTAAGAGAAATTTTAAAAATTATTATTTATATGTTTAGGATTTTCCCATGTAAGTTGCTCATAATATAGGCATTGCTAAGCACAGCTATGCCTGTTTTTATTTTAATCCCTTTAATATGATTTAATGTGAATAAAATAAAAATTTGTCTAAATAAATATGCATAGTCCAATTTTGACTTAACAACTACAGAAAATTTCAGTTGAAAATATTCTTGTGCATATTTTTTTCATGTGCATATTTTTAAGAGAAATGTAAAGTCATTTAAAGCTGCCTGTGGCTGTTTTGAAAGTATGAAGATAAATAAGGATTTAATTTTCTCACTCGAATACTTTCCTAATTTGACGAACATGCTGAAAAAATAGAAATGACAGCCATTTAAATGATCTTCCAGAGAAGCTTAAAGGCCTAACAATCTCATTTTTTCTTAAAGGCAGTTCTGTGTGTGCCCAGGCATACATGCATTTTGTAATTAAAATTAAAGCTTTAAAATACTGTGTTAGATTCAGTCGTCCCATAGCTGTGAAGAAAAGGATAAACCAACTCAGGGCTCCTGGGAATATTTAAGAAGGGGGCATAATTCATGCCTCCAGGAGACAAAATCTATTTATGTAAAAGTATAAGAAGAGATGAGTCATTAGCATAAAAATATCATAAATGGAAAAAAAAAATCTAGACTCTAGTAGGGGCAGAGGATTGACCGAAAAGAATTGTGCGTACTCGAGTGTCACTTATGTTTCTAATAGACTTTTGTTGTTGACTTAAAATCAGTGACAGGAAATAAAAAAGGTTGAAATGAAATATCACATCACCCACATGTGACTCACAGCAAATAGGAAACAGGGCAGACATTCGTCAGAGCTAAACAACTCCCCGATACTTGTTATTTAGGTAGTATGCTGTTACCAGTTGAGGGGTTTTCTAAAATGAAAGTACTAACATTAATCTTAATAATTACAACCAGTTCATAATTACCATAGATATCCAAAAGGATTTATATTATTATTTTGGATGGTCCTGTGAAGTCTCAATCTCCTACCCAGAAAATTTGTGTATGTATGAATGGATATGCACAATTGTTTTGGGAGACGACATATTAACAATTTATTCTCATGCCATTTGTTTAGTGGCTAGTTGTCTATGTGCAGCTGGATAGCTTATTCCTGGTTTATATAAATAGTGGAGCCACAAGATAGAACAGTCACATGCCAATTGAATTGTTCATGTGCTTTCACAGATGCGCCACAAAAAACAAGTTGACTAAAACATTTTTCATGTAGTTACTTAGTGTGGTAATACAGGCACTATTAGGTCAAATTATATTTAAATTTATTGTCTAGAATTATTTTTCAACTTTGAGTTGCATGAAGTAGCATAGGGACCTAGTCAATGTATTCATACCTGAAGTCTTGCTCTGACAATTTGATTTAAAAGCCTCACTCAGGAGATGATTTCTTTCATTTTTTACTAAGCTTTCTATTTCCAAATTTTATCAATTCATCATTTTTTGAGAACTTGGGGATACAAATCATTAGACATAGTTGTTACTTTCAGTATTCTTATAGTCAAGTGAAATAGTAAAATAGTGAAGCTATTTGCACATTTATCTTGAGCTATTGTTTTCTTTTAAATTAGGAGAGTTATTTTCTTCCTGCACATGTATAGTCTTTTCCTGCTGCTGAGTTATAAAAATTAATTAAAAAATCTTGCAATTGTTAAACTAAATGAGCATTGGTGCCTTTTAAACACACGTACAAGAATGGGTCAACTCCAACAAATAAACTGGCAATAAACAAATAAGTAAATACAAGGATTAGTTAAAAGGTGACTCAGGTGCTAACATGCTCAGAGGGATTACTGGAAATTGAAACTCACGGAGCAGAGTCAGGCAGCTGGGGGACTCAGCACTGGGACTCTAGTGGAGCTTCTCTCTCTATCCACAGTCTGAAAACGATAGTCTGCATGGCATAGACCAAACACAGAGCACCATTGCCTGTTTTGCGCAGCCTGCAATGTAAGAAGGGTTTATTTCATTTGTTTTATATTTTTGAATGGTTGAAAAGATAAATAGAATACTATACTATTTTGTGGCACATAAAACCTATGTAAAATTTAAATTTCAGTGTCCGTAAATAAAGTGTTATTGAAACATAGTCCCACCCATTTATTTATGTATTGTCTATGGCTGCTTTTGCTCCACAGTAGTGGAGTAGTAACAGTAGTGACAGTCGCCCTGTTGCCTGCAAAACTGAAAATACTTGTTATCTTGGCCTTTACACAAAAATTTTGCTGACCCCTGAGCTGGGGAACTGACTTAGCACTATTTTATAATAACTCTCAGTGGTAGTGTCTCCACTCATTTCAGAAACTAGAAAAAAAGAGTCTGAAAAACTCAAATAAACTTGGATCAAGTTTCCATCCTCTGACCTGTGATCACAGGTTGGGGGATCGGTTTATAATTGAACTGGTTTTGTGTTTCTTGTGTCTAAAGGAGTGGAATCTGTTACAGACAGAAGGGAGGACCAGTGAGGAAAACCTCCTGGCAAACAAAAGCAATGGCCATTTCAACACAATAATCAAATTATCATTGCTATCTTTTCTCTAATTACTTCATTTATGCAGCTTATAGTTCAATAAATAAGCAGTTATTATGTATCTATTTTTATCTTCCTTTTACTTGACTCATGCACCAGATAGATAGACATAGAAACAGTTACTACATTTAAGGATCTCATAGTCCTAAGAGAAAGACAGTTATTCAAAAGGTGAAATAAAAGACTATGCTTTAGATATTGCAAAAGAGATATAAACCAAATGGAAGAATAACAAAGAGAAAGGAAAAAAAACCACCTAATTTGACTTAGAACTTTAGGAATGTTATAAGGAACACATAAATTTTGAACTGCATCTTTAAGGATGATGTTCCAATTATTTATTATTATAAAACAACCCTAAAACTTAATGGCTTAAAACAACAATCATTTATTTTACTCATTAATCTGTATTCTGTGTAGTGTTTGGTAGAAATGAATAATGCTTACTCTATTGGACAGTTTAACTAGTGACTAGAAAGCCTCCTTTCAAGGTGACTCTTTTACTATCTGGCTAGTCGGTGGTGGCTATTGACTGAGAGGTGCTTGGGTATTCTACAGATAAGCCTCTCCACAGACTGCTTGGGATTCCTCACAGCATGGAAAGGTAGGTTTTAAGAGCTCAGGAAGGTCTCAAGCAAACGAGGTGAAGATATATTTCTTTTTTTTTTTTTTTTCTCAACTAGCCTTGCATTTCACGTTGTGTTACAGTGTTGTGCTCTATTGGCTGAGCCAATCATGAAGTCCCCCACTCAAGTTCAAGAGGATTCATACACATAGACAAGAGTCTTTAGAGAGAGACTGCAAAAATATATTAAATACTTTTCACATAGTATTTGATTTTTTCTTTTGAAAAACTATCTTCATGTAGCTATAATAGCAAACCTACAGAAGTATTTTAATAATAGGACTATATTATCAGTTTTGTTTATAAGCAATAACTCCCCTTATTTTGTTGAGTTATATCCATGTATTTAGGAGTATAAGCATGAATATAAATATAACCATATTTTACAACATAAACTTCTACTAATATACTGTACTTATACCACTTTATTGTAACTTCACTTTATTATTATTTTTTCAAGTTATCATAGGCTGAATGTATGGCTAACTTGGAATTTTTGGTGACCAAATGGAAATACTTCTTGCTAAATACATAAACCACAAATCACAAACCTGAAGTTTCAAATTTTGCAAGTAAAGCACATGGCTGTTTATCACCAGCTTTGGTCTAAGAGTTTTCAGTTTTCAGAAAACTCCTGCTTCTTGTATATCTATTATTTTGACAGGTTCATTAAGATAGTTTTAGCACTTGATCATAATTTTTAACTCTGTGCTTTTTGTTTAAACTCAACATTTTTTTAAACTTATTTTTTGGTAACTTTTCTTGTACCATATAGCTTGAAACTAAAATTTGAATATTCAAGTGTTCCTAGGGTTAACTGAGTTTAATTGCTATGTAACAAATTACCACAGACAAATTACCACAGACAGTCTAAGAGAAGAGATCCCTGTGTATGGAGTTAGATACTTTATTAGCTCATACTTTTGTAGGGCATAAGTCTGGGCATAGTGTACTCCAGGTTTTACAAAGCTGAAACCAAGATGTTGGCTAGCGCTGAAACACATCTGGAACTCTTCCAAGATAACACAGTTGTCGTAGAATTCAGGTCCTTGTGGTTGTAGGACTGAGTTCCCAATTTCCTTGTATCCATCAGCCAGAATCACTTTCAACTCCCTAGAATCTGACTGTATTTCTTGTCATGTGACTTCCCTCTGTTTTACAAGGAATGAAATATCTCCCTTGTATCATATTCTTGTCACACTTTAAATCTCTTTTTCAGGAAGAGCCCCATCCCTTTCAAGGACTCACTTGATTAAGATGGATCCATCCGAGACAGTCTCTCTTTCATAAAGTCAAATGTACCATACAACATAACCTAATCATGACAGTGAAACCTATCAAAGCCGCAGTTCCTGATGGGCAGGAATCTTGGTAACAAATGTTCAAAATGGGACACTTTTGAAATGAAGAGGACACTATTACTTTGTTAATGATTACACTGAGAAAATAGGTAGAAATGGTGATGTCTTAGGAAAAATATGGTTATGATTATACTTAATTATTTCCTTTGTTATGAAGTTCATTAACTCTAAGTCCACATGTTTACTTTCTACTCTTTTTAAATTTTCTTTTATTTTCAAATTTATTACTTAGTTTTTGAAAATACACTAAAGAGTGTATGCAACAAGTTATGAAACACAAAAATTTTTGAACCATGAATCCAACATTCAACCAAGATTGTATTTTATTTTATTTTTAAATTTTTTATTTTTTATAAACATATATTTTTATTCCCAGGGGTACAGGTCTGTGAATCACAAGGTTTACACAATTCACAGCACTCACCAAAGCACATACCCTCCCCAATGTCCATAATCCCCCCCCCCTTTCTCCCAAACCTCCTCCCCACAGCAACCCTCAGTTTGTTTTGTGAGATTAAGAGTCACTTATGGTTTGTCTCCCTCCCAATCCCATCTTCTTTCATTGATTCTGCCCCTACCGACTTAAGCCCCCATGTTGCATCACCACTCCTCATATCGGGGAGATCATATGATAGTTGTCTTTCTCTGCTTGACTTATTTCACTAAGCATGATACGCTCTAGTTCCATCCATGCTATCGCAAATGGCAAGATTTCATTTCTTTTGATGGCTGCATAGTATTCCATTGTGTATATATACCACATCTTCTTGATCCATTCATCTGTTGATGGACATCTAGGTTCTTTCCATAGTTTGGCTATTGTGGACATTGCTGCTATAAACATTCGGGTGCATGTGCCCCTTTGGATCACTACGTTTGTATCTTTAGGGTAAATACCCAGTAGTGCAATTGCTAGGTCATAGGGCAGTTCTATTTTCAACATTTTGAGGAACCTCCATACTGATTTCCAGAGTGGTGGCACCAGCTTGCATTCCCACCAACAGTGTAGGAGAGTTCCCCTTTCTCCGCATCCTTGCCAGCATCTGTCATTTCCTGACTTGTTGATTTTAGCCATTCTGACTGGTGTGAGGTGAAATCTCATTGTGGTTTTGATTTGTATTTCCCTGATGCCGAGTGATATGGAGCACGTTTTCATGTGTCTGTTGACCATCTGGATGTCTTCTTTGCAGAAATGTCTGTTTATGTCCTCTGCCCATTTCTTGATTGGATTATTTGTTCTTTGGGTGTTGAGTTTGCTAAGTTCTTTGTAGATTATGGACACTAGTCCTTTATCTGATATGTCGTTTGCAAATATCTTCTCCCATTCTGTCAGTTGTCTTTTGATTTTGTTAACTGTTTCCTTTGCTGTGCAAAAGCTTTTGATCTTGATGAAATCCCAATAGTTCATTTTTGCCCTTAATTCCCTTGCCTTTGGCGTTGTTCCTAGGAAGATGTTGCTGCGGCTGAGGTGGAAGAGGTTGCTGCCTGTGTTCTCCTCAAGTATTTATGGATTCCTTTCGCACATTGAGATCCTTCATCCATTTTGCGTCTATTTTCGTGTGTGGTGTAAGGAAATGGTCCAATTTCATTTTTCTGCATGTGGCTGTCCAATTTTCCCAGAACCATTTATTGAAGAGGCTGTCTTTTTCCATTGGACATTCTTTCCTGCTTTGTCGAAGATTAGTTGACTGTAGAGTTGAGGGTCGATTTATGGGCTCTCTATTCTGTTCCATTGATCTATGTGTCGGTTTTTGGGCCAGTACCATGCTGTCTTGATGATGACAACTTTGTAATAGAGCTTGAAGTTCGGAATTGTGATGCCACCAACGTTGGCTTTTTTTTCAATATTCCTTTGGCTATTCAAGGTCTTTTCTGGTTCCATATAAATTTTAGAATTATTTGTTCCATTTCTTTGAAAAAGATGGATGGTACTTTGATAGGAGTTGCATTAAATGTGTACATTGCTTTAGGTAGGATAGACATTTTCACAATATTTATTCTTCCAATCCAGAAGCATGGAACATCTTTCCATTCCTTTGTGTCCTCCTCAATTTCTTTCATGAGTACTTTATAGTTTTCTGAGTATAGATTTGTGCCTCTTTGGTTAGGTTTATTCCTAGGTATCTGATGGTTTTGGGTGCAACTGTAAATGCGATTGACTCCTTAATTTCTCTTTCTTCTGTCTTGCTGTTGGTGTAGAGAAATGCAACTGATTTCTGTGCATTGGTTTTATATCTTGACACTTTACTGAATTCCTGTATAAGTTCTAGTAGTTTTGGAGTGGAGTCTTTTTGGTTTTCCACATATAGTATCATATCATCTGCGAAGAGTGATAATTTGACTTCTTCTTTGCCAATTTGGATGCCTTTAATTTCCTTTTGTTGTCTGATTGCTGAGGCTAGGACCTCTAGTACTATGTTGAATAGCAGTGGTGATAATGGACACCCCTGCCGTGTTCCTGACCTTAGCGGAAAAGCTTTCAGTTTTTCTTCATTGAGAATGAAATTTGCGGTGGGTTTTTCATAAATGGCTTTGATGATATTGAGGTATGTGCCCTTTATCTCTACACTTTGAAGAGTTTTGATCTGGAAGGGATGCTGTACTTTGTCAAATGCTTTTTCAGCATCTATTGAGAGTATCATATGGTTCTTGTTCTTTCTTTTATTGATATGTTGTATCACATTGACTGATTTGCGGATGTTGAACCTACCTTTCAGCCCAGGAATAAATCCCACTTGGTCGTGGTGAATAATCCTTTAATGTAGTGTTGAATCCTATTGTCTAGTATTTTGTTGAGTATTTTCGCAACTGTTTTCATCAAGGAATTTGTCTATAGTTCTCTTTTTTTATGGGATCCTTGTCTGGTTTTGGGATCAAGGTGATGCTGGCCTCATAAAATGAGTTTGGAAGTTTTCCTTCCATTTCCAATATTTGGAACAGTTTCAGGAGAATAGGAATTAGTTCTTCTTTAAATGTTCGGTAGAATTCCCCCGGGAAGCCCTCTGGCCCTGGGCTTTTGTTTGTTTGGAGATTTTTAATGACTGTTTCAATCTCCTTACTGGTTATGGGTCTGTTCAGGCTTTCTATTTCTTCCTGGTTCAGTTGTGGTAGTTTATATATTTCTAGGAATGCCTCCATTTCTTCCAGATTGTCAAATTTATTGGCGTAGCGTTGCTCATAGTATGTTCTTATAGTAGTTTGTATTTCTTTGGTGTTAGTTGTGATCTCTCCTCTTTCATTCATGATTTTATTTATTGGGGTCCTTTCTCTTTTCTTTTTGATAAGTCGGGCCAGGAGTTTATCAATTTTATTAAATCTTTCAAAGAACCAGCTCCTAGTTTTGTTGATTTGATCTATTGTGTTTTGGTTTCTATTTCATTGATTTCTGCTCTGATCTTTATGATTTCTCTTCTCCTGCTGGGCTTAGGGTTTTTTTCTTGTTCTTTCGCCAGCTCCTTTAGGTGTAGGGTTAGCTTGTGTACCTGAGACCTTTCTTGTTTCTTGAGAAAGGCTTGTACCGCTATATATTTTCCTCTCAGGACTGCCTTTGTTGTGTCCCACAGATTTTGAACCGTTGTGTTTTCATTATCATTTGTTTCCATGATTTTTTTCTATTCTTCTTTGATATCCTGGTTGACCCATTCATTCTTTAGAAGGATGCTGTTTAGTCTCCATGTATTTAGGTTCTTTCCAAACTTCCTTTTGTGGTTGAGTTCTAGGTTTAGAGCATTGTGGTCTGAAAATGTGCAGGGAATGATCCCAATCTTTTGTTACCGGTTGAGTCCTGATTTAGGACCGAGGATGTGATCTATTCTGGAGAATGTTCCATGTGCCCTAGAGAAGAATGTGTATTCTGTTGCTTTGGGATGAAATGTTCTGAATATATCAGTGATGTCCATCTGGTCCAGTGTTTCCTTTAAGGCCTTTATTTCCTTGCTGATATTTGCTTGGATGATCTGTCCATTTCAGTGAGGGGAGTGTTAAAGTCCCCTACTATTATTGTATTATTGTTGATGTGTTTCTTTGATTTTGTTATTAATTGGTTTATATAGTTGGCTGCTCCACATTGGGGGATAGATATTTAAAATTGTTAAATCTTATTGTTGGACAGACCCTTTGAGTATGATATAGTGTCCTTCCTCATCTCTTACTATAGTTTTTGGCTTAAAATCTAATTGATCTGATATAAGGATTGCCACTCCTGCTTTCTTCTGATGTCCATTAGCATGGTAAATTCTTTTCCACCCCCTCACTTTAAATCTGGAGGTGTCTTCGGGCTTAAAATGAGTTTCTTGGAGGCAACATATAGATGGGTTTTGTTTTTTTATCCATTCTGATACCCTGTGTCTTTTGACAGGGGCATTTAGCCCATTCACATTCAGGGTAACTATTGAGAGATATGAATTTAGTGCCATTGTATTGCCTGTACGGTGACTGTTACTGTATATGGTCTCTGTTCCTTTCTGATCTACCACTTGTAGGCTCTCTCTTTGCTTAGAGGACCCCTTTGAGATTTCCTGTAGAGCTGGTTTGATGTTTGCAAATTCTTTCAGTTTTTGTTTGTCTTGGAAATTTTTAATCTCTCCTTCTATTTTCAATGATAGCCTAGCTGGATATAGTATTCTTGGCTGCATGTTTTTCTCGTTTAGTGCTCTGAAAATATCATGCCAGCTCTTTCTGGCCTGCCAGGTCTTTGTGGATACGTCAGCTGCCAATCTAATATTTTTACCATTGTATGTTACAGACTTCTTTTCCCGGGCTGCTTTCAGGATTTTCTCTTTGTCACTGAGACTTGTAAATTTTACTATTAGGTGATGGGGTGTGGGCCTATTCTTATAGATTTTGAGGGGCGTTCTCTGAACCTCCTGAATTTTGATGCTCATTCCCTTTGCCATATTGGGGAAATTCTCCCCAATAATTCTCTCCAGTATACCTTCTGCTCCCCTTTCTCCTTCTTCTTCTCTTGGAATCCCAATTATTCTAATGTTGTTTCGTCTTATGGTGTCACTTATCTCTCGAATTCTCCCCTCATGGTCCAGTAGCTGTTTGTCCCTCTTTTGCTCAGCTTCTTTATTCTCTGTCATTTGGTCTTCTATATCACTAATTCTTTCTTCTGCCTCATTTATCCTAGCAGTAAGAGCCTACATTTTTGATTGCACCTCATTAATAGCTGTTTTGATTTCAACTTGGTTAGATATTAGTTCTTTTATTTCTCCAGAAAGGGCTTTTATATCTCTGAAGAGGGTTTCTCTAATATCTTCCATGCCTTTTTCGAGCCCGGCTAGAACCGTGAGAATTGTCATTCTGAAGTCTAGATCTGACATATTACCAATGTCTGTATTGATTAGGTCCCCAGCCTTCGGTACTGCCTCTTGTTCTTTTTTTTTGTGTTGAATTTTTACGTCTTGTCATTTTGTCCAGATAAGAGTATGTGAAGGAGCAAGTAAAATACTAAAAGGGTGGCAACAACCCCAGGAAAATATGCTTTAACCAAATTAGAAGATATCCCAAATCGTGAGGGGGGTTTAAAGGGGATAGAAAGAGGTTCAAAAAGGAAGAACGAAAAAAAAAAAAGAAAAGAAAAGAATTAAAAAAAAGAAAACAAATAAGAAAAATATAAAAAAGAAAAAATAAATATATTGGATAAACTCGTTAAAAAACTTTAAAAAAGAAAAAGGTAAAAGTTAAAAAAAAAATTTTACCAGAAAGCAAGAAAAAAAACAAAAAATGAAAAAGAAAAAAATTAAATTAACTGCAAGACTAAAAAAAATCACTGGGAAAAAGCCATGAGTTCCGTGCTTTGCTTTCTCCTCCTCTGGAATTCTGCTGCTCTCCTTGGTATTGAAACCACACTCCTTGGTAGATGAACTTGGTCACGGCTGGATTTCTTGTTGATCTTCTGGGGGAGGGGCCTGTTGTAGTGATTCTCAAGTGTCTTTGCCCCAGGCGGAATTGCACCGCCCTTACCAGGGGCCTGGGTGAGTAATCAGCTCGGGTTTGCTTTCAGGAGCTTTTGTTCCCTGAGTACTTTCCGTAGAGTTCCAGAGTATGGGAGTACAAATGGCGGCCTCCTGGACTCCGGCCCGGAGGAGCCGAGAGCTCAAGGCCCCACTCCTCTGTGCGCCCTCAGAGTACAGCGCCCAGTTACTCCCATCTGCCTGATCTCCGGCCGCACTCTGAGCTCACCGAGCCTGCGACCGGTTCAAGGTAACCCCGAGCTGTGAGCTTACTGTTGGCTCTGTCTCTGTAGCCGGCTTTCCCGTTCCAATACCCGCAAGCCCTGCGACACTCAGACACCCCTGATCCTTCTGTGACCCTGCGGGACCTGAGGCCATGCTACCCCCGCGTGGGCTTCACCCCGGTTTAGCCTCTGGAGCGATGTCCCTCAGCGGAACAGACTTTTAAAAGTCCTGATTTTGTGCGCCATTGCTCCGCCGCTTGCCGGGAGCCGGCCCCTCCCCCCGGGGTCTATCTTCCCGTCGCTTTGGATTCACTTCTCCACCGGTCCTACATTTCAGGAAGTGGTTGTTTTTCTGTTTCCAGAATTGCTGTTCTTCTTCTCTTTGATCTGCCGATGGATTTTCAGGTGTTTGCAATCTTTAGATAAGCTATCTAGCTGATCTCCTGCTAGCTGAAGTAGTCTCAGCCTGCTACTTCTCCGCCATCTTGACTCCTCCTCAAGATTTTATTTTTTTTAAGTTTATTTATTTAGGTAATCTCCACACCCAACTTGGAGCTCCAATCCACAATCTCGAGATCAAGAGTCATCCTCTTCTCCTACTGAGCCATCCTGGTGCCCCTCAACATAAGATTTTTAACACATCAGGATCACGTGTCTGCTTTTGGTCTTCTCTGTGGTCCCATTGCCCTGCTCTTCCTGTTTGTGCCACCATTGTCTCTAGCTTCTGCTTGATCTTGGTTGTTATCACGTTAGATCTGAACTTTGACTATCTAAGAGAAGAGAACCCTGTGTGTGGAGTTATCAGAGGGAAAAATCACCAAGGTACAGAATAGTTCCCCAAGGTTATTGTGGTAGCTTATAGTTAGCTTGGTCCTGACTCCCTAAACCCTTCCAAGTAGAAAAGTCATCATCCTTTGGAGTCACCAATAGTATCCCTTTGTGACCTAATGTATTTAATGTATTATTCCTGGCCATTTGCCACTTGGTGGTGAACCTTATTGACCCGGTACTTTCATCTCAATGCTCTGTTGTCACCAATCAGGGTCCTCTAATTTTCCTTCCCAGTAATCCTTTCCCCACCTGATCCTTGCACAATAATCTATATTTTACAGATTCTGCTTTCTGTGAAATTGTGTCCACTAAATTCCTAGAAGAGTCCTTTTAGGAATTTGAATTTAACTATTTTGAGCTGCAAATACCTGGATACTTCCCATATGGCAAATTTATTGGCATCATATTGTACAACATCATTGAAATATCTGCCCTGGTGACATCAGCAATATCCTCCCCCTTTTTTTAAATCCTTACATTTCTTTAGTTTGCAGTCTTACTGTGTTAACAAGTTACTTTGAACCCTGACTTCAACTGGCCATCTCTGTCTGCTCTCATCTCTAAAACCCAATAAAATCATAAAGTACTTTGCATTGATAATACTGTATTTTTCCAGTGTCAAATATGAGTTTTATTGCCTGTATCTCCAAGGAGTCATTTTTAAAGACACAATACATTAATATCTAATTTGTCAGGACTAATTCCTAGAATTTCAGACTTCCACTTTCATAGCCAGTACAAATTGATTGCAATGTGCAATCTCAGTTCTACTTCTGCCATAAGGAAAAGTTCTGGCTTTAAAAGGAAGAGTTGAAGTTGTTTTAGCTCAATTCTATTTGACTGAACAGAAAACTTTCCTGCTTGTCCCTGTCTGACACTTGCACGGTTCTCATTATTGCTGTTTTGCCTTGTCCTGGCTAACCAAACATTCTTTCTATTCAAATCCTCACCTAGATGTGTGCCTTAAAGGGACTGGGCCTTGCTTACTTCATATCATGACAATTTTCTTGGTCTTGACAATACAGCCTGGGATCTGTAACTTGGTGGTACAGTATCCAGACACTAGCACCAATCTTCTTCTATTCAGGTCATTCTTTGATTCTGACCTCTGTATGGTAACTGCCCTTTAAATTTTTTTTTTCCCTCTATTTTCCAGGATGTGCAGCTCAATCTCTGCCTTCCAGTACCTGACTATTGCCACTGCACATCTGTTATAGACCTCTGGCTCTCTCTAGAGAACTGAACAAAGTCTGCTTGTGACTCCAGAAATGAGGCAGAATGGGAGCCATATCAAATTGTGTGAATAAAATACTAAGTTTTATATGTCAGTAAGGTGAGTCAACAAACATTTATTATGTTTCTATCATGAATCAGGCATTGTCTTAGACAATAAATTTCAGTGAATTCAATCCCAAAGTCCCTTCCCATGGTTTGTCTTCCTTTGACCAAAAGTCTCAACCTTGCCTGCACTTCTGTGCTGTTTTCAGACAGTTTCTTTAATCAGGTTTTAATTTCTTTATCTTCACTGATTATTCCTAAAGAAAATATACTCCTTATCTGAGATCTGATTAATAAACTCATAAAAATCATCACAATATGATTTAGATGATTAATACTAACCTTATGATAAAGCTAACTACAGTACTTGGCAAAATGTTATTATCACCTGCTATTAATCTTGTGTTTTCTTTGAATTCACATGACATTAATGGGTTCCATCACATAGCGCTTGTGAAACAGCTGCTTTCATCCCTTTGAAGTGCAGCTTCCTGAAGGTGCTCTTCATGGACCTCTTTCCCTTGCAAAAGTCTCTTAGATGTTCTTACTTTCACTCTTCTTTCTTTTGTTTCATCCTGTAGTTTTGCAAATGATGAAGGAGCTAGACCTACAGACATGATTTTCCTTTTTCACCTTACTTTGCTCTCTTTCTTCAGGCCTCATTTTTATTATTGTGTTTCACTTCTTTATCTTTATTCTGTAATTCTGCCCCTCGATGGTCCTGATTATAGATGATAGCTGAGACTCACCAGACTCGTGGCAGAAGCAAGTGGAACACAGTTGAAGTTGTGTTTTTCCTAACTCCCACAGGCTTATTCCTCCAGATGTTCTCACTGCTCTCCCTGCCCCACTGGTCCTGCCTACTTGTGTCTCCATGCCACACTTCACATGCTCTGCCTCCTCTGCCTCTGAACAGTGTGTGGGAGTTACTGCAGCAATTCTGTAAACTCTCAGTGTCATTCTTCTCAGATTCTCAGATGTGAAAACCATCTTCTCTCCCTTGAAGCAATCCCTCTACAGGTAAAAATCACTTGAATATGCCGTCATCTCATGTACACATGTTATTCCTCAAGACCTTTGCTTACCAAGATGATGAAATTGGGGCATAGATAGATTAAAAGACTTTCAAACAGTCACAGGCAGTTAAATGTTAGAAGTTGAGCCTATAGCTAGGTCTCTTGACTTATAAACTCAAAAAATATGGAACAAATTGGGTGTTTGGAATATCTGTATCCATATGGTCTAGTTTATTCTCAGCCAAAAATACTAATTTGTAAACATGCCAATGTAGATTGGCATTATTGGTATTATTATGTTGGACTTAAATTTATCATTAGGAAGGACATTGCAATTTTAAATAAAAAGATTTCAGTTATTTTTTGAGGACCAGATCAAAAGTTGAAATAGAAAGATCTTGGAATTTGTCTTTATACATTTGCAGGCTTGAATGTGGACTTTGAGGGAACTTGAAGTTTAGTTTTATAAGCCTTGTAAGAGTGTATTGCTTATAAAAGAGGAGTGCATGTGATGTGATGAGCAGTGGGTATTATATACAACTTCCAAATCATCGAACATTAAGAAAAAACTAATGATGAATTATTTGTTGGCTAATTGAATTTAAATTTAAAAAAAAAAAGCCCATTTACACAAATTAAAAAAAAAGAGGGTCTCTTTCTTTTCACCTAAGAAAAGTGAATCTATACCATCAACTGCAAATACCATTTCAGTCATTATAAACTAATTAGTATTATAAAGTAACCTAACTCTTTACAAGCATATCTCTAAACAGATTTGATAACTTTCTCTTAACCTGATTTGTAATCCTAGTAAAAATAAATGTATAACGCCTCCAAAATATAAAACACCAGATAATATTCCTGCTGGCTTCACAGTGAAGATCTTAATTTCTATAAACAGTCTTTATTCAGAATGAACATTTTGGGCTGTATTTACCCAAAACCAAAACAGTCTGAGTAACGAAAGGTTGAGTCAAACTAAAAATAGATGTTATATTCCCCAACCAACTAAATGGCTCAAATTCAATCTTTTTGCTTAAGCTATTTCTAAATGATATGACTCATAGTATGTCAAAATGCATGCAAAATAAGTTATAACTGAAGGTATATTTATTTTAAATATTTTATACAGTATCAAGTGTAAGGCAGCTAACAATGATATATAAGCTACTCTCTAAATAAACAATACTTATGAGAACCTTGTATGTTCCTGATATTTTCCTAGTATTCTGCTTGATGGACATGATGGTGGTCCCTGAGGGCAGTAGTTTTAACTCATGAGGAATTTAAAGCTTTGTTTTGGAAATAAGAGGAAAATAATAGAGTAAATGTATAAATATAAAATATTACTATTTTAATCCAGTTTCTCATATCTTAAAATCTTCTGTAAGCAATTTTAAGATTTTTAAAATTAATACATTCATATTGTGACATATTTATGGCTCATATAATTATATATTATTTGTGAAATTTCTCATCTTTTAGAAGGACTTGAACTTTTTCACTGAAGTTCTATTCAGTGACTAAGGAATAGTATTTGAATTTTTTTAAAAAACCTTACAAAATGGACCCATGTAACTGGAAAGATTAATAAATCTTCAAAGAATGACTTCACTGAAATGAGTAGATTCTATGACATTTTAAATGATTTTTTAATGTAAAATTTACTCCTTAAAACTACATAATATGTAATGTTTTCTTTACCAAAAGTATAAATCCCTAAAGACTAAGGTCCTCTAGTATAGTACATTTTTTTTTACAGGTATGACTACTCTTGTGTTTTTTTTTTTTTTTTTTTATTACTTGTGTTTTTTTTCTTGGTCTATTTGCATGTGAAACATTCTCCATATTATTTTAGTGTGAAAAACATTTTTTCTGAAGTTTCTCAGAAAGCTTCACACCTTCTAGTGTGTAGCTATATTTACCCAACAATTCATCTAGCTATTTGTTAATTTACAAAAGATCACTGAGAAATATGATTTGTATTTTTATAACCTTTAGAATAAATAGACACATATGTAAGGTAAATTGCTAAGGTATGAGGAGAAAGGAATAATGGAAGAGATGCTGAAAAGAAGTAGGATGAAACAAAAAAATATGAATTCAGTAGAGAATTGCATTATTGTGTATATATGTATTTTTCAAAATCAAGTGAAAGCATTTTCTGTAAGATAATTTTCTCCAGCTGCTCATGTGATTAACTTTTTTGGTGGGGGCATGTAAAAAGTTATTTACTTATTTTAGAGAGAGGAGAGAGAGAAGAAGAAGAAGCAGAAGCAGAAGAAGGAAGAAGAAGAAGAAGAAAAGAAGAAGAAGAAGGAGAAGAAGAAAAAGAAGAAAGTGTGAGGGAGAGCAAGTCCCAAGCAGACTCCGTGTTACCCACAGAGCCTGATGTGGGGCTCCATCTCATGACCCTGAGATCATGACCTGAGGTGAAATCAAGAGTTGGTCTCTTAACTGACTGAGCCACTCAGGCACCTCTCATGTGCTTCAAATTTAAGACAATTTTACTTTAATCATACTGAATTAAATTTATTGCTATATTTTTCTATCAGTTCTATCTCTAAAAATAATGTTCATAGACGCAGTAATTAGTCCTTCATTTCACACAGGTGTGTAGATATGATATTAAAAACCAACAAGGTAGCAGTTTTGTGCCATGAGATACTATTAATTATTAACCAATCAAATGAATGTGTAAAAGCTTTTAAGTTACTAGAATTTGAAAGCTGAGCTTTTTGAGATTAAAGGGATCGCAAAAGGAGTATATAAAAGTCATAGTTTACCAGTTTGAAAAATAGTATTCAGTGACTTGATATTTACTTCTATTTATGATAACTTAAGATGGAGGAGGGGAAGTCATATATACTCTCTCTTCCTAGTCCTCACTAGCTATTGAAAATTGAATATTACTTCTAAGTCTCTCATGTTATGAGTGTTCAGGATACTGACTTAACATTATACCAAAGTTCTAAGTGATTACTTGCCATGCAATCAAACTGATCTTCATGTACATTAATTTTGTGAATCACTTTCTCCCTTCCACATCTGGTCTTCCATCCCTTGTTCTCTCCAATGCTTTATTATATAGGCCAAATGACATATTCTGGAAGACTTTGCTAATTCCCAAGGAGTAAGACCACTATGCATATCTTTATTATAAAACTTGACATATTTTACTGAATGTGGCTGCTTATTTCTCTAAGTCTTTCCCATGTAAGATGGGAAATCTTGAAGTGAAAGATGAAGTGAGGAATAAGAGGATGAAAGAGAAAGCAGACACAATGTAATTATATTTTATTCTAACTTTGTTGGTGACTCTGGGGTGACATGCTACTCAGGTCATTTATATAGACCAGTGTGAGGACTATTGAATTTAAAAACCAATTTCATAGTCCAAAGTTATTTTCTAGTACCGTCAAATAATTCAACAAATGGGAGACTGAAGATTTAAGGAGATTTGCTAAATGAGTATAGATTTTTCTACAACAATAATTACTCCCTTCCCCCTTAAAAAAAGTCTATTCCTTAGAGAATATTTTATTCACCTTGTTTTCTTCGGACATAAGAGAGAGTAGGTGTTCTATAAATATGTTTTAAATGATTGGGGATGAAGCTATTTCATGATCACCAGCTGTTCTTACTCCATTTTAAGTCCTTGTAGTAATCTGCATTGTGATTAACTAATATCTTATTTAATGCAGAACTATTTTTACTTTCATCTTTTTTCTGTTAAATTTATTCTAACTTTGTTAGTGACTCTGGGGTGACATGCTACTCAGGTCATTTATATAGACCAGTGTGAGGACTATTGAATTTAAAAACCAATTTCATAGTCCAAAGTTATTTTCTAGTACCGTCAAATAATTCAACAAATGGGAGACTGAAGATTTAAGGAGATTTGCTAAATGAGTATAGATTTTTCTACAACAATAATTACTCCCTTCCCCCTTAAAAAAAGTCTATTCCTTAGAGTAATTTTGGAGTGTGGAAGACAGTCCTTCACATGAGTGTTCACTAAAAGGTCTCTGATAATTTTGCTTCAGTTTGAGGGTTTAAGTTGTTAAATTGGAGTAATACTTACATACCTTTCGGGGTGCCTGGGTAGTTTAGTGGGTTAAGCCTCTGCCTTTGGCTCAGGTCATGATCTCAGGGTCCTGGAATCCAGTCCTGCATCAGGCTCTCTGCTCATCAGGGAGCCTGCTTCCCTGCACCCTGTACCCCCTTCCACTGCCTCTCTGCCCCCTTGTGATCTCTCTCTGTCAAGTAAATAAATAAAATCTTAAAAACAAAACAGAACGAACTTGCGTACCTTTCCCTCAGCCTAGTAAGCTTCTAAAAATGGTTTGGAAAGTTGATACAAATGAGAAAAACTGACACTCTTTTTTTTTATTTTTTTTATTTTTAAACTTTCCCATAGCATGAAAGTGTGAGGTGGAGGATACCATATTGGGCTTTATTAGGGAGAGTATATGCCAAACAGGCCCTATGTTTTAGCTAAGGTTCCACTTTGAGAGGGCGTATTTAAACTCAATCCCCATGTCTGGAAATGTTGAGCATAATTGCAATCTGACACTGGATGAAGTAAATGTTTTCTTAGAGTAAATGTTTTCTTGCCTGAAGAAAGCCCCTTTTCTTTGGGAGGACCCAGGCGCCTGCTGATGAAGAGGTCTAGATCCTCAGGCTGGGAGTGATAGGCATTCTCCTGTTTTCGTGCTCTATATGTCAGCAGGATCCTATGATTCTCAAGATGGGAATGCATTCGGTCCCTGGAATTTTCACCATCCTCACACTCACTTGGTCATAGGTAAATTGATTACTGTAGCTCAGTTGCTCTGTGAACAAAGCGCTCTGTCTGTTTTGATTCTCAGTCCTCACTCTTCATCTGTCATGCATCATATATTGTTTTTTTCCGCACCATTACCCACAGTGACAGACGAGACAAGACTGTGTCATTGACTGCAGACTTCATTGCAGCCCCTCCAGAATTGAAAACATATTGCTGATTATTATGTTTAAAGTTCCTAACCTGTATGCAATCTGTTTAGGGTAAGAAGATTTTGATGTTAGCTTTCTGGTTTTGTGAACCATGACAAAACTTAAATCTTTCAGGCTACTTGCAAGGAAAACCAGATCTTGACCATGTAAAGCTAAGAAAAGGCAGTAGAAAAAGAAATATAGAGCCAAAAGAGCTGATGGTCGGCTATGCTAGGAATCAACTTGCAGAATTGACAAAAAGGATACAATTTAAAAGTTAAACTTTGCTTTTATCCCATCTCATTGCAAAGGATTTGAGTTAGTAAAAGTTCTCTCTTTTTTTTTTTTCTGGTATAGAAATAAAAGGTAGGAATATGAAATAAACTGAGTATTTTCTTTTAAACTACCCTGCCAGAACTTACTTGTTTAAATGTATTTTCACCTTCAAGCTAGATGCTTTACGTTACTATTATCTTAATCACACAGTCTGCTCCTTTACACTGCTTTTCAATTCTACTGCATATCTTTTAGGATGACTCCAGTGATGGCAATTATTAGTCTTTGTGGATTGTATATCATTTTGAAATGGCTAAAAGTCCTTTAGTTACATATTTCATCAGTAAAGAGCATATATCAGCTGGATAATATACAGTTTTAATTCTAGAATGTCATAAAAATAGAATTAATTTTTGTGTACATTACTGATAAAAATTGAGTCTAAGATAATGCCAGAAAAAAGTTTCAATAATTCACTTGTATATACTTTATTTTTTAATATTTCACTCCAAAATGATAATTTAAAGATCCTTGCTATATATTTCAGATCTATTGAAAGATAACCCACTAGCCATCACATGACTTCTCCTGTTCTCTCTATTCATACCGAGGCCTTCTTTTGGGGAAATTATAGCAGCTGAAAGTGAAGAAAGTTTCCAGGTTTTCTTCGAATTCCATGCATGTTTGTATAGAAGATGGTGCCGCTTTTTTCATAGTAGAGCTACTAGCTTCACCTTGTCATATACAAAGGGGAATAATTATTCTTACTACCACTGGTTGTAACTTTCAAAGTATCATATTATTATCAATTTTATAATTGATAATTATAAAGTATCATATTATTACCATCATTTTCCACTTGTCAATTTTGTGTTTTTTTTCTTTGAAATTGCAAATAGAATTCTTCATATTTTCTCTGATATCAAATTATGTCTGCTTCATATTCAGCAAATCCACATGGTTATTCCATTACATTGCTCTATACTCATCCTAGTTTACATACATTCATGTGCCACTTTACTTTGATAATTATTTTACTTATTTAGTAGGTCCACACTTAGTTGCCCATTATTTTGGTTGTGGTTAAGAACTGGATCTCAACTACATTTAGCAACTGTCTTTTTTAATTAATAAGATATGAAGAACTGTTCTTAGTGACCGTGATATTAGTTTATATGTCAAGAAAATCAATCGCAGGAGGACACATGCTAACACAATGGTATTCTGACAATCAAACTTAGGTGCAAGCTCACTTTGAGAGATCCGTTTTTGACTCTACTGACCTTTCCTCCAGTCTGCTCTGTTCATCCACATCTGTAGTTTGAAGGCGTAAGCAGAAGGGAAGATGTTAAGAGGAATCAGTCCTGAACTGAGTTCAAAGTCTTCCAGAAATTTATCACCACTTATCAACATTCCTTTGTGAAATACGCAGTGAACTTGTTGATATATCTACTCATAGATTGTTTGAAATGGATTTTGACAGAGCTGTCAGACATAGCTTTAAAATGATTGGCAGCCAAATGTGTCATACCATGGTCTCTGTGATTATCCTTAGACTTTGTCTGTGTGCCCAATTCAGAATATTCAAATTGTGGAAGAGAGTGTCACTTTCTAATGTAGTAAAATATAGATCGACATAGAGAAAAAAGATCAGTTTCAAACTGAAAGGATCTTTATAAGAAAAACAACATACTTTATTGTCTTATTGACAAACACTATAATGAATTAAACTTGCTTCCCCAAGTCTACAACCATATTTTTATATTTAAAACCCTCATGTCCCAAGATAAATACTGGTTAAACTGTCCAGAATCAATTCCAGATTGATTATTTTCATAAGACAGTAAATTCTCTAAGGATGCCATCTAATCATAAGGCCTTCCTTTTCACATCACCCAGATTTTATATTATTGTCAATGCAGCAAAGGTTATAGATTCATTTATAGTCTGTGATGTGAAAATTTTTAAGGTCTTCCTAGCTTCAGGGTTATCATCTTAATGCATAACCCAGGACACAACCTATGTAATTATTTTATAAAGTTATACATAAATTTCATCTTGAGTTTAATTATCTTCAATTTAAAAGTAATATAATTCAAATAATTAAAATGAGTTTTCTTTTCCTTAATTCTTCCTCAGCATAAATACATACATTATTTTCAATATCCATGTGGGGAAGAAAAATGAGACCTGGGAGAAATTACTTTCTTCCAGCTAGATGTAAACATGAAAACCAGGAGTTTGGCTTTTCATTTGTTACTATTTTTATAATATGGTTGCATTTGTGAGACAGCCGATGATGTTTAATTGAGTCTTCCTAAAAAGGGTACTTGGATTCTGGAGAAATTCTTAGGGGCTCTACTGCTCAATCTCATCATTTTTTTTTTTTTTTCATTTTGTCAGTGTTAAAGTTAGCCCTTGGAGGTAAAAGCTGAACTCTCCTCCCTGCCAAATAAACAAAGCTTGACACTGATGAATGCCTATAGTACTTTGTTCTAAACTGTGTCAAAGAACACTAGTTCTGTAAGTTAGTAATAGGAGTTTAATAGGGGCAGAATTGCATTGTATTCTTTCTTTTTTACCCAGTTCCATAGATTTTTTTTAAAAAAATATTTTATTTATTTATTTGACAGACAGAGATCACAAGTAGGCAGAGAGGCGGGCAGAGAGAGAGGGGAAGCAGGCTCTCTGCCGAGCAGAGAGCTGATGCGGGGCTTGATCTCAGGACCCTGAGACCAAGCCAAACACCTGAGACCTGAGCCAAAGGCAAGGCTTAACCCACTGAGCCACCCATGAACTCGTCACAGTTCCATAGATTTTATGACACACAATCTATTTAAAAAAAAACAAACCAGTAGCTTATTTATTTGGTGGGGAGAAGATTAAAAAGCAACACTGCCACAGAAAATTTACCAATTTTAAGATATTGCCTAGTATCAGGTGGGTTAAACATAGTATATTTGGGAAACTGTGTTATGTATTTACCTCTTAGAAATTTACATTGGACATTTATAGATTAAAAGTTCTATTTATAGAATAGTATTTGGGGATTACACTTCTAGAAAGTAAAGTAGAGATGTTTTTCAAAGGAGATACTTTACAATATGTTCTTTTTACTTCTTTTGTAATCTTGTCTTTTATGTTTTCACTATATAGTTTTTAGTCACAAAAAATATGTAAGTTTCCTGATCAAGGCTTTTTTTTTTTTAACCTTCATGCCATTTATGTGTTGTTTCTTCTATGTGGAATGGAATTATATCTACTTTTTTTTTGGTGAGTTTTCATTCTTTCCTTAATATTGTTTCCTTAATATTTACTTAATATTCATTTGGAGATCTGTACTTGTCACTGTGTAAATTCATACTGCATTTCTTTTAATTCTTACTATGCAAGTAATAGTTTAGGTTCTAAAACCTAAAATTTCTTCTGTCCTTTGTATATTTTTTCTCTTTAAGTTTTTTATAAAAGCAAAAGCAACCATCTTATTTTGTTAAGCAAGAGCAGGATTATTATTTTAATAAAAAGTAATATGTGCAACAGGAATATTCTGAGTATCTAATATAGGCATGGTCCATGCTGGGGCTCAGTGATGGTGGATCAAGCATCAGCCACTAGAATGAAGCCAAGAAAAGGAAGTTGATTTCACTTGTGAATTAGTAAATAGACCTGGTTCCTGACCTCAGTTTTTTTTTGTGTGTGCATATGGTGTGTATATGCCCTGAATTGTTGGCAGCCATTCAATATGAATGTCATTTAGTTTGAGCATGCTTTACAGTTCACACTACCAATTCACTCTTAAGGGAAGAGAGCATGGTGTAGTTCACTATTTGCTGCATTAAAGACATCTGTAAAAATCTGGGATGGCCTATCACTATCATAGTCTTGGTTGATATCACAAGTTGATTAGGAATGAGGAAGACATGAAAGAGATTGCATGTGTTATTTGTTCAAAGAACAAAAGTTGGGACAAACAAAAAAAAATCTCTATTTTTTTCATCTTTTACTGAGATATTTTTTTTAACTTTTTATTTTTTATAAACATAAACATATATTTTTATCCCCAGGGGTACAGGTCTGTGAATCACCAGGTTTACACACTTCACAGCACTCACCAAAGCACATACCCTCCCCAATGTCCATAATCCCACCCCCTTCTCCCAAACCCCCTCCCCCCAGCAACCCTCAGTTTGTTTTGTGAGATTAAGAGTCACTTATGGTTTGTCTCCCTCCCAATCCCATCTTGTTTCATTTATTCTTCTCCTACCCACTTAAGCCTCCATGTTGCATCACCACTTCCTCATATCAGGGAGATCATATGATAGTTGTCTTTCTCTGCTTGACTTATTTCGCTAAGCATGATACGCTCTAGTTCCATCCATGTTGTCGCAAATGGCAAGATTTCATTTCTTTTGATGGCTGCATAGTATTCCATTGTGTATATATACCACATCTTCTTGATCCATTCATCTGTGGATGGACATCTAGGTTCTTTCCATAGTTTGGCTATTGTGGACATTGCTGCTATAAACATTCGGGTGCATGTGCCCCTTTGGATCACTACATTTGTATCTTTAGGGTAAATACCCAATAGTGCAATTGCTGGGTCATAGGGCAGTTCTATTTTCAACATCTCTAGAACTGGAAATAATGGCCATTTCCCTGGTTGGAGAAGCCTATTTACTAAAGCCTAGTGAGGGTGGATTTGCTAATTTGTGTATTCTAAATGGTCAAGGTTAAACTTTTATATGTAGAGGTTACACTAAGACTTAAAAGAGACCTGGAGAATTATTACAAAGAGAACTTAAATCTCACCCTGTGGGAAACATTTATTACTCTTGTATCTTGCGATTTCCTGTTGCTTCCTCATGCACCCATATATTTCTTCCTACCTGTAACACCATCCTTTTGTATCCTGGTATTTTTTTTTTTTCTTCTAGATTGTGAATTCTTGCAGAATGGAAGCTAACTATCACTTACTCAATTTTGCCTCCCTTTCACATAGTAACTAGCACTGAGCCAGTGCTGAAAAAGGTTCGGTGAATGAATAGAACACATAAGTGGAGTAGGAGAAGAAAGCATAGTATGGGAAGATGGAATTAAGTTGTGGTTAAGTATCTGTAGCTTTTACAGTTAGATAGATTCTTGAGTTCACTTGCCAGGACTATGACTTTGAACATACGTTTAAACCTTTACACACCTTAGCTTTTTATCTTTTTTTTTTTTTAAGATTTTATTTGTTTATTTGACAGACAGAGATCACAAGTAGACAGAGAGGCAGGCAGAGAGAGAGAGAGAAGGAAGCAGGCTCCCTGCTGAGCAGAGACCCCAATGCAGCACTCGATCCCAGGACCCTGAGATCATGACCTGAGCCGAAGGCAGTGGCTCAACCCACTGAGCCACCCAGGCGCCCAACTTTTTCATCTTTAAGCCAAGAAACATGACTACATCATGGGTTTCTTTTTTTCTTTTTCTTTTTCTTTTTTTTTTTTTTAATTTTTAACAGTTATTTATTTGAGAGAGAGAGCATGGGCATGAACAGGGGGAAGAGCAGAGGGAGAGGGAGAAATAGACTCCTGCTGAGCAGGGGTTCCCAATGCTGGGCTCGATCCCAGGACCCTGGGGTCATGACCTGAGCTGAAGGCAGACACTTAACCAACTGAGCCATACAAGTGTCGTTACATCAGAGTTGTTGGTTTTTTGTTTCTTGTTTTATTTTTATTTATTTTTTTTAAATGAAGACATAGATAAATGTCAGGTATATAAATACTTAAGTTCAGTACCTGGCACATGGGAAAATTTCCATTGTGCTATTGCTATTACGTTAACAAGAACTGGTATTTTGGCAAGAATTAATTGTGTGTAGAAGAGCAGAAAAGACCTTTTTTTTTAAAGTTTTTAAATTTTATTTTATTATTTTTTTTAAGTTTACCTCATCTATTGAAAATTTTTTTTAATTTTTTATTTTTTATAAACATATAATATATTTTTAACCCCCAGGTACAGGTATGTGAATCGCCAGGTGTGTAAACACTTCACAGCACTCATCATAGCACATACCCTCCCCAATGTCCATAACCCTACCCCACTTCTCCCAACCCCCCTTCCCCCAGCAACCCTCAGTTTGTTTTGTGAGATTAAGAGTCACTTATGGTTTGTCTCCCTCCCAATCCCATCTTTTTTCATTTATTCTTCTCCTACCTCTTTAACCCCCCATGTTGTATCTCCACTTCCTCATATCAGGGAGATCATATGATGGTTGTCTTTCTCTGCTTGACTTATTTCACTAAGCAAAATACAGAAAAGACCTTCTTTTTAGGTGTCATTTGGTGATGAGACTTTCCCCTACCTTCTGCGACATGCACGCTAAATCCCTTAGCCTTTTCCCCATTTCTGAATTTGTTGCTATTTTTCATTTCTAGTCTTAGTGGAAGAGGCTCACTGAAGGCATGGAGCTTTGAGTGATGGGCCCAATTTGATGTAATTCAGAGATGGTCCTTTTTTAGAGAGTGACATTTATTTATTCATTTATTCATTTATTTATTAGAAATTAGGGCATTCTAAATCACCCATGTATAATAGAGGAATTTAGAAAGTCACATACATGCCCAAAGCAGAATGCATACTGTTATAGACTATATATTGTGTCCTCCCCAAATTCTTACATTGAAATCCTAACTTCCAATGTAGTGATATTAAGAGACAGGAGCACTGGGAAGTGGTCAGATCATAAGAACAGAGCCTATAGAAATGGGTTAGTAATCTTATAAAAGAGACCCCAGAGAGCTTGCTAGTCTTCTTTCCATCATGTGAGAATAAAGTAAAAACACAGGCTTCTACAAATTAGGAAGTGGGCACTCAGTTTTCACTGAATATTCTAGTGTTTTGGTCTTGGATTCCCTAAGCCTACAGAACTAGAAAATCTCTACAGATTTTCTTTACAAGACATCCTGCTGTTATTTCCTTCAATCGTAATTTCTTTTACTGTGGGTTGTTCATATGTCTTACAGTGTTTTAAGGAACGCTTTTACTTTGCCAAACTGAATGATTTTGTTAGGTAGAACAAAGTACCTTAGGTCAGTCCTTCATTATTCCTTAATTAAGTTATAAGAGACAAACCCAATTCTTTGCAAGTAAGGTCTTCTCTGCTCTCTCTAGAACTGGGAATGAGGAATGGGAATGTTGTCTGACATCTTCAAGACTGCTGCCAGACCAGCAAAAAGAGTGGTGCAAGATCAAATGAAAATGCCACAAAGGTTACCTTGTGTTTTGTTTTTTGTTTTTTTGTTTTTGTTTTTGTTTTACAGTAACCTTTAGTATGCAATAATTCTTTGCTTTAAATGGTATTTTTACATATACCATTTTCATAAAAATGTACTTAAGAAACTTATAATATTTTAATATTTCTTTAATTTCTTATACAAATTCCACAATCTTGTCATATGGTCCATCTATAATATGATAAATACCCTTGCTGAAATAATTTTTAATGCTTTTTCTTACTATCTTTAGCTTTAATAACTTGATTCAATGTCTAAAAAATTTGATTATTCTTTTATCATTGTGAGGCATACTTTGCGTTTTTGCTTCAGTCTATTTTCTAACATTGCCCTCAAAATATTGTCTTTTTGTGGAGCCTGGGTGGCTCAGTGGGTTAGAGCGTCTGCTTTTGGCTCAGGTCATGAGCCCAGGGTTTTGGGATTGAGCCCCACATCAGGATCTCTGCTCAGCAGGGAGCCTGCTTCCTCCTCCCTCTCTGCCTGCCTCTCTGCCTACTTGTGATCTCTGTCTGTCAAATAAATAAATAAAATCTTAAAAAAATATTGTCTTTTTATTTTTAAAATTATAGTAAAAAGCATGTAATATAAAATTTGCCATTTTCATAAATGTTAAGTGTGCATTTCAGTATGCATTTTAATGTTCCTTTCCACAGTGTTGTGCAACCATCACTACCATCCATCCTCACAACTTTTTTAATCTTGCAGAATTAAACCTCCATATGCATTAAACAGTAATTCCCCATTTCCCCCTTCCTCCAGCTTCTGGCAACCATCATTCTCTTTCTGTCTCCATGAAGTTATCTCTCTGAATTTATAACTGACTTATTTCTCCTAACATTGTGTCATTAATGTTTATTCAGATTGTTTCATGAGTCAGCAGTTTTTACTTTTAAGACTGAATAACATTCTTTGGTATATATGCACTACATTTTGTTTATCCATGTTTATAGTTGGCCACTTGAGTTGCTTTAACATTTTAACTATGGTGAATAATGGTACTATGTATATGGGTGTATGTTCCTACCATTTTTACATTGCTTTTTTTTTGATTTAGCATTTTCTTGGCTGCTGTAAACCTTTGACTATTCTCTAGAATTCTAACAAAGTTGGTTCTGACAGTTTTGTTTGAGTTTTTGATGTTTTTATGGAGAGACAGCCCTTGCAACTACCTAATCCATTTTCACTGATATCACCTGTCATTCTCATTTCCTCAAAATTATACTGTGGACTTTTCCAGAGGCTATATGACATATGATAATTTTGTCACTCTAACATCACTTTGAGGGAAGTCAGAGTTAAAGAAAAGTAATAGAGTGAAATATAGACATGGTGAACTCTTAAGAAAAAAACACTTTGTTATAGCATTTCCAACTATTTTTTTCTGAGTAATTTATATTTTTATTTTTTATTAACATATAATGTATTATTAGCCCAAGGGGTACAGGACTGTGAATCGCCAGGTTTATACACTTCACAGCACTCACCAAAGCATATACCCTTCCCAATGTCCATAACACAACCACCCTCTTCTTATCCCCTGCCCCCCGGCAACCCTCAGTTTGTTTTGTGAGATTAAGAGTCTCTTATGGTTTGTCTCCTTCCTGATTCCATCTTGTTTCATTTTTTTCCTTCCCTACCCCCAAATCCCCCACATTGCTTCTTCATATCAGGGAGACCATATGATAATTGTCTTTCTCCGATTGACTTATTTTGCTTAGCATAATACCCTCTAGTTCCATCCACATCATTGCAATTGGCAAGATTTCACTTCTTTTGATGGCTGCATAGTATTCCATTCTATATCTATCTATCTATCTATCTATCTATATCTATATCTATATCCATATCTATATCTCACATCTTCTTTATCCATTCATCTGTTGATGGACATCTAGATTCTTTCCATAGTTTGGCTACTGTGGACATTGTTGCTATAAACATTTGGGTGCACGTGCCCCTTCAGATGACTACATTTGTATCTTTAGGGTAGATACCCAGTAGTGCGATTGCTGGGTAGCATTTCCAACTATTGATGTAAAACCCATTTACACATCTTATAGACTAAACTACTATTGTATATTGGTTGGGAAAGCATACATGAGTGTTGAGAAAATGACATCACCTTGAATATTTGACTTTGCTAAATGTCTTCTGAATAAATGTTAAAAAGTAAAGGAAAGTATGACACTGCCACAGCCTTACAGTATAATAACTCACTGAATTAACGGTTCAGTTGCCAACATAAAAACTGAATTAATATCTTATATGTAGGATTATACCTTTGTTTTTTTAAAAGATTTTGTTTATTTATTTGACAGACAGAGATCACAAGTAGGCAAAGAGGCAGGCGGGGATTGGGGGAAGTAGAGAGAGCAAGAGAGCAGGACTCATTCCCAGGACCCTGAGATCATGACTTGAGCAGAAGGCAGAGTCTTAACCCACTGAGCCACCCAGGCGCCCCTGATTTTTAACTGTAATTAGTCACAAAGGAGAACTCTTATGTGCAAGCTTAATAACAAACACTAGTGGTACTTAAATATCCATTTTTTTAATATTTAAATTTTTTTTCCATTTTCTCTCGAATCCCATAGGATTTTGATTATTTCACTGTGGACATGGAGAAAGGAATGAAAGGAATTCATTCAACATTCATGGAGGAAGAGAATACAAAATGGATGTGTCATATGTCAGTAATAAGGAATGGAAAAATGATGGTAAGAACAATCTCTTTTTATAGAATTTTTTTTTAGAATTGCTTTTTTTTATAGAATTTTTTTAATAGAAATTTTTTTTTTATAGAATTGCTTAAGTCTGCAAAAAAAACCCCACTGGGGTATTAGAAGAGTGCTGAAGCATGCTAGACAAAGAGACTTGATACAGGTTTTGTCTTCTTTCCATTTCATGACTCATTTTTTTAAAGATTTGGCCAAAGATTATTCAAGAATTGCAATATCTCTCATTTCTTATATCTCATAGACTTCTAATTGGGAGATATCAATTAATGTTATATATATATATATATATATATATATATATATATATATATATATATATTTCTCTAAACAACATATATATATTTTACCTCTAAAGAGAAAACTAAAGAAAATAGACAAAGTGTTCTAAGAAATAGCTTGAAAGAGAAACATGACTCCATAATATGGTTTGACTATAAAATTTTCAACTGAGATTGAATATTTTGAAATTTACTTTTGTTTCATGCCCCCCCCCAATGTTTAGTAATCAAATGGCTCTGTGTTTCTTCAGAAACGTTTCTTTTTAATTGACTCGTCTCATGGCTTTGATATTGGACAGACAGAAATGATTGGAGAAAGGGAATCTGGGCTCCTTGGATAGGTTTTCCTTAAAAATGGTAGCAGCAAGACATTTGTTAATTACAGTATAATTCAAGGGTGGATTTTTTTAACATAATATTTACTATGAAGCATATTATTTAAATTGTTGAATAAGTTTTTCAACTCGTGATTTTTTCTGAGAAAACTTGCACTGATGGTACTGAATCAATAGTGAGTAAAACTGATGATCCCTTGATATGAACAAAGACAGTGACACCAAATTATACTAGTCATTTTATTCTTTACTGCCATGCCCTCACATTAAAATTAGATGGCTGTTTCATTTAGGAACATCCTTGATAAAGAATTAAACTTACTAATTTTTTTAGTGTGTGGCCTACATTCTATGAAAAATATGCATAAAGAACATTTCCTGTATACCAAAGTGCAATGATTACTTTGGAGAAAAGAATTTGTGAGAATTATTTGAATTGTGTGCTGAACTGGCCCATTTTTCAAGGTACAAGAATTTTACTGAAAGAATAACTAATAGACAATTATAATTTGGGGCCAAAGATGTTTGACAAATATTTTCCTGAAAATGAGCAAAATCAGCCTTCCACAAAAAAAAAAAAAGGCATTTGGTATCAATTTGGTATCAAATATAAAACCAAGAATGAGAATTTTGGGAAGTTTGTCCTTAACAGTGTGAGTTTGACAGTTTCCCAATACTAAAAAAGAAAAAAAATTCTGATAAGATTAATGGTGATTAATGAATATGATTTCTTGACATACCAACATTTGTATTATCTGAATATCTAAGTGAACAAGTCCTATTTATTTATTTGAACAAGTATTTTTTAAATGATCAGTATATGCTGTTACTAAATCATGCACATATAAAAGATTCATTGAAAGGCATGCTAGACCACAGAGCATGAAAAGTTTATTGATCTTGTTTCAGAGTTCACTAATTTTTTGTGGTAAAAAAAACACATAACATAAAATTTACTGCCTTAACTTAATTATATAGTTCATTAGTTTTAAGTATATTTACATTTTGTGGAACAGATCTCCACAGCATTTCATCTTGCAAATCTGAAACCCTATATTTGTTAAACAATAACTTTCCTCTTCTCCCTCCTCTCTCTTACCTCCTGGTAACCAGCATTCTATTTTATGTTTTAATGAATTTAAGTTTTAGATACCTCCTAAAAGCAGAATCATATTGTCTTTTTTAACTGGTTTATTTTATTTAGCATAATGTACTCAAGATTTACCCATGTTGTAGTATGTGACAGGATTTCCTCCCTTTTTAAGGGTGGATAATGTTGTTTTGTGACTATACCACATTTTAGTTATCTGTTGATCTGTTGACAAACATTTGGGTTGCTTCCACCTCTTGGATATTGTGAATGGTGCTGCTATAAACATGAGTGTGCAAGTATCTCTTATAGACCTGCTTTTAATTCTTTTTGGGTTGTAGAATTTTTTTTCTTTTTCTGATGGGGGATTATAGAATTTTTTGAATTGCTTTCAACTCTTTTGAATATACCCCAGAAGTTGGATTACAGGATCATTTGATAGTTCTTTTTTAAAATTTTTTGAATAACACAATACTGGTTTTTATAGTGGTTGGACTGTTTCACAATATCACCAATGTTGCTCAATGGTTATAATTTTTCTATATCTTTACCAGCACTTGTTTAATTTTCATTTGTTTTATCTTGGTTTTGGTAGTAGGCATCCTAATTAGATGTGAAATAGTATCTTGTTGCTTTGATTTGCATTTCTCTGAGGATCAGTGATGTTGAGCATTTTTCATATGTTTGTGAATCATTTGTATGTCATCTTTGAAGAAATCTGTAGTCAAGATTTTGACCATTTTTTTAAATTGGGTTATTTTTGTTGTTGAGTTGTAGGAGTTCTTCATATATTATGGCTACTAATTCTCATTAGATATATGATCAGCAAATATTTCTGCTTAATTGTGGCTTTCTTCTGTTTGTCTTGACATTGTCTTTCACAGAAAGAAGTTTTTAATTATAATAAAGTCCAGGTTATCAATTATTTCTTCCATGGATTGTGTCTTTGGTTTTGTATGGTAAAGGCATCACCATACTCAGGGTCATCTAGGTTTCCTCCTATGTTATCTTCTAGAGTTTTATAGTTTTGTGTTTTGCATTTAGTTCTATGCTCCATTTTGAGTTCATTTTTTGTGAGGAGTGCAAGGTCTGGGTCTAGATTTATTTTTTTTTTTTATTTGCATGTGGATGTCCAGTTGCTCAAGTGCCGTTAATGAAGAGACTAGATTTGCTCTACTGTATTGCCTTTGCTTCTTTGTCAAAGATCAGTTTGCTATATTTATGTGAGTCTATTTCTGTACTGTATATTCTGTTCCCTTAATCTACTTGTCTGTTCTTTCACCAATATTACTCCGGCTAATTACTGTACATTTCTGATAAGTCTTAAAGTTGGGTAATGTCAGTCCCCCAAATTAGTTCTTTTCCATCAATACTGTGTTGCTTATTCTGGGTTTTATGTCTCTTCATATAAACTTAGGAATCTTTTGATTTTGTTAACTGTTTCCTTGGCTGTGCAAAAGCTTTTGATCTTGATGAAATCCCAATAGTTCATTTTTGCCCTTGCTTCCCTTGCCTTTGGCGTTGTTCCTAGGAAGATGTTGCTGCGGCTGAGGTCGAAGAGGTTGCTGCCTCTGTTCTCCTCAAGGATTTTGATGGATTCCTTTCGCACATTGAGGTCCTTCATCCATTTTGAGTCTATTTTTGTGTATGGTGTAAGGAAATGGTCCAATTTCATTTTTCTGCATGTGGCTGTCCAATTTTCCCAGCACCATTTATTGAAGAGGCTGTCTTTTTTCCATTGGACATTCTTTCCTGCTTTGTCGAAGATTAGTTGTTACCCTAAAGATACAAACATAGTGATCCAAAGGGGCACGTGCACCCGAATGTTTATAGCAGCAATGACCACAATAGCCAAACTATGGAAAGAACCTAGATGTCCATCAACAGATGAATGGATCAAGAAGATGTGGTATATATACACAATGGAATACTATGCAGCCATCAAAAGAAATGAAATCTTGCCATTTGCGATAGCATGGATGGAACTAGAGCGTATCATGCTTAGTGAAATAAGTCAAGCAGAGAAAGACAACTATCATATGATCTCCCTGATATGAGGAAGTGGTGATGCAACATGGGGGCTTAAGTGGGTACGAGAAGAATCAATGAAACAAGATGGGATTGGGAGGGAGACAAACCATAAGTGACTCTTGGTCTCACAAAACAATCTGAGGGTTGCTGGGGGGAGGGGGTTTGGGAGAAGGGGGTGGGATTATGGACATTGGGGAGGGTATTTGCTTTGGTGAGTGCTGTGAAGTGTGTAAACCTGGTGATTCACAGACCTGTACCCCTGGGGATAAAAATATATGTTTATAAAAAATAAAATATTATATTAAAAAAAAAAACTTAGGAATCAGTTTGTTGATATCCAAAAAATAACTTACTTGAACTTTTACTGGAATTGCAGTGAATTTATAGATCAGTTTTGGAAGAACTGACATCTTTCAATATTGAGTCTTATTATCCATGAACCTAAAATATCTCTTCATTTTTTTTAAGTTCTTTGATTTTGTTCATCAGAGTTTTATAGTTTTTTTCATATAGATACTATACATATGTTGGTAGATTTATACCTAAGTATTTCAGTTTTCTCAGTGCTGGTGTAAATAGTATTGTGTTTTTAATCCCAATTTCCATTTGTTCATTGGTAGTATATAGGAAAGCGATTGACTTTGTATGTTAACTTTGTATCTTGCAACTTTGCCATAATTGCTTATTAGTTTCAGGGGTTTTTGTTTTTGTTGATTCTTTTGGATTGTCTATATAGACAATAACAGCATTTGGAAGCAAGGACATTTTTATGTCTTCCTCCCCAGTATATAGACTTTTTAGACTTTTTTTTTTTTTTTTGGTCTTTTCCTATTAACTAGGACTTCAGTACAGTGAAAAGGAGTGATAAGAGAGGATATTTTTGCTTTGTACCTAATATTAATAGGAAGCTTTGAGTTTCTTGCCATTAAGTATAATTTTAGCTATAGGATTTTTGTGGATTGTCTGTATCGATCGATCAGAGAAATTCCTATTCTGTTTTTGGTTTATAGAGTTTTTTTAAAATCATGAATGGTTATTGGATTTTGTCAAATGTTTTTCTGCATCCACTGATATGATTAAGGGCTTTCATTTTTAGACTATTGAATCATTTAAAAACTCATTTTATTTTGGAATATTTTTAGACTTAGGAGTTGTTAAGGCAGTACAGAGAATTTCTGTATTTCACCCAGTTTCTTATAATGTTAACTTCTTAATACTATGGTACATTTATTAGGCTGAGAGATTAGTATTGATGCATTACTGCTCACTACACTTTAGACTTGCTTCAGATTTTACCCGTTTTTCTCACTCGTGTCCTTCATATTGCATTTAGTGTATTTTTAAAGACAATTTCTCAGTCTTTATTTTGTGTGACAATTTTGAAGAGATCAGGTATTTTTTTTAAAGATTTTATTATTTATTTATTTGACAGACAGAAATCACAAGGAGGCAGAGAGTCAGGCAGAGAGAGAGGAGGAAGCAGGCTCCCTGCTGAGCAGAGAGCCTGATGTGGGGCTCCATCCAGGACCCTGGGATCATGACCTGAGCGGAAGGCAGAGGCTTAACCCACTGAGCCACCCAGGCACCCCGAGGTCAGGTATTTTATAGAATCTTCAATTTGGGTTTCCTTATGGTTGGACTGGGATTATGGGTTTTGTGGAGGGACAACACTGAAATGACGTATCCTTTTTACCACAGGAACTCAACATAATTTATCACCTATAATGTGAACCTTGATCAGTTGTTTAAGGTAGTGCCTGTCAACTTCAATTATAAAGCTACTTGTTTTTCTGTTTCTATACTCTTTTTTGGAGATGAGTTACTAAAATTCCCAAGTCCAGCCCCTACTTGGGGTAGGGAAGTGGGAATTCAAGCTCTAAAATAAATAGTTTTAGATGTATCACCTTAAATTTCTAATATGGTATATGTTTACATAAATAAAATTCTAATGCTTTCAATCATCTTTAGGAATGAAAAGGATTCCTAAAACCAAAAGCTTTGAGAGCCATTGTCCTTGTCCTTACCTTTTGAACAGTTGCTATATTCTGCTAACCAATTTTTTTTTTTCTCCAAAAACACATATTTGATGATATGGTACTTCACTGTTGTGTAGTTCCTTCTTTTGAATGCATCTCCACATCCAGACTTCATTTCACTCTTATATAGTTTATTGCTATAGTTCTTTAGGTATTATTGTTCTTTCCTCTTCCCATTTAGAGGTTGAAAAGTAATCTCAGAATGCTACTGACTCACCTAATCATACCTAAAGCCTTTGTCTTTCTATTTCTCTACCAGTCTTCTTCATTATATTACATGTACTTATAGATGTACTCATTTCAAGGGACCAAGGGTGCATGCTGTAAACTTTTCTTGTTGGAAACATACTAAAAGATAACAGTATAATGTTAAATGGAATCCACTTAAGAACTGTTAAGGCAAAAACCCAAGAATGTGTCTAAGAAAAGTGTTCATGTTCAAGCCACACAAAAAGGATCAACTGTGGCAAAAGTTTAGTTATCACTAGAACTATAGGATTTCTATCATTTATGAAAGAAGGATTTTCCCTCAAAGAAATTTAAACAACCTTATAATGCATATATCATTATAATGGTTATAATAATTGAAATTGTTTTGCCCTTGTCCAGCTTGTGTTTTAGAGATACCACTATAATGTCTTAAATTAGAAATATATTCTTATAAGAAACATTTGGAAAAAAAATGAAAATTTCCTTCCAAATGCTCTTGATTTCTTTCCTAAGTTTCTAAGCCAAAATAGTATATTTTTTTGCAGAGCTTCATAGAATAGAACCTCTGGGTTAGAAATGCCCTAATAGAAACTCTTTTCCCACTATTTCTTTAAGTGGCATATTGACAGAGACATGAGCTTTTGTGTTCTGAACAGATATTGTGCTTCCCATGTGTTGTTCAAAGCATTGGCCAGTCTATATTTCACATTAATCAGAATCATCTAGTGGCCTTTTTAAAATAATGAACTCATGAACCCTACCTGTAACCTCTTGAATCAGAATCTGAGTGTGACTTTATGGCCTCAATCTTTAAATATTAATAACATAATTTTTGTCCATCCTAATATGTAAAGTAACTGAAGTAGAAGAAAGCACTTAGGTAACCTTTTGCTTCAAGAATTCATTTTGATAGTAAAAGGGCTAACTCATTATGTGCTCTCATCAAGAACAGTCTAGGGTTATGATGATATTAGAGCCTGAGTAAGATGATAAGACCTGGTCTAAGATCAAATACAAGGTTATCTCAGTGTATCAGACTACATTTTTGAAGGTACAAGTCTTTGAAGTCTGTCAAGAATGAAAAAGGACTTAGGTAAAACACTTGAGCCAGGGTAGGTTCATCTTTGATTCAGAATTACTGAGGACAGCAGCACTCTTGAAGGCCTGGAGCCCTAGATCCATCAACATGCCACCGTTAATCTAAAATGTGCAGTACTCTGAAACTTTTGTCTGATTGACATCTCCGTAATTATAAAGGAAAAAAGAATTTCCTAATCTGCATCTTCACTGCTTTTGTACTAAACCCTTGGTGAACATAGGGAATTTAAAAAATATTAAGGAAACCCTACCATTTTAGCCATTATGCCTAATATTTATTATTTTTTCTCCCTGAATCTAGTTAAAACTCATTTGCAGTAAAGATAAACTCATTTATATGTTTCAGTTCCAAAATAATATTGGAAACATTATTTGAATAAAAACTGCAGTTATGAAAAAGAATTTACTTGAGCATAAGGACAATTAATCAAAAACACTATTGGAGGTTTTCTGTCATTTAAAGAAAAAAAAAAGAGAATGTTTAGTAAAGAAGTTGCATGTAATACATAAATCTTTTATCAATGTAGATGACTCCTAATCCCTACTCTAAAGAGAATGTGAATAACAGGAGTGTATCCAAGGATTCTTTCTTATATCAGTGACAAGAATGCCTGTGGAACAGGAGAAGGGAGTGAAATTATGGTACTCTTTAGCCAAGACTCCTCACAATGCCAAAATAAATAAATAAATAAATAAATAAATAAATAAATAAATAAAAAGTCCCAGGACTCTTTTGGTTAGAATCAATTCCAGAAAGTTTTAAAATCTGTATGAAAATAGTTTGTGGCACAATTTGATTATGTTTCTTGTTTTAGAAGTCCTTCCTACAGTGTGATAGTAAATCTTATTAAGTAGAATTCTTACTTCTCATTACAACAAAGCCAATATTTTTCTTCATCAAGCTACATCTCCAAGTACAGATGTAGAATCCATAAGAAGTTAAGAAAAATTTTCATTTAATGACTAGAAATTTTATCATAAATATTATAAAACTCCATATTAATGAACTCCAGAGTATTATAGAAAGTAAAAGATATAAGTGGTATTTATTAAGTTAAAAATAAAACATCTGAATTTTATACATGGTTTGGGACCCTAATAATTATTTCTGGCACATGTATTAACAAAATTATTCAAAGTAATAAATCATTCAAATTTGCTTTTATTGTCATTTATGTAAAATGGATGGGGTTATTTATTAATAGCTATTAATAGTTATTCACTTTAATTAAAGTACCTGAAAAAGTTTGTCCTATATTTGAGGAAGGGTAACTAGATTATATGATCTCTGTTTGAACTGACATTGGAATATTTCAAACATCCAAAGGATATATAAATACCTTTTGTTAACTGTTTTTATTTTGTCCTTACATTGGTCTATGTACCATTTTAAAGGTTTTGAATGGTAATAAAGTCACTGACCCATCATGGAATTCTTAGTTATAAAAACATTCAATTCGATTTTGGGTTTCTATTTCAATTCAGATATAAATTTTGTTGTTACTTTTATTACCTACTGTATACATATCTGTTTGTCTCAAACAGCTATTGGAAGATACTAACTCCTAACTGTAGTCTTCAGCTACAATCTCAACACTGGCCTTTGACAAATCTCTCCAAGTATTCAATTGAGGGGGTGCTCTGTTTTTAATTTTGGGATCTTTATGGTTGATTATGTCACAGTGGTAGAGAGATGAACTTAAAAAAATGGGGTGGAATGCTTATCTGATGAAGAACAAAACGTGAGAGGGGGGAACTGAGAAAGGGAGAGGAGTAATTTTCATGTACTCAGAAGTGAAAATGTGGGATGAATGTTGCCAAAACAACTTTTAGAATGACGTTCTCCTTTGTTTTCTCTCAAACTTAAGCACTCTTTAGATATTACAGATTTTGGGGGCAGGACTAGGAGTTAAAGACTTTCCTAAATATTATTAAATATGCTTCAGAGGAATATGTTTGTGCAATTTGAATGAGAAATGATTAAATTAAATCATTCAGCCATTCACTCTCAATTGAGGTCAAAGATATATGTGTTTAAATGTGTCGTATGGCATTTTACTTTGATACATGTATATATTCATGCTGTTCAAATTAAAACATTATAAGTGTTCTTAATTTAGGGCACGACATAAACAATTTAAAACTCTTGGGAATGAATAACTGTATTTTGCTATAATTAAGGGATATAATGGAAAAACATAAATGGATGGTCAGTGCTCTGGTTGATCCATGGCCAGCCAGGTTCTGACTTCATTGACACGTTTCATGGAAAGGGTGTTTTAATGAAGGATGGAATTGTAGATAATTTATTCCATGCTGTGAGGTTAACCACAAGCCTCTAAGAAATCACAAAACTTATTTTTCCTGCAGATGTGCTGGAACTAAAAGCAGGGATTGAAATTCTGAAAGCACTATAGTTTTTTCTGACTTGATTTTATTGTAAAGCATACCCTCATTAAGTGTGTGCACACACACACATATACACACACATTAATATAGATAGATATAGATATTTCTGCTCTTTTGAGAACACCCTTTTTATTGGTGTTCTGTCAGTACAATTGAAACATTTTGAAAGCAGTAAAATGCACAAGTGTAAATATACCCTGCATTTGTGTTGCTTCCTTGCATAACTTTTTCACAAGGTAGTCATCCCCAATGTTATTATTTCTATTTGTATTTCAGCATTCTGCCTCTCACCTCTTAGCCTAGCAGTGTAGAGCCATCATTATCACATTAATAAGGGAGGAACATCGTTCTGAAATTTTGGGTGTTCTTCTCTCCTCCCTATTTTCAGTAACACCTGGGCATAATAATGGTGGTGTGGATAGCAGCTTGGCAGTTCTGGACCTGGGCCAAAGAAAAGAGATATTTTGGAATTAGTCACTTAAAAAACAGATAAAAAAAAATCTCTTCTGGGTTTTGAGTATCAAAATTTTAGCTCCTGAGGGAAACTGAAGAATACAGAATGGATTTAGACATAACAGGGAAAAATATATATTGAGGCAGAGAAATTCTTTCCATTATTGAATTTAGACGGATTCTTTAGGATTGGGGAAGGAGGTGGGACATGAGAAGAAAAGCAAGATGCAGAGCATTTAATTCCGTGCCCTTTCCCTTTCTCTTTGTCTTCCCACACCTCATCTTCCCTAACTTTTTCTGCTCCAGGCCTTTGACAAGTAGGATAAGAGGTGACTGAAGATTTGCCTTTAAGGATTACACGGTTAGAAAAGACAGGTGACTAAATATCAACCTCAAGGGCTCTTGAACAAGAAATCAGGGCATGGTGGTATACCTCATGCTGGTGTGGTTAGTCGATAAATATCATCTTGACACTAACTAATCTCTCAAGAATTTAGGTACAAATCTGGGGAAATGGAAGAGAGTTCCCTAGCTGAAAGTATTAATACCTGACAGTCCAGTAGAATGTAAGCTCAAGAAACTAGACTGAATTATGGAAATATTTTATTTTAATTTTAAAGATTTTATTAGTTCATTCAGGAGAGAGAGCACAAGAGAGAGAGAGCATGAGTTGAGGAGGGGGCAGAGGGAGAGGGAAAAGCAGGGAGCCTGATGATGGCCTCCATCCCAGGACCCTGAGATCATGACCTGAACCAAAGACAGGGGCTTATAGACTAAACCACCCGGGCACCCCTGAATTATGTAAATATTTTAAATAAGATTTTTCATAAGTTTGTGGCCTGAAACTGGTCATGAATATGGGATTAGAACAAAGAATTTAAATGAGATGTTAATATGAAAAATCAAATATAGAGTATGGACGACAAAGAGACCTGGATAAAAGAGACCTGGATATATTTATAGATAAGTTGGTAATAGGAGCCTGGAAATAAAATGATATGTTCATGTTGGAGAATATATCTGTTCTATGAAGCACTACTTTATATAAGAAATAAAAGAAAATGTATTTTTTAATACGGCATTCTCATTCCTTCAGGACAAGAAAGGAATTGTTCATTGATACCCATATAGCTACTGTAGGTTATATGGAAACACCGTTAGCTTCATTTGCTACAACTGTATTTTTTCATATTTCAAGTATTTGTATTCATCTGTTGTGAATGTGAAAATCAAACATGTCTTTATTGGTCCCCAGCAATAATATGATATCACCTTAGACCCTTTCTTTCTTCTGTATCTTTCTTTTCCATAACTTCTCTTTGACCAAACTTTAGATACCACCTGATTTATTTTTTTAAAATTTTTTATTTTATATAAACATATAATATATTTTTATCCCCAGGGGTACAGGTCTGTGAATCGCCAGGTTTACACATTTCACAGCACTCACCAAAGCACATACCTTCCCCAATGTCCATAACCCCACCCCCTTTTCTCCCAACCCCCCTCCCCCCAGCAACCCTCAGTTTGTTTTGTGAGATTAAGGGTCACTTATGGTTTGTCTCCCTCCCAATCCCATCTTGTTTCATTTATTCTTCTCCTACCCACTTAAGCCCCTATGTTGCATCCCCACTTCCTCATATCAGGGAGATCATATGATAGTTGTCTTTCTCCACTTGAACTATTTCGCTAAGCATGATATGCTCTAGTTCCATCCACGTCGCAACAAATGGCAAGATTTCATTTCTTTTGATGGCTGCATAGTATTCCATTGTGTATATATACCACTTCTTCTTTATTCATTCATCTGTTGATGGACATCTAGGTTCTTTCCACAGTTTGGCTATTGTGGACATTGCTGCTATAAACATTCGGGTGCACGTGCCCCTTCGGATCACAACGTTTGTATCTTTAGGGTAAATACCCAGTAGTGCAATTGCTGGGTCATAGGGCAGTTCTATTTTCAACATTTTGAGGAACCTCCATGCTAATTTCCAGAGTGGTGGCACCAGCTTGCTTCCCACCAACAGTGTAGGAGAGTTCCCCTTTCTCCGCATCCTTGCCAGCATCTGTCATTTCCTGACTTGTTGATTTTAGCCATTCTGACTGGTGTGAGGTGAAATCTCATTGTGGTTTTGATTTGTATTTCCCTGATGCCGAGTGATATGGAGCACTTTTTCATGTGTCTGTTGGCCATCTGGATGTCTTCTTTGCAGAAATGTCTGTTCATGTCCTCTGCCCATTTCTTGATTGGATTATTTGTTCTTTGGGTGTTGAGTTTGCTAAGTTCTTTATAGATTTTGGACACTAGTCCTTTATCTGATATGTCATTTTCAAATATCTTCTCCCATTCTGTCAGTTGACTTTTGATTTTGTTAACTGTTTCCTTTGCTGTGCAAAAGCTTTTGATCTTAATGAAATCCCAATAGTTCATTTTTTTTTTTTTAGTTTATTTTTTTTTAATTTATTTTTTATTTTCAGCATAACAGTATTCATTATTTTTCACCACACCCAGTGCTCCATGCAATTCGTGCCCTTTATAATACCCACCACCTAGTACCCCAAACTCCCACCCCCCACCCCTTCAAAATCCTCAGATTGTTTTTCAGAGTCCATAGTCTCTCATGGTTCACCTCCCCTTCCAATTTCCCCCAACTCCCTTCTCCTCTCTAACTCCCCATGTCCTCCATGCTATTTGTTATGCTCCACAAATAAGTGAAACCATATGATAATTGACTCTCTCTGCTTGACTTATTTCACTCAGCATAATAATCTCTTCCAGTCCCGTCCCAATAGTTCATTTTTGCTCTTGCTTCCCTTGCCTTTAGCGATGTTCCTAGGAAGATGTTGCTGCGGCTGAGGTCGAAGAGGTTGCTGCCTGTGTTCTCCTCAAGGATTTTGATGGATTCCTTTCTCACATTGAGGTCCTTCATCCATTTTGAGTCTATTTTTGTGTGTGGTGTAAGGAAATGGTCCAATTTCATTCTTCTACATGTGGCTGTCCAATTTCCAACACCATTTATTGAAGAGGCTGTCTTTTTTCCATTGGACATTCTTTCCTGCTTTGTTGAAGATTAGTTGACCATAGAGTTGAGAGTCTATTTCTGGGCTCTCTATTCTGTTCCATTGATCTATGTGTCTGTTTTTGTGCCAGTACCATGCTGTCTTGATGATGACAGCTTTGTAATAGAGCTTGAAGTCCGGAATTGTGATGCCACCAACTTTGGCTTTCTTTTTCAGTATCCCTTTGGCTATTCGAGGTCTTTTCTGGTTCCATATAAATTTTAGAATTATTTGTTCCATTTCTTTGAAAAAGATGGATGGTACTTTGATAGGAATTGCATTAAATTTAGATATGTATTGCTTTAGGTAGCATAGACATTTTCACAATATTTTTCTTCCAAACCAGGAGCATGAAACATTTTTCCATTTCTTTGTGTCTTCCTCAATTTCTTTCATGAGTACTTTATAGTTTTCTGAGTATAGATTCTGTGCTTCTTTGGTTAGGTTTATTGCTAGGTATCTTATGGTTTTGGGTGCAATTCTAAATGGGAATAACTCCTTAATTTCTCTTTATTCTGTCTTGTTGTTGGTGTAGAGAAATGCAAATGATTTCTGTGCATTGATTTTATATCCTGACACTTTACTGAATTCCTGTACAAGTTCTAGCAGTTTTGGAGTGGAGTCTTTTGGGTTTTCCACATATAGTACCATATCATCTGCGAAGAGTGATAGTTCGACTTCTTCTTTGCCGATTTGGATGCCTTTATTTCCTTTTGTTGTCTGATTGCTGAGGCTAGGACTTCTAGTACTATGTTGAATAGCAGTGGTTATAATGGACATCCCTGCTGTGTTCCTGACCTTAGCGGAAAAGCTTTCAGTTTTTCTCCATTGAGAGTGATATTTGCAGTGGGTTTTTCAGAGATGGCTTTGATGATATTGAGGTATGTGCCCTCTATGCCTACACTTTGAAGAGTTTTGATCAGGAAGGTTTGATGTACTTTGTCAAATGCTTTTTCAGCATCTATTGAGAGTATCATATGGTTCTTGTTCTTTCTTTTATTGATGTGTTGTATCACATTGACTGATTTGCGGATGTTGAACCAACCTTGCAGCCCTGGAATAAATCCCAGTTGGTCATGGTGAATAATACTTTTAATGTACTGTTGAATCCTATTGGCTAGTATTTTGGTGAGAATTTTTGCATCTGTATTCATCAAGAATATTGGTCTATAGCTCTCTTTTTTGATGGGATTCTTGTCTGGTTTTGGGATCAAGGTGATGCTGGCCTCATAAAATGAGTTTAGAAGTTTTCCTTCCATTTTTATTTTTTGAAACAGTTTCAGGAGAATAGGAATTAGTTCTTCTTAAATGTTTGGTAGAATTCCCCCGGGAAGCTGTCTGGCCCTGGGCTTTTGGGTCTGGTTATGGGTCTGTTCAGGCTTTCTATTTCTTCCTGGTTCAGTTGTGATAGTTTATATGTTTCTAGGAATGCCTCCATTTCTTCCAGATTGTCAAATTTGTTGGCGTAGAGTTGCTCATAGTATGTTCTTATAATAGTTTGTATTTCTTTGGTGTTAGTTGTGATCTCTCCTCTTTCATTCATGATTTTATTTATTTGGGTCCTTTCTCTTTTCTTTTTGATAACTCTGGCCAGGGGTTTATCAATTTTTTAAATTCTTCAAAGAATGAGCTCCTAGTTTCGTTGATTTGCTCTATTGTTTTTTTTGGTTCTATTTCATTGATTTCTGCTCTGATCTTTATGATTTCTCTTCTCCTGCTGGGCTTAGGGTTTCTTTCTTGTTCTTTCTCCAGGTCCTTTAGGTGTAGGGTTAGGTTGTGTACCTGAGACCTTTCTTTTTTTCTTGAGAAAGGCTTGTACCGCTATATATTTTCCTCTCAGGACTGCCTTTGCTGTGTCCCACAGATTTTGAACCGTTGTGTTTTCATTATCATTTGTTTCCATGATTTTTTTCTATTCTTCTTTGATATCCTGGTTGACCCATTCATTCTTTAGAAGGATGCTGTTTAGTCTCAATGTATTTAGGTTCTTTCCAAACTTCCTTTTGTGGTTGAGTTCTAGCTTCAGAGCATTGTGGTTGAAAATATGCAGGGAATGATCCCAATCTTTTCATACCGGTTGAGTCCTGATTTAGGACCGAGGATGTGATCTATTCTGGAGAATGTTCCATGTGCCCTAGAGAAGAATGTGTATTCTGTTGCTTTGGGATGAAATGTTCTGAATATATCAGTGATGTCCATCTGGTTCAGTGTGTCGTTTAAGGCCTTTATTTCCTTGCTGATCTTTTGCTAGGATGATCTGTCCATTTCAGTGAGGGGAGTGTTAAAGTTCCCTACTATTATTGTATTATTGTTGATGTGTTTCTTTGATTTTGTCATTAGTTGGTTTATATAGTTGGCTGCTCCCACGTTGGGGGCATAGATATTTAAAATTGTTAGATCTTCTTGTTGGACAGACCCTTTGAGTATTATATAGTGTCCTTTCTCTCTCTTATTATAGTCTTTGGCTTAAAATTGAATTAATCTGATATAAGGTTTGCCACTCCTGCTTTCTTCTGATGTCCATTAGCATGGTAAATTCTTTTCCACCCTCTCACTTTAAATCTGGAGGCGTCTTTGGGTTTAAAATGTGTTTCTTGTAGGCAACATATAGATGGGTTTTTAATTTTTTATCCATTCTGATACCCTGTTTCTTTTGATTGGGGTATTTAGCCCATTAACATTAAGGGTAACTATTGAGAGATATGAATTTAGTGCCACAGTATTGCCTGTAAGGTGACTGTTACTGTCTGTGTTTTTTTCTGGTCTACCACTTGTAGGCTCTCTCTTTGCTTAGAGGACCCCTTTCACTATATCCTGTAGAGCTGGTTTGGTGTTTGCAAACTCTTTCAGTTTTTGTTTGTCCTGGAAGCTTTTAATCTCTCCTTCTATTTTCAATGATAGCCTAGCTGGATACAGTATTCTTGGCTGCATGTTTTTCTCGTTTAGTGCTCTGAAAATATCATGCCAGCTCTTTCTGGCCTGCCAGGTCTCTGTGGATAAGTCAACTGCCAATCTAATATTTTTACCATTGTATGTTACAGACTTCTTTTCCCGGGCTGCTTTCAGGATTTTCTCTTTGTCACTAAGACTTTTAAATTTTACTATTAGGTGATGGGGTGTGGGCCTATTCTTATTGATTTTGAGGGGCGTTCTCTGAATCTTCTGAATTTTGATGCTTGTTCCCTTTGCCATATTGGGGAAATTCTCCCCAATAATTCTCTCCAGTATACCTTCTGCTCCCCTCTCTCTTTCTTCTTCTTCTGGAATCCCAATTATTCTAATGTTGTTTCATCTTATGGTGTCACTTATCTCTCAAATTGTCCCCTTGTGGTCCAGTAGCTGTTTGTCCCTCTTTTGCTCAGCTTCTTTATTCTCTGTCATTTGGTCTTCTATATCGCTAATTCTTTCTTCTGCCTCATTTATCCTAGCAGTGAGAGCCTCCATTTTTGATTGCACCTCATTAATAGTTTTTTTTTTTATTTCAACTTGGTTAGATTTTAGTTTTTTTATTTCTCCAGAAAGGGCTTTTATATCTCCCGAGAGGGCTTCACTAATATCTTCCACGCCTTTTTCAAGCCTGGCTAGAACCTTGAGAATTGTCATTCTGAACTCTAGATCTGACATATTACCAATGTCTGTATTGATTAGGTCCCTAGCCTTCAGTACTGCCTCTTGTTCTTTTTTTTGTGGTGAATTTTTCCACCTTGTAATTTTGTCCAGATAAGAGTATATGAAGGAGTAAATAAAATACTAAAAGGGTGGCAATAACCCCAGGAAAATATGCTTTAACCAAATCAGAAGAGATCCCAAATCGTGAGGGGGGAGAAAGGGGATAAAAAGAGTTTCAAAAAGAAAGAAAGGGAAAAAAAATGAATTAAAAAAATAATTAAAAAAGAAAACGAATAAAGAAAAGTATAAAAAAGAAAACATATATATATTAGATAAACTAGTTAAAAAACGTTAAAAAAGAAAAGGGTAAAAGTTTAAAAAAATTTAGCAGAAGAAGAGAAAAAAAATGAAAAAGATAAAAATTAACTGCAAGACTAAAAAATCACAGGGACAACGCCATTAGTTCTGTGCTTTGCTTTCTCCTCCTCTGGAATTCTGCTGCTCTACTTGGTATTGAAACTGCACTCCTTGGTAGGTGAACTTGGTCTTGGCTGGATTTCTTGTGGATCTTCTAGGGGAGGGGCCTGGTGTAGTGATTCTCAAGTGTCTTTGCCCCAGGCGGAATTGCACCGCCCTTACCAGGACTGGGCTGAGTAATCCACTTGGGTTTGCTTTCAGAAGCTTTTGTTCCCTGAGTGCTTTCTGTAGAGTTCCGGAGGACGGGAATATAAATGGCGGCCTCCTGGTCTCCAGCCCAGAGGAGCTGAGAACCCGGGGCCCCACTTTTCAGTGCGCCCTCAGAGAAATGCGCCCAGGAACTCCCTGTCTGCCTGACCTCCGGCCGCGCTCTGAGCTCACTGAGCCTGTTGCCGGTTCAAGGTAACTCCGAGCTGTGAGCTTACTGTCAGCTCTGTCTCTGTAGCTGGCTCTCCTCTTCCAATACCCGCAAGCTCTGCGACACTCAGACACCCTGATCCTTCTGTGACCTTGTGGGACCTGAGGGCATGCTGACCCCACGTGGGCTTCGCCCCGATTTAGCCTCTGGAGCAACGTCCCTAAGTGGAACAGACTTTTAAAAATCCTGATTTTGTGCTCCATTGCTCCACCGCCTGCCAGGAGCCGGCCCCTCCCTGTGGGGTCTATCTTCCTGTCGCTTTGGATTCACTTCTCTGCCAGTCCTACCTTTCAGAAAGTGGTTGTTTTTCTATTTCTAGAGTTGCTGTTCTTCTTCTCTTCAATCTGCTGATGGATTTGCAGGTGTTTGCAATCTTTAGATAAGCTATCTAGCTGATCTCCTGCTAGCTGAAGTAGTCTCAGCCTGCTACTTCTCCACCATCTTGACTCCTCCCCTGGCAGTGCACCATCTTTAATACTGGTAGGAACCAACCTATATGCCAAAGAAATTAGCCATATTAACAACAAGAACAACAACTAATAATGATAATTATAATAATAAACATTTATTAAGCTGAAAGCAAAGTATTAAGAAATCCTACTGAAATGTATTTCATGGGACACCCGGGTGGTTCATTTGGTTAAGCAGTTGCCTTCGGCTCAGGTCATGATCCCAGTGTCCTGGGATTGAGTCCCACATCAGGCTCCTGCTCGGCAGGGAGCCTGCTTCTCCCTCTGCATCTGCCTGCCACTCTGTCTGCCTGTGCTCGCTCGCTCTCTCTCTCTCTCTCTGACAAATAAATAAATAAAATCTTCAAAAATAAAGAAATGTATTTCATTATAATTTGTCATCAGTTAAGTATACCAGTAACTTCCAATTGGTAAATATGTCTTATCCTTTCTCAAAATTTTTCTTTACATGCAAGTCATCATAGACTTTCAAGGATTAAAGTAGAAATATAAATATTCAAGAAAATAGGGGCAGTCAAGTTATGCATCTCCCAATATTTCCTCCAAAATAATATAGAATAACATTAAGAAAAAAGTAAAATTACAAAAAATTGCATTTTTAGCATAGCTTGAAGACAGAATGCCCAAACTTTAATATAACTGTAGATAAAGAAAATCAAATCCCAGTGGTCTCATGCAGAAGTGGTAGTGGGAGTCAAGGAATGAGACTGAATGAGATTAATTGTGAGGGATGGGGAACATGGGGCCAGACACAGGCTTGTAGCTGATTTGAAACCATCATCAGAAAGAGCCCATCCTCAGTATGAATTTTTTTTAAGATTTATTTATTTATTTGAGAGAGAGAGAGCAGGAGCAGGAGGGGCAGAAGGAAAGGGAAAGAGAATCCCAAGCTGACTTTGCAAGTGTAGAGCCTCATTTGAGGGGGATCTCAGCACCCTCAGATCTTGACCTGTGCTGAAACTTAGAGTTGGATGCTTAAACTGCTGACCCACCCAGGCACCCCAGTATGAAAATATTTTTAAAATGTCTTGGTGAGTCAAAGACAAGCTACAGAAAAAGGACTTCAAAATATTAATGATATAAACAATAGACTAAGATGCATAGCTTTCGATAAAGATAAAAGACAAATAGGAGGGGAAAAGCATTCTTTAGAAACCAGGTGTCAAAGAGAAAAAGCAGCAAAGGGAGAAACTTGGGTCCTGTAAAATAAAAACAAACCAAATAATTGAAATATACACAACTTTACTCTTTGTCAGAAAAAAAATCCACTTAAATATTTGGATTGATAGAAGAGGATGTTATTGAACTAGGAATCCTTTCACCAGTGTCATAAGAAGCTAATAACTAGATCCATACAGAGTTCTCACAAAAAAATCACAAAATGTGATCCTACACATCCAATTGATTAATATTTTACTCCCACCCTAAAATTATGAAACAGAGGAAACTTATAAGACAACATTCCAAACTGGATTAAATATTTTGGAACAAATATTTAGGGATATAAAGAACTATTTTGAATCAGAAATTTTAAAACTACAGGCCAAATAAATCATAAATGGAAGAAGTGAGGAGAACATTTAAATTAGGGAAGAAATAATTGAGAGAATGTAAATGTGATAAAGGAAATAGTATTTATTTACTTACTTAGGAAGTTAGTTTACATAAGAGAAAAAGTAGTGAAAATGGAAGATATAGAAAGGAAGGATAGCATTTATAAAATTGGTATCTGTGAAGAAAAAGAGAATAGAATAATTTATAAGAACTCATATTTAAAAGTATAATCTAAAAAAAAAAAAAATTCCAGAAATAAAAATAACCCCTGAATCTACAAATGAGAAATTCCTATAAAGTACATAGGAAAATCAAGTTGGAATGTTCAACTCCAGTATGTATTCTTATAAAATTATTATATTTCAAAGATAAAGTAAAAATCAAATATTAAAAAGAGCAAAAGAGTTAAACTGGTGTTGTGATTTTTCAAAAGCATCATACAAAGCAAGGCAACAATGGGGAAGGAATTTTTTTTTAAAAACTCAAAAATATGTTAAAGGATTTTTATCTTAAACCTATCTTTAAAGCATCAACGCTCTAGAAAATTTTTTGACATATAAAACATAAAAAGTCCTACATATACATGAATTTTTCTTTTAAAATATACTAGCAGATGAGTTTCATCCTTTAATACTACATTAAATGGGAGTATACTACAGTAAAAGACTATACACTCACATACACACAGACACATATGGACATACACATCAAAGTTTAAAATAAAAAATGAAGATGAAATAATAATGGGAAAATATTACTTGTAACAAAGTAGAAAAGTACAGCTTAAAAATAGGGAATTAGGGAAAGACAAAATGAAAGTACAATAAGCTCATTTATTGCTGGATGGGCAACAGATGGAAATTAAGGATCCCATTAAAAGCTGACAAACTAGACAGTAAAAGATAAAAGGTAAAATAAGGAAACAGTGGATTAAGGACATCAAAAATATATGTGTACAAATATATCCACCAGAACATAAAGTCAAACCTTCCTAATACTGTGTGTGTATACTGTTACTGTGTGTATAGATGTATTTATCTTGTAGAGAAAGAAATATAACAAGCATAATACCCAGTATTTATAAAATATTATGACAAAGTTAAATCAAATATCAGTTATATATATTTAACTCACTAAAAGAAAAAAAAAAGAATTTAATTTAGCTCATGAAGAAAGACTCGCTGAGATAACAGGATAACAATTCTATTTTCAGCAGATATAAAGCACACAAGCCAAAAATTATTTAAGGCAATAAGGGCACTTGTATTAAAAAATCACAAATCACAATGATGTTATGACACAAATATTTATGCATCCAATAACATAGCAACCACTTCTATGAAACAAAATACAGAGATAGAAACAGACAATATGAGACTTTAACATACTACTCTTAGAATAAGGCAAGTGAAGCCCTCCTGTCAAAGACCACCAGTAAAACCTGTAGCTTAGTAAATTGAGTTAATGCTCATTGCATTGGGGAAAACTGCACACCATGGGGAAACATACAGTCTGTCAATAAGGGGTTACTAGAAAAGACTTACTTTAAAATTGGAGCTTATTTAGATGATATGGGAAGAGTTTATAGAAGAATATTATCAGGAAGTGGAGGTAATTCTATTTGTATTTTATTATAGTTTATTGTAATAATAAATCTTATCTAGAAGGAGGGCAGTAGGAGTTAAGCTACAGCAGTAACTGGTAAAAGGGCAGAAACCATTCATATTAACTGGAAAGAGAAATATTTACCATCTATGGCTTATATTATGACTTTCTTTTTAGGTCTGTGCTTAGGCAAATTAGGAAATAGTCCTTTTTTTTGTTTGTTTTCTTCACAGTCACAAAGTGACCTTGTCAGGAATCAGGTTGTTTTGTCCAACAGTGGAACAATAGGCCTAGATGAGAATACTAGGAGAGCTACAACACTGAAATTGAGTTTCTGGTTATCAGGGTCTGCTTTCCCCCTTTTAGATTAAATGCATCCAAAATAAGAAGATGGAATTACTAAAAAACATAATCAGTAAGGTAAATTCTGTGGATATATATCAAGCTTTATACCTTTATAAGAGAATACCTCTGTATTTGTCTATGTATGTCTATGTAACATTACCTAAATGTACATGTATTAGGTCACACTCACATATACACACAGAAACTTCAGTAAATCCCATAAAATAGAAATATTATAAGCAATGATCCTTAATCACAATAAAACACTAGAAATTTTTAATAAAATCATAAACCAATAAAGTTCTTTAGCCTAGAAATGTGAAAAATGCTTATTAAACTAATAAGTTAAAGGAAAGATACAAATTATAGTGTTTTTTTAAAAGTACAGAGTATATGGGGTGCATTAAAAAATTCCAACCATGGAATACTTTATTAGTAAAATGAAATATTACAAAGTAATTACTCAATTAAAAATTGTAATAATAATGGTGTAAGTCAAAAGAAAGCACAAAAAGAAAACAACAGAGATAAAAGCTGAAATTAAGGAGCTAGAGAATAGAAAAATAGAAAAATTAAATAGGCTTAATTATTAAATAAAAATCCTAGCTTCTGAAAAACAAAAGATATATGATTATTTGACAAAAATAAGTACAGGAAGTTTAATCCAAAAATTGATGATATTGGTTAGAGATGGCTGAAATAGGTGGAAAAAATGGGAAGGAGAGAATGATATGGAAGTAATGATGAAGGAGAGATATTCCAAGCATATGCTTTGCTTAGTTTGACTTTTAGTACATTGGTTGTATTTCACATATGTGAAATACAAATAAAGAACTAAAATGAAGCAGGTTATGAGGAGAATTGAAACTATAATAAAAATAATAAATAATAAATGTAATATTATAGATAATTACACAAAGGGGTTAGGGAAGAAAAATGTAACCTAATTAACTTCAGAAAACAGCAATTTGGCTTGATACTTTAAAGCCAAAGATTAAAAATGAATGTATACAAATATGGTTCTATAGTTGGTAAATTTTTCTTCATAAGATAATGGATTAGCAATTCTGAATTCAAACATATCGTGGATAGTGAAAACTAAAGTTTCATTTTCAGTATTATTCAAAGAAATCACTCAGTATTCAATAAATCACATAAATATTCAACATTTTGTATAAAATAGGTGTTCTGTTAGATGATTTTGCCCAACTTTGCCAACTTTTCTCAGCGAAACAAGTTACAAATGGAAAGGAAAATACTAGAATCAACTTTGTGGGGTTAGATTGGAATCAGATATGTGTGTCTAGAAATATTGACAGAGATATGTATATAGATCAATAGATCATCTTCCGTTTATGACGGAGT